>NC_064851.1:35846508-36174841 GCF_024139225.1 Suncus etruscus | reverse complement strand
CTATCTTGAGAAAGGTTCCTTCCAGACCTATTTTGCTTAGTGTTTTCAACATGAATGGGTGTTGGATTTTGTCAAATGCCTTCTCTGCATTGATTGATATGATCATGTGGTTTTTGTCTTTTTTTATTATTGATGTGGTGTATGATGTTGATTGATTTGTGTATGTTGAACCAGCCTTGCATCCCTGGGATAAAACCCACTTGGTCATGGTGTATAATCTTTTTAGTGTAGTGCTGGATTTGGTTCGCTAAGATTTTGTTGAGTATTTTTGCGTCTATGTTCATTAGTGAGATTGGTCTGTAGTTTTCTTTCTTGGTGGTATCCTTACCCTCTTTGGGAATCAGAATAATATTAGCCTTGTAAAAGGAATTGGGGAGGAATCCTGTCTTTTCAATGGTTTGAAAGAGCCTGTGGATCAGTGGAAGTAATTCTTCTTGGAATGTTTTATAGAATTCACCTGTAAAACCATCTGGGCCTGGACTTTTGTTCTTGGGAAGTTTCTTAATAACTGTTTCAATTTCCTCTGACATGATTGGCCTGGTTAGTCTTTCTAAATCCTCCTTTTCTAGTCTTGGAAGCTGGTATTTTTCCAAGAATCTATCATTTTCTTCTGGGTTCTCTAGCCTAACAGTATAGTTGTTCATAATATGTCCTGATGATGTGTTGCATTTCTTGGGGTTCTGTTGTAATCTCTCCCCTTTCATTTGTGATCCTGCTTATTTGGGTGTTTTCCCTCTTTTTTTTGGTGAGTCTTGCCAGTGGTTTGTCTATCTTGTTTATTTTTTCAAAAAACCAACTCCTGGTCTCATTGATTTTCTCTATTGTTTTCTTAGTTTCTATGTTGTTTATTTCTGCTCTGGTTTTTATTATTTTGTGTCTTCTGGTTGTGTTTGGGTTTCTTTGCTGCTGTTGTTCCAGCTCCTTAAGATGGTCCTTTAAGCTGCTAATTTTTCGTTTTCCTCTTTCCTGACATAGGATTGTATTGCTGAGTTTCCCCCTGATTACTGCTTTTGCTGTGTCTCACAAGTTTTGACAAGTTGTTTCTTCATTGTCGTTTGTCTCAAGGAATCTTTATTTCTATCTTTAGTACCTCTTTGATCCAAATGTTTTTGAGCAGCATGTTGTTTAATCTCCAGGTGTTGGATTATCTCCATTGTTTCTTTTTACAGTCAATTTTGACCTCTGTTGCATAGTGATCTGACAGGGTGCTTCTAATGATCCTTACCTTTGTGATTTTATGCAGGTTAGATTGGTATCCTAAGGCATGGTCTATTCTGGAGAAGGTTCCATGTGGACTTGAGAAGAATGTGTATTTTTCTTTCTGGGAGTGGAGGGCCCTATATAAGTCTATTAGCTCTCGTTTTTCTAGTTTTTCATTTAGGGCTCTTATTTCTTTGTTAGTTTCCTGTCTGGTGGATCTGTCCAGTGGTGATAGTGGAGTATTAAGATCTCCTACTACTATCACATTTCCTTTCATGTGTTTCTCCAGTTTTGCAAGCAATTGCCATATATATTTTGCTGGCTCTGCATTAGGTGTGTAGATATTAACCAGTGTTAGCACTTCTTTGTCTAGTGTTTTCCAGTAAGTAGTGACCCTCTTTGTCTCTGATCACTTTCTTGAGGTTGAATGCAATTTGGTCTGATATAAGAATGGCCGTCCCGGGGGCCGGAGAGATAGCATGGAGGTAAAGCGTTTGCCTTTCATGCAGGAGATCATCGGTTCGAATCCTGGCGCCCCATATGGTTCCCCCGTGCCTGCCAGGAGCAATTTCTGAGCCTGGAGCCAGGAATAACCCCTGAGCACTGCCGGGTGTGACCCAAAAACCAAAAAAAAAAAAAAAAAGAATGGCCGTCCCTGCTTTTTTTTTTTTTATTTCCATTGGCCTGGATAATTGATTTTCATCCTTTTATTCTTTTTTTTTCATCCTTTGATTCTAAGCCTGTGCCTATCTTGTACTTGTAGGTGTGTTTCTTGTAGGCAGCAAAAATCTGGCTTATGTTTTCTAATCCAGTTCTCTATTATGTGTCTTTTAATGGGAGAGTATAGTCCATTAACATTTAAGGAGATTATTGACAGAGAGGGCTTTTGTGAAGTTGTGTTGTTTAGGGTGGTTGTTACAGTCAGGGGTTGGATTGTGTAATTTGTCTCTGAGTAGGTCTTTAGGGTCGGTTTTCTTGGTGCAAATAGTGCGAGTTCATTTTTGTTTGAGAATGATTTTAGTCTTCTCTCCCATATGAATGAGAGTTTTGCTGGATAGTGGATGCTAGGTTGAAAATTTCTTTTATTCATTTGTTTAAATATGTCATTCCATTGTCTTCTTGCTTGAAGTATTTCATATGGGAGATCTGATTTGATTCTAATGTTTTTTCCTTTGTATGTGAGGGTTTTTTTTGTCCCTTATTGCTTTAAGTAGGTCGCCTTTCTCTTTGTTTCTTACCATTTGAATTACTATGTGTCTTGGAGTTTGTTTGTTAGGGTCCATTTTGTTGGGGACTCTTTTCACTTTCTGGATTTGCTCAGATGCATCTTTTCAGAGAGTGGAAAAATTTTCCACTATTGTTTCCCTGACTAATTGTTCTTCCCCTTTCCCTGTTTCCTCCCCATCTGGTATGCCTACAATTTCCCTTCTGGTATACCTTTAGATTGTTTCTTTTGTCTTTGTTCATTAAATACTGGACTTTTACTTCCAGTGATTTACCTTTTATTTCTTTGTTGGCTTCTTTGTTATCTTTTGTTGGCACTTTATCTTTGAGTTGTTCTATATGATTCTTGAGCTGTGCGATTCTGTTCTTCTGGCTTTCTACAGTTTTACGAATTTCTTATGGAGTCTTTGTATGGAGTCTTTCATATTTTGTAGAAATTCTTGTTTAAATTGGTTCATTTGTTCATCTATTGATTTATTGTAATCTCTGGCCAGTATGTCTTTCATTTCTTCTGGCATGGCTTGGAATTCTATTCTCATGGCTGCTTTTAGGTGTTCCTCTCTTGGGTCTGTGCATTTTGGTGGACTTGGAAACTTGTTCTGATTTCTCTCCATCTCCCCTGTTGTTAATGTTTTTCTTGGTTTACCCATCTTTTTTTGCATTTATTGGCTTGGCTTGGAGTGCAGTGCCTTCATGTTTCAGCCCACTTTTGCCATCTGTGGTGTGGGGCTGGGTCCCTTCTTGGGGTGTGGCTCTACGTGAGTATGTTGGGTGATGTCACTGAGTTTTGGACCTTCCCTCATCCTCCTGTCAAGTCTGGTCAGTCACCACCCCCTTCTGCCAGACAGTGTAGGTTCACTCTCTGGCCTGTTCCAGTAGCTCAAGGTTCCCTTGAATGGCCGCCTTTCGCCCTCTCCAGTTGGCGACCTTCTGCACTCACTCTGGCCTGTCCAGGGAGCTGAAGCTTCCCTTGTATGGCTGCCTTCCACCCTCTCTAGTCGGCGACCTTCTGCACTCACTCTGGCCTGTTCCAGGAGCTCAAGCTTCCCTTGAATGGCCGCCTTCCACCTGCTCCAGTCCACGACCTCCTGCACTCACTCTGGCCTGTCCCGGGAGCTCAAGGTTCCCTTGAATGGCCACCTTCCACCCTCTCCAGTCGGCGACCTCCTCAGTTTTTTATAATTATTTTCTAGAGTTTTTTCTGTTTATTTTTTTCCCTAAATACTTGTTTCTAACTCAGAATTTGCTTTTCCAATCACTGGTAATCTACATTTCCTTATATGCTCAAACCCTTTGGCAGAGATTATGTTGATATTAGAGCTTATTATGTCATATCACTTGACATGTAAAAGTTTTAATTTTTATGTATTTTTGTATAGCAGTCTAATAGAATAATTTTGTAGACAGAAGCACATTTTAAAAAGCAATTCACTATTATAAATTGTGTTGAATGTTATGTGTCATGGAATGGGTGGGATGATTAATGATCGTTCATATTTTTATGTATTATATATAAAGAGAGACAACATATATATACATACATATGAATATATATGTATATATACAACATCACAAGCAGGGCAATTGAATATATTTTGGATAAAAAATGTAGCAAAGTGGACATAATTGTAGAGAAAGCTTAGGATATTGCTTTATGTTGAACAAGGACAGAATTTTAACTTCAATATGAGTAAATGGTTAGAATTATACCTTTGTGTTTCTGAATGTACCTTGTATGATAATTTGCAATATAATCAGTAATATTTTTCCATATGAATCACTTATACTTTTATCTAACTGATGTAAGGCATATGAAAACATAGAAAATGATCTAGTAATATTTAGGACTTTTATTTTGTTCATTTATATACATATATATAGCTCAAGACCCCCAGAGATAGGAGACACGATGCAGGAAAGTAGAGTACCTTAGTTAGAAACAACACATAGACTAAGTAGACTGAACTCATATCCTTAGGATTGAAAATATGTAGCCCAGGCTGGATAGAAAAACAAACAAAACAAACCATGATAGAGCAGATATACTACCTCAGCCAAGATAAAGCCCTTCTCAGTCTTCAAAAAAATAGTGAACAGTAGTAACAAAGTCTTTGTGACAAAATGACTGTGTCTTACTAAAGAACAGAATCTAGAACAAAGAATTCAAGGTTTTATACTTCTTTTATATAAGGAACAAACACTTAGCCCCAAATTATAAAAACTGAAGAGGATAAGGAAGGTGAGAAATATAGGTGGTAGTAGAGAATAAAATGAGACAGATGGGAGAAAACTGGGATTGAGGTCAGGGGGCTCAGGTATATCAGTGATTCAGAGGTGAGGTTAATGTTTATGTTTAAACTATATGGCAACAACACTGTAATCAGGAAACCCCTGCAATCAGAAAACTTAAAAAATGAGCCTATTGGGGCCTACCGCACAGAAGATAAGACATTTGCCTTGCACTCTGCTGCTCCTAGTTTGATTCTCTGCATCATTCCATATGGTCCCCTGAGCCTGCCAAGAGTGATTTGTTTTTTTTTTTTTTTTTGGGGGGGGGGGAAGGGTCCACATCCACTGGCGCTCATTAGGGGCTACTGCTGGCAGGCTCAGGGGACCATATGGGATTAGACCGGAATTAGAACTATTGTTTAATGCATGCAAGGTAAATGCCTTATCTCTATGATATCTCTCTGGTCCCAAACCAGAAGTGATTTCTGAGAGCAGCTAGGTATGGCCCCCAAAGCAAACAATGCAAAGCAAACAAAACAAAACAAATTTTCCTGCTAAATAAACAGTATGGGGGAATTAATGGATGGGAGCATGGAAACACTGGTAAAGGAAATTTGATACTGGCTGTCAGATTGCTACTGGAACATTTTATCCCTAAAACTATTATGAGCAATTTTGTCAAGCACCATTCCTTAATTAAAAAAAGAAGGTAAAAATCCTTAGATAAGCTCAGAAAACAATTCCCTGTTCAAGATGTGCCTGAAAGCATGAGTGAGCCAACAAGAGGTGTTTTGTGGCAGAAACCAACCATTTCAGTACCTGTGTGGATGATGCTTGAAATCAGAGAAGTGTAACTCTTCTCATCCAGCATCACTCAAAGACTACACAAGGAGAGAAAAATCATAAAATTTATTAAAAGGGATAAATTTAAGATTTTTATCATCCCTCTGGCAAAGATAGTTTCCAAATTTAAAAGTGAATAAATGAATGAGTTTATAATCTATAACAGAGTATGTTCTTATAAAATTAAATTTAATTTTTGGGTCACACCTGGTGGCACACAGGGGTTACTCCTGGTTCTGCCTCAGAAATTGCTCCTGGCAGGCATGGGAACCATATGGGATATCAGGATTTGAATCATCATCAGTCCTGGGTTGGCTGCGTGCAAGGCAAATGCCCTACTGCTATGCTATCTCTCCAGGGCCGACTTGAATTTGAGTGAAGTATTTCACACCTTTTTGTTTTGTTTTGTTTTGGGGCCACACCCAGTAACATTCAGGGGTTACTCCTGGCTATGCACTCAGAAATCATTCCTGGCTTGAGGAACCATATGGGATGCCAGGTTTTGAACCCAGATCCATCCTGGGCAGCAGCGTGCAAGTCAAATGCTTTACCACTGCACTATCACACCTTTTAAAAGAATTCCATTTTTAAAAATGTTGAGATGTGGGTGGGATTGAGAAGGTAAAACAGGAAAGATAAAGGATTATTAACTAGATGGCAGCTACTTACTCTATCCAGTTCTCATATCCTGGGATCATTGATTATGTATGTTGATTTGACTGTAGAAATGGAAAGCATGTGCTCTAATTGCTTCAATTCCAGAAATCCAAGCATATCGCTGATGACATAAATATGATTATTGAATGCTGGCAGTCATACTGGTGAGGCACTCAGAGCAGGAGTTCTGCTTTAACTAGTGAACAATGTGACTATAGTTTTCCATGCAGCAGGATGCAAAGGAAATTATTATTTGAGACCGACTTTATGCAGACTCATATGTGAAATGCAATATCCTTTTATTTTGTGTAAATTACATGATTATGAGTCATCTGTGGGAGAGGGAAGCACAAGGAGAAAGAAACAGAATTTCTTGTTTCTAAGGCAGGTAACACTTGAGCTATTGATTGGAATATAAACCTCTTCCTATCTGTACTCATATACTCTAGAGAAATTCATATAGGAGTAATCCATATAAAGTGGTTGTCTTTAGATAAATCTTTTCCATACTGCAGTGCTGATGCTCTGAATGTCAGAGGATTTATTTAGGCCAGTTGGTCTTTAATTATTTCATGTAGCAGATACAAATGCGGTTCATGTTGAGGTTGTGGGGACTATTTGCAAAGCAAAGACTCTGGGTCAAGAATATTAAGTTTGATATCCAATATTTAGGAATCAGATAATCTTGGGAAAAATCTATGTGACTATTTCCTCATTTGCAGGAAGGACAGCTCTGCATGGTGGGATAAAGTTTGATATTTTGTCTACAGAAAAGTATTATGAGAATACCGAAGAATAAAAATCTTGAATTTTTACTTAGAGATAGAGGTAGATTAAAAAAAAAAGATATTGACCTTGACACTGAAAGTTGGATAAAATTTCACTGGCAAAAGTAACAACAGGGGCTGGATCCCCCAGCGTCCCATATGGTCTCCCAAGCCAGGGGCGATTTCTGAGCACATGGCTAGGAGTAACCCCTGAGTGTCACCAGGTGTGGCTGGAAAACAAACAAACAAAAAATAAGTGACAATAACAAAAGTACACAAGTAACACTTTAAGCACAGTAATAAGACAAGTGTCCTTATGACCAAATTAGTCCTGCACCAGTGAACCATACTTGTCATTCATCATTCTACTAACATGAATTCTACTGGAAGTATCTGAAATGCTTTCAGAACCTTTTATCTGTTCACTCTTAGGGCAACACAAAATACTGGGAAGTACAGCAATTAGATGTTCTTGGTTAGTAACTCATGGATTAGAAAATAAATATGTCTAGGAATCAAGTGAGACATGGAATTGGATAATCACAAAGATTCTCCTAGGATTCTACATTGAATTGACTCTCATTTGTTCTAGTTAAAAAACAAGCTTTATAAAGCACACCATATAGTTTTTCTTTTCTAACCCACCTTTCTCTTGCAGGTATTTATCATGCTTTCTGGGAATAACTCGCAAGATATATGAGCTTACGCAGCAGTGGTTGATGCTATTGGCTTCTAAGGAAACCAATCTACACAAACAAAATTTTGGAGTAAAGGAGAGAGAGAGATATTTGTTGGGTACTTAAGGTCAATGGAAAAGGCAGATAGGTGCTAAATCTAAACTCTGATTTGCAAGTAAACAAATCTAGTGGGACATGCTAAAAGTTTGCATAATATGAAATGGGGGAATTATTAAAAGACTAAGTTCTAAAGAAACTTGAAAGAAAGTATAAATATTTATTGATTGATTGATTGATTGATTTTTGGGCCACACCCGGCGGTGCTCAGGGGTTACTCCTGGCTGTCTGCTCAGAAATAGCTCCTGGCAGGCACAGGGGACCATATGGGACACCGGGATTTGAACCAACCATCTTAGGTCCTGGATCGGCTGCTTGCAAGGCAAATACCGCTGTGCTATCTCTCCGGGCCCAGAAAGTATAAATATTATACATCTAATTTTTAGAGTATTTTAGATCATTTAAAGATTTACAACAAAACTGGGCTAGAGCCAGTGGAGCAAGCAGTAGGGCGTTTGCTTTGCACATGCTAACCTAGGACAGACCGCAATTCAATCCACCAGTGTCCCATATGGTCCCCAAGCCAGGAGCGATTTCTGAGCGCACTAGCCAGGAATACCCCCTGAGTTTCATTAGGTGTGGCCCTAAAAACAAACAAATAAAAAAATACTTAAGGTTTACACTACTTATTAGTTTTATATCTTGAACAACTGTCCTATAATGTGACTTATGTCTTCTTTGTAGAGGAAAATTACAATAGTTTCTGGCTTAAAAAGGGTATATAGAGATTAAGTGAGACAATTTATTTAAAGCCTCAACTCAGTATCTCACCCATGATTCCTTCAAAAATGTCACATTAAAAAAAAAGAGGCATCACCTCAAAAAGAACATGGAATCTTGGCTAAGATATAGCTCCCTGACAAATTCACAGGTAGAACTCCAACTGCAAAGTCCCTGAGAAAGACAGACTCCACGGCTGTCGATTTTGAAGAGTGTGTTCCGAGCCTCTGACTTTGCCCTTTATTCTTCTCTGGGATTGATTTCTGAAGCAGCCTAAAGGCCACAAAGCAGGGTTGGGACTCCTAGATTGATTTTTGGTGTTGACACAGCAGGTAAGGCCCTGTCTGGTTTATAAACTGATGCTATATTATTTCCAGGTCTCTTATGAAACTGAACCAGGACAATCATTCTTAACAGAATTTCTGGATTTTCTCTGGTGTAGTTTTGTTTGGGGGTCTGCAGAGTCAGGAAAGTAGACAATGAAAAACTCAGAGCAGTTAATTTTCTTAGTTTTTAAACATTTCAAAATGTCATCAAATGGAGAAAATACTATTTAATTGGCAACATGATAGTTTAAAATAATATGTATTTAAATAAATATATGCATGATACTGTCTTGGCTTGGAGTGCTGTTTTCTATGATTATAAGTATTAAATGTGATAATTAGTCATATTTTTTCCTTCACAAGTTTTTATTAATGTATTTCTGTAAACCAAATTATATACTCTATAAGAATCATTTTGACTTTGTAGCTCCAACACCCTTTTCAGAAAGGACTAATCATTACTGATAGGGATTATAGATAAATTCACCCTGTTATGAGCAATGAGATAACTTTTTATCTTAGATTACTTTGCATAATTTTTTTTGGTTTTTGAATCATACCCAGCAGCATTCAGGGGTTACTTTTGGCTCTATGTTCAGAAATCGTCCCTGACAGGCACAGGGGACCATATGATATGCCAGGATTCGAACCAGCGTCCTTCTGTATGAAAGGCAAATGCTTTATCTCCATGCTATCCCTCCGGCCTCTGTACAAATTATTTTTATTGAACGATAATTCTTAATTTTTATTTAATCTATAATCAAAATAAATATGAAATGTCTCATTTTAGTGAATAGGCAGAACCTCTTTAAAAGTTTGAAAGTGTGTTGTGTGGGGGCCGGGAAGGTGGCGCTAGAGGTAAGGTGTCTGCCTTACAAGCGCTAGCGTAGGACGGACCGGACCGCGGTTCGATCCCCCGGCGTCCCATATGGTCTCCCCATCCAGGGGGGCAATTTCTGAGCTCATAGCCAGGAGTAACCCCTGAGCGTCAAACGGGGTGTGGCCCAAAAATCAAAAAAAAAAAAAAAAGAAAGTGTGTTGTGTGTTGTGTTTGTGTTTCTTTCATAATTTAGATGTAATGAAGTAACCATAATATGATGTAACCTATGTTATTTGCAAGTGAATGTTGGGCTGCATCCTGTGAAGTGTGGTTTCTTATTCCTATGCTCAAAGATCACTTCTGGCCTGGCCACAGGAACTATATACAGAAACCAGGGGTGAGGGTAGGAAGAAATAGAATCAGAGCTGATTGAGTTCTCAAGGAAGAACCTTAGTGCTATACTATCTCTCTGGCCCCTAAAGTTAAAGTTAACTGTCTTTGAATGTCTTTAGTATGTTCATTAAGGCAGAGAATCAAATATGAGACTTTTAGTTAAACCAGTCCTACAAAATTAAGGAATTAGCTCATATTTTGATAATTAATATTTCTCTGCTACTTGCATGTAGAATTGATTTAATAAGGATCTCTACAATTAAGTTTGTACAAGATTATTTACAATATATTATTAGGCTTCACATTTTATGATAATATTTATGAGTATTAAAAAGCTTCTATATTCACAAATCTGTTTTGATATAAGATGAAAATTTAAACTCTCTTACCTCTTCCCACATTAGCACCAATCGTTGTTTCACACTTTATTTCTTCCTTATTGCCTCCATGGTTCAATAATACTTAGCTATTATGCTGAGTAGCCTGTATCAGGTAGTTGTCTATATTAAGATCTATGATGTGTAGATTTTGCAGTTATCATTCCCGATTTATGATTGGTTAAGAAACATCTATACTTGTATTTTCATGCATAGGCTTTACTTTCTTTTTATTTTTTCTAGTATTGTGATGCATCTTTCTATAATGCAATCTGTAAGACACAAGGAAAACAACTGAGGACATGTGTGTATTAGATATAGAAATATGATTTATCTTTAAGACTATGCACTACACAACATATAAAAAAAGTGGACTAGATGATATTGCAAACAAATCCCAAGATGTAATCACTATTCATACCCCTTAAAATCCAGTGGTATCCCAACACTAAAACACTTTTTTTCCTCAGTATTCCCACCCTGCTTTTTTTTTGGTAATCATTTTAGTGAACAACAAATATTGACTAGTTTTAAGTTATTCTTGGACACCATTGTTATTTTTACAATTTTTCTTACTTTAATCATTCAATACTTTATCATTGCATACATACATACATTTACTTAGATCATCAATCAATTCATCTATAGGTTAAACCATCTGGTATTTGGAGAGAAAAGATATGAGTAGGTACTTCCTTAAAAAAGATACATGGATAGCTGATAATTATATAAGATAATGAAAAAATTTAAAAAACAATATGCATATTTCACAAAACAATGATATGCACAGTGGAGAAAATGCACCTGATCTCTTATGTTCATTGCAGCACTATGCACAATAGCCAGAGACTAGAAACTAGAAACAACCAGAACAGATGAGAGGATAAAGAAACTATGGTGTATTTACATGAAGGAGTACCATGCAGCTGTTAGGAAAAAGGAACTCATGAAATTTGCTTAAACATGGATGGATATGGTGAGTATTATGCTAAGAAAAAAGAATCAGAAGAAGAGAAATATACATAGAATGACCACACACATTTGTGGGATATAAAAAATAGTAGTTATAATATCCAGACACAATAGAGATGACTTCCGGAAGGGCTTAGCCCATGGTATTAAGTTTGCTACAAAAGGTGGGGGAATGCAATTAAGCAGAAAGACCTCTATGATAGTGATAGTTGGAAGTTATCATTCTGGACTGGAACTGGGTGCTGAAAGGAGGTAAAACGATACCCCATTCATTAACAATCTTGCAAGCAAGTGTCTAAAAGGAAGCAAACACAGGAAGAGGATAGGATAAGTGGGAGAGAAAGAGAGAGAAGAAAGAAGAAAAAACATCTGCTTTAGTTGCTTGGTTGAAGGGAATCTCGGGAGATGGTGGAAGGGCAAATGGGGACATTGGTGATGGAAAATGTGCCCTGGTGAAGGGTGACGTATTGAACATTATATGACTTAAATTAAATCATAAACAAAGAAGGGGTGAAAATTAAATCATAAACAACTTTGTAATTGTAGGTTTTATTTGTTGATTCAATTAAAACTTTATTAAAAATAAAATATTTTCAATGAAAAAACTAAAACTAATAAATGAGTTTCTGCATGGTCTAGTAATTTCAATTCTTGACATCTACATTAAGGACCCAAAAGAACTACTTCTAGAGGCATTTGTACTCCTATCTTCATTAGAGCTTATTATAATACCCAGGTGTCCAAGAACAGATTTTAGTGTATTAAAATTTTTGTATATAAGTCAATGGGATATTATTCAGATATAAGAGAAGATGAAGTAAATTAAATTTATATCTATGTGGCAGGTTCTCCTGAGTATATGAAGTCAATCTAGAGTATCATGTCTCTCATTTGTTGTCAAATGGATTGAACCTGAGAACTGGGTAATACAACTTACTTTCTACTAAGGGGGACAGGGAATGAATGGGAGCATGGAGGAGTCATGGGACATTGGTGTACAGATTCAGAAACTTTGGTGGTTAGAACATCGTGTATCTAAAACTCTAATACTAGCAGTATCGTAAGCATAGTGCCTCAATAAAAATTGGAGGAAAAGTATGTTACATGTATATGTAATATGATAGATACAGTAAAGTGTATAATTCAGACCAAAATTGCATACTTTTCAGAACAATGTTAGCTAGTAAAATTGAATTAAGAAAGGTAGATAATCTCCATATTCCAATTGTACTAAACAATAAAAAATATAGTCAAATATTATAAAGGGGCCGTAGAGAGAGTACAGATTAGGAATATAGTTTTCATGTGACCAATATAGATTGATTCCTGGCACCATGTGACCCACCAGGCATTGCTGAGTTTGGCCCTAGAGATCCCTGAGAATTTCATTGGTGGCCTAGGCAATCCCTTGAATGACAGGGTCAGGTAGCACAATAGTCTCTAGCACTTGCAATAAATACTTGCTTGATTGGCTAAGAATTGTCCTGAGATGTACCTGATTCTCCTGAGACACATCATTCCCACTTCCCAAACCACTGCCAACAACAACAAAAAAAAGGCTGATTAAAATAGTCATTAAAACTACCACAGGCTTTAGTAATTCTATTCCTTGGCATTTAACCCAATAACACTAAAATAATTATTCAGTACAGTAACCATTTATACCTAAAACAGCAACTCAACTCTATTGTAAATCAAAAATATTTCAATAAAAAAGCAGATAATTCAAAATTGTATACACACCTATCTTTATTGCAGGATTGTTTATAGAAACAAAGTTCTGGAAATAACTCAAATGCCTAATGACAGAGGAATAAAGAAATTATGGCAATTATTTATAAAGGAATATAACTCAACTATAAGTAAAGATAAAACCATATTGTTATAACTTGTATGAAATTAGGTGTCATGTTAAAATATATTAGTGGGTGAAGGGTAAACAGCACATATATCATTTAATTGTACATAAAGAAACCAAGCAAAGGCATAAATAATAAATACTGAGAGCAAACCCTTGAACTCTGACAACAGAATTGAAGTTTTCAAATTATGGATGGGATTGGGAGTGGTTCGAAAGACTAGAAAAAAAGTTGGGGAGGGTTTGGGACACTGCTGATGATAGTGAGTGTACAGTAGCTTTGTATGTCAAAATAAAAAATATTGATACTATTGTAAACCATGTTACCTGATGTAGTGTATTATATTGATTGATTTGTATATATTAAACCATTTTTGCATAAATGGGATGAAACTTATTTGGATGAGCTGTATATTATTATTTACTGGATTTTATTTGATAACATTTTGTTGAAATTTTTTTTCTTTGTCTTCAGCATGGATATTGGCCTGTATTTCTCTTTTTTCAATGTTTCTGCCTACTTCTGGTTAGCTTCATAGAAACTTTGGGAGTATTTTTTTTCTTCAATTATCTGAAAGAGCCTGAAAAGGATCAGCAGTTGGTCCTCTTTACCAGTGTGAAAGAATTCACTAGTGAGTCCATTTGGGCCCAGGCTTGTATTTTGGGGAAGATTCTGATTACAGTTTCAAATCTTTGACGATGATAGATCTGCTTAGGTATTCCAAATCAGCTTGGTGCAACTTTATAGGAGTCCAAGCATTCATTAATTTCTTCAAGTTTTTCTTGTTTTATGCTATAAAGATTCTCAAAGTAAACTCTGAGTGTTCTTTGGATTTTCATTTCTTTCATTTTCTTTCTTTTTTTTTTTTTTTTTGGTCCACACCCAGTGGCGCTCAGAGGTTACTCCTGGCTTTGCACCAAAAATCACTCCTGGCAGGCTTGAGGGACCATATGGGATGCTGGGAATCAAACCCAGGTCTGTTCTTGATTGACTTCTTGCAAGGCAAATGCCTTACCACTGTGCTATCTCCCCATCCCCATTTCTAATATGGTCTAATATGCTCTCTTTTTCTTTATGAATATTGCTACTGATCTCATTTATATTTTCAAAGAACCAACTCTTTCTTGATGTTTTGCATTGTTTTCTGGGTTTCCAATTCTTTAATTTCTGCTCTAAGCTTTGTTACTTTCTACATCCAGCTTGTTTTATTGGTTATTTTCCATTCTCTTTGCTGTTCATTAAAGTTATTTATGTAGGTATTTTCCCTCCTTTCTGATGAATGCTTGAAAAGTTCTAAACTTTCCTCCTAATATCTCTTTTTTATATCCCACAGATTCTGATATTTCATGTCCTCTTCTCATTTGTTTTCAAAAAATCTTTGGACTTCCTCTCTAACTGCTTGGATGTTCAGTAGTGAACTCTTTAATTTTTAGGTGTTAGTATTATTTCTTTATTCATTTGAATATTTCACTTCTTCATCAATGCATCATGATATGAAAAGATAGCTGATAAAATTTCTTTCTTCTTATTTTTATGGAAGTATGGTTTGTGGCCCAGGATATGGTCTATATTGAAGTATTTTTTCATGTGCATTGGAGAAGAATTTGTATACAGATTTCTGGGGATAAAAATCACTATTTATATCTAGTAACCTGTTGATGTAACTAGCAGTTGGACTTGGACATGCCCCTGGACATGCCTCTTAGACACTCCCCCTTATCATGCCATATATAAAAGGAAAAACTTGGACCATTAGAGGAGCACAGGATAGAGAACTGAGCAGCATCTGTTGGTCCTTGGGGGGCCAGAGATAAAGCATCAGCAAGATGCTGCCTGTTTTTTTTTTAATCTATCTCTGTCTATATCTCTCTCTCAAACCCTGGCCTCCCTGGCCAAGTCTAGCTGGTGAAATTCCCTTTCTCTTTCTCTCCATCTCTCTGAAACTTCTATGCAGCAGCAGCGGGTCTCAGATTCCAGGAGAAATGGCTTCTACTTCTTTCATCTCTCTTAATACCGGGTGGATAGTTGATAAAAATTGGCATCCCAAGGTGGACTCTTGGCCACATAGGCCCCTGAGAACCTTGCAATACCAGGCCCTGGCAGTCTTGGGCCTCTGCAGCCTTGCAGCAGCTGAGCAGCAGGCAGACTTGCAGCTTATTGCAGCAACCTGCAGAAGCCTAGTAACCTTGTAGATAACCGCAGTAACTTGTCTGTGGAGAACTGTAGTAATTCTACTGTAATCTCTTCTCTTTCATTTCTTCCATCAAAGCCAGTATTTCCTTGCTGAGTTTTAGCCTGGTTGATCTATCAAGAGGTGACAGAGTGATGTCAAAGATCCAACTACTATTGTGTTGCTATTTAGGACTTTCTTGTAGTCTATTAGATGTTTTGAGAATTTTGTTGGCCCCTCATAGGGTGCAGGTATTTGTAGGAGTTTGATTTCTTTCTGATGTGCATATCCTTGAATATTAATAAATGACCCTCTCTGTCTCTTATAACCTTTTTGAACATGAAATGTATGTAATTTGATATTAATATTGCCACTCTAGCCTTCTTGAGTGATTTATTTGTTTGGAGGATTGTCTTCCTATTTTTGATGTTGAGTCTGTGTTTGCTATGACTATTCAAATATATTTCTTGCAGGCAACAGGATTTTGAATTCATTTTTAATCCATTTCCTCTCTGTGTCTCTTATTTGTTGTACTTAGTTAATTAACATTGATACATTATTTTCATGGAACAGTGTGCTAACTTTTTAAAAAATTTTTGGTGTGATTGGGAGTTTGTCTTAACTTATCTCTCTGCTTTATTAATTTTATTTATTTAAATAAAATGAATCACATAGTTAATATAATTAATCATAATACATTGTTTCCAAATTAGTGAAAGCAAAGTTACTGAAAAAAATAGAGAGAAAAATATAATGGAAGAGAAAAGAATTTGTGAAAATTGTAATCACCAATGAAGTCATTAATACAATGGCTGAAGGTTTAATAAGCTCTTCTAGTTACATTTTCAGTCAGTTAAATAGGGTTGTTTCTTTAGGGATGGCAACATTAATGAAGTTTTCCAGGAATTCAAAGTTATGATACTACAAATTCTAGGGCATATACTCAGATGTAGGATCTCCTGAAAGAAGGCCAGGTTAGAATATGGCAACTGCATTTGTGGACATGGCTACAGATACAAGCCTTTCCTGAATGAAGGGAGAGATGAGGGAAGGTATCCACACTCACTCCATAATAAGCTCTGAAGATATTAGACCAACACGTAGTGTACTTAATATGATTGGTCATATCAGCATATCTGTAAGGAATCATAGAATTTCAGTGATGAGGCAGGCCATTGAGGAAACAGTGATTCTGGGTGATGGAGACAAGAGAGATTTTGACAGAGTGGAGGCTTAGCCCATTTTCTCAAGAAATGGACAGCTTTGTGCTGCCTGGGCCAGTGTAGCCATAATCTTTCATGGCTTGGTTTATATCTTGTTTGAGAAAAGAATGAATCTATGGAGCTGGCCTGGTTTGAATATGGTGACTCCATTTGTGGGTGTGGTTAATGCTGCCATGTTTTCCTAGAAGAAGGGAGATATGGGGGAGGGAGATAACCTAACACCCTGCATCCCTGAAGTTTGGTCAGATGGCATTTCTACAGGGAATCATAAAGTTTCAATGATGAAGGCCATCAAGAAGATAGTGATTCTGGGTGACAAACTCAGTAAGCATGACTTCAGCAGAATAGGAGTTTGCCCACACTCTACTTTAGAAATAGCCAGCTGCATGTTTCCTGGGCGACTGTAGCCATAATCTTTCACATCTTGGTTTACATCTCATTCGAGAAAAGAGTGATTGTATGAGGTTGTCTCAGTTTGAACATGATGACTGTGTTTTTGTGCAACCTGTTCTTTTAAAGTTGGTTTTGAATCTATAAAGCTCCTGATCTATTGCTTGTAGTTAAGCTTTTTATCATTCCTTCAAATCTGGTTGGCAAAAATATTCTTGGAGAGGCATTCATTTTGTTGATCTTTTCTCACTATATTCCACCAGGCCTTCAGCCTGGAGGGTTTCCATTGTTAAATAATCTGAAAATTTTAAAAGTTCTCTTTTGTATTTGATTTCCTTCTTTGATCTTGCTGCTTTGATTCTTTTATCTTTATCTATGTTTTTCATCATTCTGATATAGTATTTGTTATGACATATTTTTATTTAAATACCTTTTATTATGTGCCTTCCTGGCACCTAGGATGTGGGTACATGCAATATCTAGTTCTGGAAAATCTCAATAATGATAACTTTGATTATTGTTTCTTCATAGATGTTGTCTTTCTGACCCTTTGGGATGCTAATAATTCTTATATTGTCCCTAAATTCTCTTTTCAGCTTTTCATTTAAGTCTCATTTGCATTTTCTGCTAGTTCTTTTTGTTTGTTTTTGTTTTGGGGCTACACCTGATAACGCTTAGGGGTTACTCCTGGCTATGTGCTCAGAAATTGCTCTTGTCTGGGGGAACATACGGAATGCCAGGATCAAACTGTGGTCAGTCCTGGGTCAGCCATGTGCAAGGCAAACACCCTACTGCTTATGCCACTGCTCTGGCCCCATTTTCTGCTATTTTTGTAGCTGCTAGACTCCTCATTTTTGAGCTCACTGATTATATCTTCTGTAGTTGTTACTCTGCTGGTGAAATCATCAGTGAGTTTTTCATTTTGCCCACCAAGTTTTAGTTCTGACACTTTTGTTTAAAATTTTCTTATTTCTGGTCTCATATTCTCTTGTGTTTTACTGGCTGTCTATGGTTTCTTAGAGTTCATTGAAAATCCTCACCTTTCCTCCTCAAACTCCTTGACTGTGAGGCAATGAAGTTGGCTGATACTGGTTGAGTCATCAGAACTACCACTAGGCATGGTGGGATTCTGTGTTGTTTTCCTTATTTAAGCACCATGATTACAAACATGTTTGTATTTGGGTTTCAATATAGTGCTTTCCTATTGTGACCTTTGCAGTCTGATGATACTTATATATTGTGGCTCTTTGAGTAGTGGTCATAGAGTGACCTAGTGGCTGCATTCATCTTAGGATATGTTGATCTGGGTATAAAAATATCGCTTTTGAGTCACAAAGATTACCCTACTGTTACTCTGTCTTCCTCAGTTTCTTGGAACTTTGTGGCTGGAAGTCCTCTCCCTTTATCCTGGTGCTTCTCTTTCCCTCAGGTTGCACTATGCTTCTGTGTCATAAAGAGGATCCCACTTCACTCTTTCTTTCTCTTATAAAAATAGCTACCAATTTGTCCTAATATTTCTGTAGACATTATCTACTTCAACGTTCTTATATTTTTTGACCCATTCAAACTCTATCCTTAGAAAGTTAAAATTATACATGTATCATAAGTTTTACTGTGAAATTTCTCTGGGATTATTTTATATTTAAAATACAACAGTCTTTAATCAAATGAATAAATATGGAGGGGTCTCTTAAATAGCTAAAATGAATACTTTGCATGCTGGGTCCCTATGTTTGATTCCAGCATTACCAGAAGCTCCTCCTAATAAAGAATAAATCCATATTTGTAGAGTTTTAAGGCAAATTGTCTGGTCATTATTGATTTTAGAGACGTGCATAATGTGAAGATATAGCTCTTAATTTCCAAACTTATAATTTGCCTCTTTACTTTATCAAGACAACTATATGTGTGATTATGATGGTAAAGGGATTTCTTTCTTTTTGAATTCTGTGAGTTTTTTTAATCCTCTCCTTTGGGTATTCGTGCAGAGAGTTTGTTTGTTTTATGTCCTTTCTGCTACATTACTGTGCCATACTGCATTCAACATATGACTGGGGAATTCAATATCTGATTTTTTCAAATTCAATATTTTATGTGCAAATCATGTATAAGTATTCTCCTGAGAATTAAACACTGGAGACATTGCTTGAAGTCTTCTCTCATTTAAGATACATTGGCATTCCTCCTACCATATTGTCTCAAAATACTTATTTTACATTCTCAATAGCTATTTTTCTCATGACAAACTAATTTCTGTCTTCATCATAAAGCCTTTGTTACCTTTTCAAATATTTCTTCTTTGAACTCCTAAAGCCCTTACTGAGATGATCTCTGAGGTGATGCACTATAAGAAAGTAGCCTGTGTTTTTTTTTTTCTCTCTCTTGCCTTCATGGTGGGTGCAAATGAACAATCTTTTGAATATTTTTTACAATGCTTTGTATTACAGAATATTTTACTTATTTAGATAAATGTTTTCTCTTTCACACACATATTTATACACTATGCAGATACAAAATTCTACTAACAAGCTTTATTTAAAAATAGATTATTTTAACCCTATATATTCCATTTTGTCTACATTAAGAGATTTCTAGTTATGTGAAAATTTGTTCAATGAATTAAAATGAGAGGATTTTTTTTGCCTTTACTGTAGTAAAGAGGGTAGGGCACTTGCCTTACACCCAGTTGATCAAAGTTTGTTTCCTATTGTCAGCCAAGACAGCTAGTTGAGATTCCAGAGAACAGAGTTCAGAAAAAAGCCCTAAACATTGCTGGGTATGGCTGCTCCTAAAAAAATAAAATGAGGGAAAGGTTGCACGTGCTTCTTTGTTATGAGATGAATTCCTAGAAGAAAGCTTCATCGCTGCCCTATATTTACTGGTCTTTCCCTTCCACACTACTGCTTGCCTTTAGCAAAATGCTGGCCTTGGCTCAATTTCCTAATCTGGAATGCCTGTTGATTTAGAGTGTTTCAGAAAGTTTCCAGGTTATAAGCAGTGGAATAAAACATTCATTTGGCTCTTACTGTTAACATTTTATGTGTTTCAACCCTGTCTCAAAAATCTTTTCTCTGGGTTGGCTAATAAAGTGTTTCTTTAGATCTGTGATTATTTTTCCTTTTCAGCAATATGCAGCCTGTGTCAGCAGTGGTTACTTTTAGAATGTCACCCCCACTGTACCTCTACTAGCCAAAACATAGAATACCATTCTCTGGATATGCATTTGAAATTCACTGTTTTCTGTGAAATGTCACTCCCCAACTTGATTCTTAGCATTTTCCTAAATCTACCTAAGACAACTTAATATCTTCTCTCACCTGCCAAACTAATAGAGAACCTATAGAGATTTGTTGCTCAGCCACTAGTGTCTGTTTCCAAGGGGATTGACCCTATGTCCATGTTTTTAAAAATGGAACTCAAGTGCTCTGATGTAAGTACTCATGATTTCTTATATCCTGCTACATTTCCACCTTACTAATCTTACTATTTATGTGTGTGTATGATTGTGTGTGTCTGTATGAATATATAGATTCCCTGCAGAGTTTGATTGCTTCAAGAGATACTTAACCTGGGTCTGACTGTCAGTGTTAAGATCAAGGGATATAGTGATGTTTGCATCTTGCAGTATCTGGGTCAATCAGAGCCATACCCATCAGAGTTAGAGTGCCAATAAGGGTGCCAGGGATTGAACCCTAGGCAACATGCACACAAGACATACATTTCAACCCTTTGAATTATTTTCTTGGTCCCAAGTAAAGTGTTAGTCACAAATGTCATAGTTTATGATACTCAACTCATGCTGTGTTTTTCTATGTCTATAAATAAAACCATTTCTGAAGAAAACATTTATCAGGATGCAGTCCAAAGTTTTCTCCCTACTGTGTTGAAGTACTTTACAAGTTGAAGAAGAGTTGTTTTATTTCTTTCCATGATGACTCTTTAAATCTACTTTACAGAGTCCAAAGCATCTGTGAACTAGAGCTCCCTCTTTGCAAATCAAACTTGCTAATAAATCCTTCTATTTTGACATTTAAAATAAGGCCATATACAAATTATTTATATTATGCATAGTTTATCAGTCGAGATCTATGTATTACAAGATTATGTAGTCTTATAATGGATAAAAAACAATAAACTGAAGAAGAAATTTTTGAAAATACATAAAATTATACTTTTAACAAAGAATTCAAGTCAGGAATTTGCAAGAGTAATAAAATAATTTTTGCTAAAATGAGAATACACTATTTTGGAGATCATCATCTATGTTACAGAAGAGATTTTATATTTTTCTTTATTATTTTTTGACAGGGACAGTATAGCCAGCAGTATGCAACAATAATTCTTATTTTGGTATTTGGGGGAGAAGGGGGAATTGCACCCAGCAGTGTTCTAGAGTGTGTGTTGCCATGAATTTAGTTTGGGTCTTTTACAAACAAAGCATGCACTTTAGCTCTTTGGTCTAACTCCCCAGCCCCTACAAATAAATACCTTAAATGTGATTCTGCAGAGTCTTTTTTATTTGCTTTGAGTGATTTCATATAGGACATAATTTTGCCCTCTCATGTGTAAGTAAAGTTAAAATCTCATTGGACTTGAAATTTATGGATAAGGTGTTTTTCCCCTAAGTTTGTGGGAAATTTAGAGAAATACAAAGAAAGAAGATACATATATATGAGTGAATTCTGTACAGTCTTGGAGCTTTTTTAATACTACACATATATATTTCTAATTCTCAGAGGATAGCTTAGAATGTAAGAAAGTGAGTTTTGAAAACCTTTTTTTTTTTTGTAAAGATACTGCACCCTCCTTAGAATTGTATCCTCCAGGAAGATTATTTATTGAAATAATTGTAAAAGCTGACAATTTTTTTCTGAGAAAGTTAGGAAAATTTCCTTTGTATTTTATTTATTGCAGAGACAGTCTGAGAAAAAAGGTCTCTGTTGACCTAGATTTTCTGTTTTTCTGTATGCCAATAATTCAAAGAACCCAAATTTATGCATCTGACACCATCTCATCATAAATAACAATATTCCTGCATTTTTATTATGAGCATTTCAAGAAGTGCAAATAATTTTACACACATTTTCATGTTAATCTTCTCATGCTATTATCCCTAAATTTCAGGGATGTGGAAAGTGAGATGAAGAGTAGTTATTTATCCAAAATCAGGTTACAATACAAAGAAAAGACTTAAAATCCCAGAATGATCCTTGTGTAAGATCAAAGTTTTATTCCTTTTTATAGCACCAGAGAATACATTTTATAAAGTGCTACATGTGTTAATAACCAAAGATATATTTTAGGTCAATTAAACACCTATCTAATTTATTTACAGTGGCTGAGTTTCATTCAGATCAATACCTCACCAATAGTGCCATGAAACATAAATTCGTTTGGTTAAAAGCAAGCTGTTTCCCTTATTGATTTATGGGACTTGGCTGTTAGGCTCATTGATCAGTCCTATTTCCCATTCACATTGGCCATGATAATTTATTTTGCCAAGGGCAAATTTTATATACATGAACCACTTTTCCCTTAGAATGAATGCATTACTTTCACTCAACTGTACAGTAAAAAAAATGAATATGAAGTTATTACTCAGGCTCAAACTATGGGGTTATGGGTAAGAAAATAGTTTTTTACTTGCTATCCTAAAGACTTTACTCTGCCACAGGTGTGAGAAATATACATATTCATTATTCTGAGGGGGAAACATTTATTGATTGAGTTATTGATCAGTTTTTTGGACCACAACCATCTGTGCTCAGAGTTATTTCTGGTTCTGCAGTTTGGATTTACTCAGGGTGGTGCATATGGGATGCTGGGATTGAAACTGGGTCAGCCACATGCAAGGCAAGTACTATTCCTGCTGTACTATATCACCTGCCCCAGGAGGAAACATAGTGCAAAATCTTTTAAAAGTGCATGCTGGAAACAGGGGTGGAGGGAGACAACATTGGTGGTGAGAGTAGCCCTGATTCCATGTTACAATGTATCTAAAATACTACTGTGAATAATTTCTAATCCACTTTGGTCAAAATAAAAATTATTAATAAAATGTATATATGTATTTCTCTTTAAAAAAAGTGGTACCTTTAATTTTTGGTACCTTGCTCAATTTGAAGTGGACTTGTCAGATTTCTCTACTTCTGGTTTCTGTCATTTAGATGAACTTGTGTGAGATCTAGATAGAGAGAAGACTTTTTTTGCAAAAAAAGAAAAAGAAAGAAAGAAAGAAAGAAAGAAAGAAAGAAAGAAAGAAAGAAAGAAGAAAAGAAAAGAAAGAAAGAAGAAAGAAAGAAAGAAAGAAGGAAGGAAGGAAGGAAGGAAGGAAGGAAGGAAGAAGGAAGGAAGGAAGGAAGGAAGGAAGGAAGGAAGGAAGGAAGGAAGGAAGGAAGGAAGGAAGGAAGGAAGGAAGGAAGGAAGAAAGGAAGGAGGAAGGAAGAAGGAAGGAGGAAGGAAGGAAGAAGAAGGAGGAAGGAAGAAGAAAGAAAGAAAGAAAGAAGAAAGAAAGAAAGAAGGAAAGAAAGAAAGAAAGAAAGAAATTAAGAAAGAAAGAAAGAAGAAAGAAGGAAGGAAGGAAAGAAAGAAAGAAAGAAAGAAAGAAATAAAGAAAGAAAGAAAGAAAATGAGAAAGAAAGAAAGAAAGAAAGAAAGGAAAGAAGAAAGAAAGAAAGAAAGAAAGAAAGAAGAAAGAAAGAAAGAAAGAAAGAAGGAAGGAAGGAAGGAAGGAAGGAAGGAGGAGGAGGAAGGAAGAAAGAAAGAAAGAAAGAAAGAAAGAAAGAAGAAGAAAAGAAGAAGAAAGAAAGAAAGAAAGAAAGAAAGAAGAAGAAAGAAAGAAAGAAAGAAAGAAAAGAAAGAAAGAAAGAAAGAAAGAAGAAAGAAAGAAAGAAAGAAAGAAAGAAAGAAAGAAAGAAAGAAGAAAAAAGAAAGAAAGAAAAAGAAAGAAAGAAAGAAAAAAGAAAGAAAGAAGAAAGAAAAGAAAGAAAGAAAGAAAGAAAGAAAAGAAGAAAGAAAGAAGAAAGAAAAGAAAGAAAGAAAGAAAGAAAGAAAGAAAGAAGAAAGAAAGAAAGAAAGAAAGAAAGAAAGAAAGAAAGAAAAAGTTCTGAAAACAATGACCAATTGTAGTAACTTGACATAGATTGCTTGTGGAATAGTTGGCAGTGCCATTGGCATGAAGAGACTGTTGGTTAATGCATTGACAAGAATCAGTGGGATAAGTTGCTGTCTGTCATTTGAGTTTCATGTATAGTGGCATGATTTTAAAACTGAAAGTTCAAGAGCAGACCACTAACAACCAGTCCTTAAGCCTTTACAAAGATTTTATAAGCTCACATTTCCTGTGAAATATCACTTTGTGCTTGATACTTTGATACTATTTCAATAATTTGGAAGTGATAGCTGTCTTTCCACTATTTTAAAGAATAGATAATTGAGGCCTGGGTAAAAAAGTGAAAGTTCATACATATTTGGATTCACAACTTGATTTTGTTATTCAATACATCAGAAACTTGGTTCTCCATTTTTATCCTAAAATAAAATAAAAGAGAAACTAACAGAAGACTGGGGGTGGGTGGTTTGGTCATACCACCTGGTGACTCTCAGGGGTTACTCCTGGCTGTGTGCTCAGAAATTGCTCCTGGTTTGGGGGACCTTATGGGATGCCTGGGATGGAATCCAGGTCTGTCTGGGTCAGGCACGTGCAAGGAAAAAGCCCTACTTCTAAGCTATTATGCTGGCCCCTAACAAAAGATTTTTAATGTAAAAAACTTCAAAAATCTTAAAAAATTAGTAAACACTTTATAGAAGATTCATAAATCATTTTGAAAATTGATTTACATAATAATGAAGTAGGAATCAGGACATCGCTAAGTAATGGAATATTTGCCTTGACATCCCCTTTTTGATCCTGGCACACTACTTCAATCATCAAAACATTTAAATAATAAATTTATTATTTCAAATAGTTGGGAGTCAAGAGATAGTGCATAAGAGATATGCAGTAAGTAGAGGGAAACAATTCATTGGTTTCAAACATTTACTAAAGCCAAAGAGATAGCCTGGAGGTAGGGCATTTGTCTTGCATGCAGAAGGAAGGTGGTTCAAATCCCAGCATCCCATATAATCCCCCGAACCTACAGGGAGAGATTTCTGAGCATGGAGGCAGGAGTAACCCCTGAAGGCTGCTGGGTGTGACCCAGAAATCAAAAACCAAAAAAACAAGCAAACAAACAAAAACAAAAAACAACCAAAAAACCAAAAAACACCAGGGAGGAGTGGGGAAACATGACACTCAATACTGACTTAAATTAAAACTAACATTTAACTCAGGAAAATGACTTTTAATTTCTCCATTGATATTGAAAGGTGTTCCAAATAGAATAAGAACTTGCACATTCAAGTCTTCACTTTGTTGGGTTTTTTATTTTGTTTTTGTTTTCTTTTTACAATAAGAAGCTTAACATAATGGATTAAGATAAAATGATCCCCAGATCTTAAGACTAGAACAGATGTATAAACTTGCTGGGGCTGAATGTCAACCTGTGGTGGGAGATATACACTGCCACATTCAACACATATTTTTCATTGTTAACATGTGCCAGACTTTGAACTAAATTAAAAAGATTCTTGATCTTGTAGAGCAGAGGTCTCAAACTCAATTTACCTAGGGGCCACAAGAGGCAAAGTCGGGGTGAGGCAGGGCAGCATAAGGAATTTCACAAAAAAGTTCTCAAACGTCATTATTAACAGTTTTAATTATTTCTTCTGAACATGAATAGAACATTGAGTGAAGATCATGAACAGTTCTTAACATGGCATCTTTTGCCTATTCTTTGCTGCCAGAGACTTGACAGCGCTTCTTCTCACAAATCTGAACCACGTTTGGCATTAGAGAGGAATCAGTTGAGACCCTCAGTATGGCTTGAAGATGATCACCATTAAGTCTAGACCTGTACTTTGACTTATTGAAGTTCAATGTGGAGAATAACTTTTCACACAAATATGTGCTCCCAAAAAGGCACATGGTGTGCTTGAACATTCGGGAAAGCTCAAGGAAGCTGGGGAGCAATTCTCTCAAAAATTGCCCATGCATGTCTGCTTTTCCACTAATCTCCCTGAACTTGGCTTTGAGATCAGAGTTGCATTGCAGGTCAATGAGCTCCATTTGAAGCACAGGAGGGGCATCTTGCACATCAAAGGAAAAGGGGGTTCACAAAAATTTGGAAAGTGGCTCTGTGCTTTTTGAAGTCTGCAAATCTGTGATCCAATTCCTTCTCTAGCTTAAAAATAACATCAACATATTTCTCACCACTGAATGGTATGCCTGCATCCACAAGTTCCTTGCATTCTGGGAAATGGCAAAGGTTTGTCTGAGAGAGCTGGGGTTTCCATAACACAAGTTTTGTGGAGAATGCTCTCATGTTGTCATTGGCAGCACAGATAAACTGCCCCAGGCCTTATAACATCTTGTTTAGTACATTCAGCTTATGTGTGATGTCAACAAGAAAAGCTAAGTCCATGAGCCATCTGTGATCACTCAACTCAGAAACAGCATTCCCATCCTTCTCCATGAAGGCTTTCACGTCTTCTCTCAACTCAAAAAATCTTTTCAGGACATTTCCCTTGCTGAGCCAAAGTACCTCAGTGAACTAGAGCACATCTCCATATTCTGACTCCATTTCCTCTAAAAAAGCATGGAATCTCGACTGTGCTTTAAGCTTCTGGATATGATTTGGTTGATGCATTTCACAACAACAGACATCACATTGTCACACGGCAGGCATTTACTCCAAAGGGCCTGCTGATGGATAATGCAGTGAAGAGCAATGGCCTTCTCTACACCCTCCTCTTCAAGTTTTATTTGAACAAGTGCCACCAGTCCATTTTTCCTCCCTGTCATCGATGGCACTCCATTGGTTATTATTCCAACAAACCTCTTCCATGGCAAACCTGCATTCTCAATGGCATCACACAGATGTCGAAATATCTCATTAGTGGTGGTCTGGACATGCATTGGAATTATTGTGAGTAGCTCTTCTGTCAATTCAAAATTGCAATCACAACATAAATTGTGAGCTGCGCAGTGTCTGTTATATCTGTGCCCTCGTCAAGAGTAACTGAGTATGCATCAAAACATTTGGCTTTCTCACACAGTTGATGATAAATGTCACTTGACATGTCAGAAATGCGCTCTACCACAGTGTTGGCAAAAAGGCTGATTTTGCTAAACTGACCTTTCTTTTCCAGACAGATAATACTTGCAGCCTGTAACATACATTTTTTTTTAACAAACTCTAATTCTGTGAATGGTTTCCCTGCCTTAGCAATCATCTCACTAACCATGTAACTAGCTTTGACTAATGCAACATTCTCTTTGGTTGCTTTCTTGAAGAAATCTTGTTGCCTCATTAGACATGCTTTAAGACTGGCAACCCGCTTGGCTCTCTCATTTCCTTGATATTTTGCACATTCCTCAGCATGTTTAGTTGAATAGTGGCGTTTCAAGTTGTATTCCTTGTGCACTGCAACTTTCTCTGAGCAAATAAGACATGTGGGGATGTCCCTGTGCTCAACAAAGAAATACTGCGTCTTCCACTTTTCCTGAAATTGTCTGTGCTCATCATCAATCTTTCTCTTCACTACAGGCTTTGATGAAGTCATAATGAAGGTATGACAAAATCTAATTCTGTAATAAACTTCTGTCCCTTCTCACCCTTTTCTCCCTTAGGCCTCCAATAATGCAAGGAACAGCAGCAGCAGCGGAAATGACGTCTGTGCTTAGTGCAAAGTATTCGCGATTATTCGCTTACCGAATATTCACAATAAAAAATCGCATTAGTAAGAAATAAAATAGCAAATAATCGCAGTAAACATTTGCATACCCTGAACGGAACTGCTTGGGGTATGCAAATATTTAATGTGATTTTTTTTTCTACTAATGCGATTTTTATTGTGATTATTCGGTAAGCGAATAATCACGAATACTGTGATATTTGAAGGCCGCCCGTGGACCACAAAATGTTGTATGGAGTGCCGCAAACGGCCCGCGAGTCGCTAGTTTGAGACCCCTGTTGTAGAGACTACTTTCTAATGGGTGATAAGAATGTTAATAAGCATGTAAAATTAACAAGTTCAGGTTGTGGCAATGTAGAAAAAATAAAAGCACAGGAATATGACAACAAATTACTATGTGGTTAACACAACTTCAGAGTAACTGAGTAGACCTTTGTTCCATGTACTCTTGAAAATATTGAGAAAGATTGTCCCTTTCTTATTATAACTAATTTTGAGATTTCATTGATAGGACTATCATTTTTCATTTCTTTCTTGGGGTATTTTTTATGTTGATAAATTCTTATAATTCTTCCTTTGGGAAATGTATTCAGGAAGGAAGAATGGAGAAAGCAAAACTCAAATTTTTTGATTTTTCAGAATTAGAGATCTATGTTTTTTGAGGTTGTAAACTCTTTAATTGTTACAGAAAATTGAACTAATGTTTTTAAATTTCGGAAGCATATTTTAGGTAAAGGAGACTGAAGTATCCTGAGACCTATAGCAATATTGCTATATGCCAATCAACTTTCATGTAAATGCTCTGAAACAGCACTCAGGACTCACTCCTTTCTGTATAATATTATTTCTTAAGCTTCAGGGAGAAGAAAAAAAACCAAATCCATCAAGAGACCAGCAATAGTATCTTTCTGCTTAGTGTCGAATTGAAAATGGATTCATCATTTGTGTTGGGTTATAGCATTTCATGTTATTTCTCCTTTTAACCCCAGCAGTAGCTGATGATGTTATTGCTGAACTAATCCTTCTGCTTCAATAGTATCTTTTATTATATTTTGTGAACTTCATTTATTCTTCCTACAGTTGCATCCCTAAAACCTGTCTCTACTTTGGATTGTTTTCAAAGCAGCTTATAAGCATTTAAACATTTGAATATATTGTTAATATGACACCTGCAAAAAAAAGTAGTGCTAATCTGTAAAATACAAAAGCAATGTGGAAAGAATAATCCTACCTCCGGGCAAAATTGACCCAGTTAATGTTTGTAATGATTGATTTTCAGGGATTTTATAAAAGTCAGTTTTGCTTATCTGTGGCAGAGTCCACACAGTGTGAAAACAAATGATTAATTTAATTAATTCATCTCTACCCCAGAAAAAAGTCAACCTGCTTTGTGTCGCTGCTTCTAGGGAAAAATTCTGAAAGTATCACTTAATTTTTATTGTGTAAATTGATAACATTTTAAATAATAAAAGCCAACATTTTTAAGATAAAATGCAAAATGAGAAAATTATTGGAAAACCATATTAATGTATATGAAAATAAACAATAGTAAAACTAAGATATTTTGTATATGTAATATTTTACTGTGCAAAGTATTCATATAGGTAACTAGAAATCCTACAAAGAAACTCTAAAAAAATACAATTCCTCCACCTTTGTGGCTATAGTATTCTTATTAACCAAGGGAAAGGAACAGAGGAGTTGGGTAGGTAAAAACCGATCATGTTATATCAAAATCTATAAACTGAGAAGTTGAGACTTAATGCGATTCTAGATAAATCTTCCCAATAATTCTTGAACATTGGGTTTCCAGCTCATGCCTTCATGTTAATATCTTTTATACCTCTATATTCTTTTGCATCCCTATCATCTCTAGCTAGCACTTATGAAACCTTCACAATTTTGGGGTGGGGAAATAAAAAAAGCTAGAATTGGTCTACAGAGCTGAACTTGCCCTGATGGAGTGGGCTGCCGAGGTGAGTACTAATGAAGAAACACTAAGACAAAGGGTAGGATACGGTATAGTATTGCGTGAAACCCTATTATTAAGAGTAGTGTAAATCACTATGCCTAAAATAAAAGCAATAAACAAAAAGCCAGTGTAATTATTAAATTTGTTTCCTTACTTTTAATATTAATATTTTTATTTAAAGAATGACCATCTAGATTGAGTTGGTTAACTTTTACAAGCCTACGTGTAAACATTTTAAAGATTGCAGTCCACACAAAGTGAACCCTTCACTTATAGTGCAAAAGTAACTGTACTCAATAGTAAATGAATGGGTATGGCATGATTTTCCAATAAATCTTTACTTACAAAAATAAGGATGGCCTAATGTATACTTTTTAGGGCCTTCTGGTAATGAAACTTTCTTTTAATATCAATACAATACTCCAAGAATTATTCCTGTGATTTGTAGCACCCTCTTTTTCTATCTATGCAGGTGGTGCTCACTTAGATTTTGTTTGTCCTTTATATTTGTGTTTCATTATCTCATGGCTTTTAAATTAAAACTATCAACAATTATTACAAACTAAAAATCTAAAAGAATTAGTTTTTCTTACTACCATTTATTTTGTTTTAATATTTTATAGAAGTCAGATTAAGTATTCCTCCCATATTTAAAACAATGGACTTCTGATATAATTTGACTTAAAATGTACTATTTTTACTACATACTATATTTACTAATTTATTAATTACTATATTAAATAAATTTACTATATTTACTTTTAAAAATTCTAAGCAATTTTGATTTCATGTGTTTCTATTCTTTTTTTAACATAATTTTTATTTTGATCATAGTGGCTTACATATTGTTGACAATAATATTTTAGGTACATATTATATCAGAACCTCCTCCCCAGTGTACAGACCTGCCCTAGGATGGCTTTTATTTCAGATTTTTTATATTTCTCCATTTGACTCCCTTAAAACAGTAACTTAGTCTCATCCTGATGAACAGTCCACTTAAATTATTTTCTGCTCTCACCTGTACTCAGAATAGAATATCTTCACTCAAACCTTTATGCTAAAGTATTGGGAAGTTTGTTTAGATTTCTAATTTGATAAGGAAACAGTATAAATAGTAGTAAAAAAAAAATGGAATGAAGTACATTGGTTGAGATGCCTAATATTTGAATGTATATTTTAGCTTATAAAATAATTTTAACTACTTAGTTGATTGGTCCCATATATCTTTGTTCAGTTTAAATGTCTTTAATATTTTTTAAACATGTAGACTTCAGATAGGGAAAGTGACATGTCAGATTGCTTGGTAAATGGTGAAACTCAAGCTTTTTTTCATATTAAAATCTGCAGTTTTTTCCATTTGGCAATGGGAAATAATGCATTTAAAGTTTTAATGTTAAATTTAATATATTCTCAAATTATTTTATGCTAAATATGTGTATTTTAATGCTAACTATAGTATATTCTCACACTATTCATTTAAAAATATATATTGGTGTCATATGTAGTACTCTTGCTATTAAAAAGTCTGCATTTTCACTCTGGGTATAAAGATTATTTTTATTATAATAGTGGTGATTTCACCTTACCTATTGACTTTGGACAGAATCTCTACAGGACAATGCATGAAGAGATTCAAGTAGCTTGCATATACCTTTGTGCATCTCAGAAATAGAACAATTTCAATACTTTCTGAATCAATGATAAATTATTCTCATTTTAATATCATCTTTTTACCTTACCATAGCAGTTACTCTGCCTGATGTATGCCAAGGAAAGAACAAGAGATAGAACATATGAATTTAATTTATTTCCTATTATAAATTTTAATGATAGAGTAGTCCTGGATCAACCATTTATTAAACATATTGATGGTATTGTTTCACATTCATCACAGAAGGGGTCTCAGAATCCATACCACAGCATGCTGAGCCCCCAAATTATCAGTATGATTTTATTTCACATGTGAAGCCTGCTTGCTAACTGTGCTGGAGATGTTCTGAATTTGATGCCAAAGATCAATTGTCTCATTATTGGGATGGATTCTGGAAGTGATTCATTCCTGCAAATACATAATGAATGTCAATTTGGGCTTTTTTCTATGGTGAAGAATCTCGTTTCCTAGACAGGCATTTGAATTGATATCCACTATAAGTTATAATAGGAGATATTTACTTCATTTGGACTTCATTTAGGTCTTCTGCATTTTATATTTCACTTCTGTCCTTTGAGCACAATTAAATGAAAACAGCAAAGAACTTCATTTTTATTTATTGTGATGAATATTCATCTAAAGGTAAAGAAAAAGAAAATTTTCCCATTCATCTCATTAATGGTGCTTCCAAATTATTTTCTCATTTTCAAAACCTATTTACTTTTTTTTTCTTAAAATACTTTTACTGAGGTGCTGTGTTTTAAAATAATATTTAGAGGGCCAGAGCAAGAGTGAGTAGTGTGCTGACTTTGCTTATGGCTGACCCAGGTTTGATTCCTGGCATCCTATGGTCCTCCAAGCACACTAGGAATAATTACTGAGTGTGGAGACAGAAGTAAGTCCACGGCACCACCAGGTGTAGCTCAAAAAACAAACACCTATTACTAATGATTTCCTGCATACATCATTCCAATAATTCACCCACCACAGTAGTGTTCACTTTTGTCCCAAAGGCCCCTCTTATTCAAAACAAATAACAAAAAAATTCAGTTCTGTGGACCAAATCTCCAGTTTTGGGCAACAACTTTAATCTTACAAATAGTATTTCTGTGATCATGTATTTACTCATGTACCTTATAATAATAAGTTATTTTAAATAGATATTTTCTTTTTACTATTTGTTCTTTCTTGTTTGAGTTTAATATTTATTTTTATTTTAGAGTATCCTGTTTTTATATAGATATTAAACAATACTTTGATTATAGAGCATATTTAGCAAAGAATTATATATCCTGTTATTAAAGTAACATAGGTTAAAAACTGTACTTGGGATTTTTGATTTAATATACTTAGTCACTAAAATCTCAACTACAAAATTAGGTATTTTTGAAATTTCCTAATGAATTATTTGACCATTATAATTAGGTTTTTATACTAACTTCCAAAGTCTAATTAACACTTTCTATAGCTTAAGGGTTTAAAAGTAATGAGGAAAAAAATAAGAGTGTGGCAACGTGAATAACACAATTGGATAAAATACTCTTATTTTTTTTGAAATGCATGTCTTAGGAAATTGTGCTTGCTTAAAGGAGAAGGAAGACATAATTTGGATATTTCATAGAACTGAAATGAAATTTCAGTTAATATAATTTTAGGAATGTTTCAGCATAAATTAGATTTTTAAATTTGTACATAATTACATTTAAAATGTTTCTATTTGATTATTCTTATATTTTCTACTCACAATAGGGATTTTGCTGAAACTGTAGAAAGAAATGGAGATAATGGATAATAACTTTTATTTAGATAAGTAGAGAAGAGCTAAAAAGATAAGCAATAGGAAAGGTGACCAAATATATTTGAATATTTTCTTTACATTATATCAACCACCTTTTAAAACTAGAAATGGAAGGGAAAAGAAAAACATCTATACTTCACAGCCATAATTGGGAGAATAATTATGCTGGGAGATAAATTCTTTATGCTGCATTCTGCGTCTCAGCATTGATATGGGTGATGTCACTAGTTTAGGTTGAACTGCTGCATGCATCTGAAATGATTGAAGATGTTGAAAGGAGTGGGTACAGAAAATTTGGAAGATAGTTTAGTTTACAAAATCAATCATCTCCTTAAAATACAATCCAGATATCATATTTTCTGGTATTTACCCAACAGGATTGAAAATTTATGTTCACATAGAAATTCACACAGGAATAGTAATAGCAGCTTTATTTGTAATTTCAAAATTTGGAAGCAACTAAGAAATTCTTCAGCAGACGAAGAGATAAATAAACTTTGATTCATCCAGACATAAAATATTATTCAGCTCTGAAAATAAATGAATTATCAAGCCTTGAAAATACATGTAGAATATTTGAATTCACATTTAGAAGTGAAAAGGGTAATCTGAAAAAAGCTGTATATTATGGAATTCCATAATGCTATAAAGGCAAACTATAGAAAATAATGAGAAAATCTGTTGTTACCAGGAATTAATTTGGTAAGTGCAGTGAGTGAATTAAGGAAGTATAGCAAGAACACAGAGGGTTTTAGGTCATTGAAGGTACTCTTCAGTGTATATCATACTGGAAAAATACTGAATTTAAATATTTTTTCAAAATCATAAACTTTAAAACATTAATAAACCTTAATATAAACCATGAACTTTGAGTGATTATGATAAATCCATGTACTATCATGTACTGAATAGGGAGGTTGATAATGGAGTATATTTGGCATATGTGGGAATTAGTGTATATTGGAAAAATCTATTTAACTTTCAGAAAATTTCTCTGGAGATCTTCAACTCCTTTATTGATACAAAAAACATATCAAAGAATTCTATAGACATAATCTATTTTAGTTTTTCTCAGCCAGCTGAAGTGAAGAAATTATTCTTTAATGATTTACTAAATGTCTGCATTTTTGAAGTTATAGGTAATGGGTACATCAGCAAGTGCCTTTTGAACATAGATTCAACACAAATAATTTTTCTGAGTTGATATTTTTGTAAAACAAAATTTCCTTAGAGATGGTTATTTTCAGATGATTTCATCTCATCTATGCATATAGATTAAAAACCTAGATTTTCTTTACAGATTTATTGTACTTAATTCAGTACAAACTGTGAGGTGAAATTCTCTATTTTTCTTAGGAAAATCAGAAAGTTAGTTATCATAAGTAACTTCATCTTTCATATGTGATTAAAAGGAGTATATCTCTAAAAATTAGAAATTTATATCCTGGAGTAATTCTTCAAGGATGTTTATAATTTTCAATGAGCTATTAGTTAATAATTTTATAATTATAATAAATGTAATTTTAAAATGCTATTGATTTGATTCTTCTAAAGTTTCCTGTAAAATACTTAAAGAAAAAAATAGGTTTTAATGTTTATTAAGAAAAGAATGGCCTACTGCCTAATTCTGAATTGCTTTTATAAAGCATCTATAGATATCTATAGTATCCAAAGATATCTATGATATCTATAGACATGTTATTTGGGTACTCATGGTTCTTTATATATATACTTTTTAATTCGAAAGGGAGGAAGTAGCTAACATGATTTTGTTTAGTGCTAATTATTTTGAGCCTGCTTTTCTGGCTCTAAAGACATCACAATGAATTAGTGTTGATATACACAACACAGTTTATATTATATTTTATTTAAAGAATTTTAGGATACTCAAGAACAGCCAGGTTTTCCACAGACTCCCTTCAGATGTTTCCTTTAAAGAAATAATAAGCACATTGCACCAGAGGAAAAGTACAGTAAAAGAGAGTAAGGTGATTGCCACCTGACCCAAAGGGTTTGATTTCTTGGCAGCAGAATGGTCCTCCAAATCCTATCATGAGTGATACCTGAGAATACAGCTAGGAGTCTGACATTTTCTTAGCAGGATGTCACCCAAATACTCAAACAAAATGATGAAAAAAGTTGTAAAAAATAAACAGGAAAATATGTATTCATATCTCAATTAAGATTGATGATGCAAGAGCATGGTATTTTTCTATACATTGTCAATAAATGTTCTAATGTGCTGTGGTACAAAGAAAATATTTCTTAGCATAGATTGAGGATATAAATTATTTCTAATGTGTTATTTAACTAAATATTATTGTATAAAGTAGTCTGTATGCATAAACTTAAATATGAATTGACCTATATTATCAAGTAATTATCAAGTAATGATTGACCAATGCTAAAAAGTGCTATTTCCAGAATGTCTGAGGTAGATTGTATTATCTGAGTATATCTGTCAAATGTTAGGTCAAGTGATAACATTTTCTTTAAATACATAAATACAAATATTTGAGATGGGAAATGATAGAGTGCTTGGTAGCAAAAGTCAGACACATCATTTGAAGCTTAAAGCTTTAACAAATGTTTGATTAGGTCACAAATTTGGGGAAGTTTAGCAAGACTTCCATTTTCTCGTGCTTTACTCAAGTGTGTGCATTACTGAACACAGTTAAGTCTTGATAGCACCCATTAGAGTTTTAGCATTTACATGAAGTCTTTTCTGCAAATAAATGATAATCATTAATATCTCATTTAAAACATAGCTCTTAAAACCCATAGATGAGTAAGACCATTTTGTGTTTCTCTCCCTCTGACTTATTTCGCTCAGCATAATAGATTCCATATACATCCATGTATAGGAAAATTTCATGACTTCATCTCTTCTGACGGCTGCATAATATTTCATTGTATATATGTACCATAGTTTCTTTAGCCATTCATCTATTGAGGGGCATATAGGCTGTTTCCAGAAACAGGAACAGGGTTTGTGACAAACATTGTTTCTCAAAACATGGTTCTCAAAACAGGGTTTTGAGAAAAATGAAAAACATGTGTGTAATGTTTCTCGGAGACAAAATAGAGGAGGGCTGGAGGGTCCAGCTGCCAACTTGAAGTTCACCACAGAGATTGTTGGGTCCAGGCACAGAAATAATTACACTGAGAACTATAATAACGAAATATGATTGAATGAGGGAAGTATGTCTGGAGTATAGGCCGGTGTGGGGTTGGAGGAGGAACACTTGGGATATTGATGATGGGAATGTTGTACTGGTGAAGGGTTTAAATAAAAAAGACACAGCATAATCTCACAAAAAATACATAATTTACATTATGAGTACTGCATCAAAAGTAGTTTGTAAAAAAAATAAAGAGAATGAAATTAAAATAATGGTTAAAATTAAAAAAAAATAAAAACGCTTTACTCAAGACCACCAAAAAATAAATAAAATATAGCTCTTTTTTTAAAATATATTAATATTTTTTATTTTGACCAAAGTGAATTACAAATCATTCACAGTAGTATTTCAAGTATATAGTGACATTGAATCAGGGCATTCCCACCACCAATGTTATTCTCCCTCCACCCCTGTTCCCAGCATGCACCCCATATCACCCCTCTTTTGCCCCTTACCCCTGGGGCTGCTAGTATAAGTGGTCCCTTCTGTGTCTAGCCTGTTGTAGATTGGGTATTGATTCTGTTGTAGTTGGCTTTGGTTTTGGTATTCAAGTCTTTTCATTTTTTATTTCTACTCAATGTTCATATGACTGTTTGGTTTTGGTGCCCTCCATTATTTTCCCCTCAATTTGTGAGGCAGAACAAGATGATTCAAGTTATGTGATTCTGTTTGAAGGTAAGAAAAAAAAAAGAAAAAAGAAAAAAGGGGGGTCAAAAATTCAAACAAGCAAAAAATAGGAGAAGTCCTTCTTAAGACTATAAATATCAGTTTAAGAAAAGAAAGGGGAAAAGGAAGGATAACATAAAAATAATACAAGAAAAATAAACCCCCCAAATAAAAACCAAAACAAAAACAAACAAATGAAAGATCTGAAAAGTACCACAACAATAAAGACAACAACCAAACACTAACCACGGTCCTGAAATAAAGACAAATCAAAGCAGAGGGAAACAGAAAAAAAGGCAAAGCAAAAGAAGAAAACAAACTAACAAACAAACAAAAGATAAAAAAACAAGCATCAATATTTACAAAAAAATTTATTAAAACTTTTATTTGTGTTTTTTTTTTTGCATAGGCACAGTAAAAATTGGGAAGATTAGAAAGGGAATTCCCCTGGTGTCAGAGATACAGGATTTCTCCACCCTTGAAGTATGCTGTCATGGATATAACTACAGACTCCATACATGCTCTTTTACTCTCCCTTAGGTCTTTTTGTGATGTCTGGAAGTTTTCCACTCCATAGTGGATAATAAAATCAGTCCTCTGTAGCTAGAGATCTTAGTATAAAACATAGCTCTTAACCCGCTGATTATTTATTAATTTTTATCCATTTTATTTTACGTTTTAGTTAGTAACCCTAATTATATGATCATTGTTAAAACTAATAAAAACAAGCTCCATGACCCAAATCTTTTGACATAAAATATCCTAGACACTAGAAATTTGATGGTGTTGGAGCCATCAAGGACAATAAGTTTAAGTACATAATATGTTTCCAAGTATATTATATTTTGAAAATGAATGATATTCTTCCCTTTCTCCTCTTAAATCTCTTACCCATATGCTAAGTTAAAAACTCCACTATTAGAAGCCAGAGCGATTGTACATCAGGAATGGGGTTTTCTTTATATGTGGCCCAAATTTATTCCCCTCACAGGGTAATTTCTCAGCCCAGAGCCAGGAGTAATCACTAAGTGCTGCAAGGTCTTGCCCGAAAATCAACTCCCCCCTCCAAAAAAAAAAATCTACTAATAGCACAATTATCTTTAGTTTAAAGTTTTTATATATAAATTCTGTCATTCACAATTATTTTTGAATAAAAATAATTATTTTTTATAAATTGAATGTACTTATTGGTAGCAGTCTTAATAATAATAATAAGATAAAATAGAATCAATTATTGAGTTATATGTCCATCATTTAAGAATCCATCTTTTTAATTTTTGACATTTTATAAAAAAAAAAGAAGCTATGAAGAATGCTCCAATGGTCAGGAAGAAAGCTTAACAGGTTGATCATGTGACTAGCATGTGTAAACATTGAGTACCTGTTAAGGCTCACTTCCTTTGAGTTTCCAGGTACCACCAATTGGGACCCCTAAAGAAGAGGGGAAAAAATGATGGAAGAGGAAGAGAGGGAAGGAGTTTGGATAAAATGTTCTTCTAATTCTTATGGCACACTGGGGATTGATTATTAAGAAACAACTTAGTTTCTTTTACCTATGCAAAACTCTTAGGTACTCATAAACTTCATTCCTGGAGACCTTTCTCGTAGTCACCATAGAACTTATTTACATCACAGGCTTATGTAATTTTCTCTACTTTTGCTATTTCTGTCAATTGAAATCCATCATATAATCATACTTCTACATTAGCTCATGTACTGCAGATGACAAGAAATTTATCTTAGTTCTCCCACCCATTTCTAATTTACTTAATAGAATTACCTTTCTCTTTTTCACTAAAAGAATACTATCTGTGCTAAACTGTCCCACAATGACATTCCGGCTTTTATTGATTATGACCTTTCCATCACTGGCACTGCAAAATTGTGCAGAACATCAGTTGTTTGTCATTTTTGAAACCCAAGTCCCTTGGCTCTGTTCCATTGTAGGTACATAAAGAAGAACTGATGAGGTTTGAATTCATTACACAATGCTTAGTGTAAGAAATGCAATATTTATTTTATGAGTCTTAACTACCTTAAGTTAAAAACCAGTGGGGAACACAGAGGTCAAAGGAATATAGAGCAGGAATTAGAGTCAAATTATATTATATTGTGATTACAGTTCTATTGAGACAAGCCAGAGGAAAGAAAGCTTTGATTTTACTCAAGAAATACATGACACACCAGATGATCAGATCTGGGGTTAATTGGGAAGGATATAGCATCTCTCTAAATCTTAGTTCTCCTATTAACTCTAATAAAAAGAGAATTCAAACACCTATATTTCACAGAAAAATTTAGCTGTAATAATCATTTGTATATTGTTTAGAAGATTTTAGATACAATTATTAGGTGTTTTGAGCATTTTTTATGTTTAATTTTCTCATAGATATTCTAGGTCTTCATTACACGCTTCTATTCATGAAATGACAATATCTAATCTTTCCAGAAAGCAATTTATGTTCTGACAACATTAGCAAATTATAGCAAAAATATTTAAATGTAATTTTTAAAGATTGTGAGCCTACTTTTTGAAAGACAGTGGTCCCTTCCACTTGCTCAATTTAAGTAAATATAAAGCAATTGGCATTTGTCTAAATAAATTTGCCTATATATCACTATCTTTTCTTTAAGTAAAACATAAAATCATCCTAAAATAAAATTTTTGTATCTTGGAAGGCCTTACATTTGGAGGTTGTACTATTACATCTAATGTTATGCTTAACTATCAATAAATTCTTAAATGTTAGGACATACTCTAAAATGAAACATTAGAAGTCAACATGTATCAATTAAGGGGAAGCCCATAAATTTCTCTTTCTGTTTATTACACTTCTTTGAAAAATAAAATCCAAAAACCATATTAGATTAAGAGGGCTGTACTGAAATATTTCTCTTTTGCATTTATTTCAAAACTTCCTTTATCCTGTTTCTTTTTGTAACATTTCCATCAATTCAATCTAGACCAGGGCTTGAAGATCTACCTTTTCAATGTACAAATGCCTTTATTAATAACTCTACCTTACTAAAGCTTCTAATCTTTCTGACTTTGATACTATTACAAAAATAACTCAATTCTTTTTTTTTTTTTAACTTTTTTTTTTTTTTTTTTTTTTTGGTTTTTGGGCCACACCCATTTGACGCTCAGGGGTTACTCCTGGCTATGTGCTCAGAAATCGCCCCTGGCTTGGGGGGGACCAAAGGGACGCCGGGGGATCGAACCGCGGTCCTTCCTTGGCTAGCGCTTGCAAGGCAGACACCTTACCTCCAGCGCCACCTACCCGGCCCCAAAAATAACTCAATTCTTTAAACAAAAGAGACCTAAACTTATCTCTCTCTTTTCAGGAGCATTTCTTTATAGGCCAATCTTAGAAACATTAAATACAAAATTGAGAGCTGTTGTTTCGGACAAAGTATGAAGACAGAATCATGACTCTCATATTCTGCTTATATTTTCAGTCAAATTGTATTACCTCTTAAGGAGAGTCTACCAAATTTTAATTCCTCAAATTTTAAGTATTTATACTGATGATTAATAATTTTTAAAATATGCCACAGACTAATCAACCAGTATAAATTGAATTTTTCATAGGCTCTAGGGGATCATTATTATGAAGAACATCAAAAGACAAATACAACTATCAGATCATTAAAATTAATGTTAGTTTCCAAATGGATTTATAAATACTAAATACATCTTCCTATGAAACATCTATAATGTACTATGATTTTTAAGGGCCTTTTTGAGGTCTTTTTGAGGGCCTTTGTGAGGCAGAAGAAACAGTCATTAATGCTTTTGGCTTGCATCTATAGCTGAGTCAAACAAAAAAAGTGGAACATTTATAAATAAATGTAATTATAACTTATTGCAGAAGCAATAATTCTTATGAATTATTCTGTATTGTCTGGTATATTTTCTAAATTTAGGGTGCAATTTGGTGTTTATATCCTTGTATGTTTCAAGACTTTTTGCCGTCATCCTTTAAAGTGTCAAAATAAAATAAAAGTTTGTAAACTCATAGTATAAAGTAAAATGATGAAGTTATTTGTTTCAGAAAAAATTCTAATACTCTGTAATTTATGATACCCATTTAGCAACATACTATTCATAGTAATAATTACACTTATTTTTAAGATCTAGTAACTTTGCTGTTAAATATTGGAGAAGATAAGATTCTTTTCATATTCTTTTGAGATTATTTTGCTTACCTCATTTTAAGTTCCCCCACCCTTTAAGTTCACTGAACTATTTATAAAATAGGTGGTTTAAGAATTGGAAAATTGTAAAATTTAAGAGATTGTGGCAGAATAGCCCCTCAAGGAGGTAATGGACTTTATTTATTCTTTGTGAGTTTCAAATACACAAAAATAAAGGGCTTTGTAGATGCCAGTGGGGAGTGAACATAATTATGACTTCACAGCTGCTTCTCCAAAAGAAAAAAGGAAAGGGAAAAAATAAGAGTCATGCATTTTTTGTTCTGCACCTAAAATGAATATGCACAAAGTGAATAAATTTATGTCAGACATAAGGATCCATAATAAAAGTAACACCATTCTACTAAACTCATGCAAGAAATTCAGAAATCTTTACTTTTTCAGACTGCAAATTAGAGATACTCATCTAAGATAATCTAGTAATTAGATTTGCAAGTAAAGAACAGAAAATCAACATGTTACCATAAGAATGTGTCCCCTAACGTAACAGGAACGGTCTTTTCTCAAAATTGTCATCACCTACTTTGCTGTTTTGACATTTTTAAAGTGACTCTGTTAAAGAAAAATGTAAAACTAGGCCCCGAGAGATAGCACAGCTGCGTTTGCCTTGCAAGCAGCCAATCCAGGACCAAAGGTGGTTGGTTCGAATCCTGGTGTCCCATATGGTCCCCCGTGACTGCCAGGAGCTATTTCTGTGCAGACAGCCAGGAGTAACCCCTGAGCAATGCCGGGTGTGGCCCAAAAACCAAAAAAAAAAAAAAAAAAAAAAAGTAAAACTGATCAATATGTCCAAAGTATGTGGTCTTAAGGAAGGAAAGTTTTACTTGGCACCTTGGAAATTAAACATTATGAGTTCTAGGAGATAGTCAAATTTACTATTTATAGTCAATTTCAGTCCTTCCAGTACTGATATATCTTTTCTGGACTGTAAATATTTTAGGTTTAGTTGGGCATGCAGTCTCTGCTGCACTCTACTTTGTTGTTATAGAATGAAGCACTCAGAAATAATATGAAAATAGATGAATGAAGAGATTGTATTCTAACAAACTTTTATTTACTAAAACAGACTATAATTGGGTTTGATTCTAGGCTCCCTTCTAAGACCCTTTTCTGGAAAATTCCAAGTCTTTTTTAAAATTTTAACTTTTGAGAGGAGGGGACATGGCACAGCTAGTTGTTCTCAGGGCTCCTGCCTGTCTCTGTGCTTGGAGATCAATAATGCATTTGATAGCATAGAGATAGCATGGAGGTGAGGCTTTGCCTTTCATGCAGAAGGACCATGGTTCGAATCCCGGTATCTCATATGGTCCCCCATGCCTGCCAGGGGCAATCTCTGAGCATAGAGCCAGGAGGAACCCCTGAGCGCTGCCAGGTGTGACCCAAAAACAAAAAAAAAAATCAAAAACAAACAAACAAAAATAATGCATATGCACAGAGAATCATGTGTTTGCTAAGGATGGATCTGGGGTAAGCCACATACAAAGAAAAACCTCTATTTCTTTTTTTTAGGGGGATGTCTTTTTTCTTGTCCTTTTGTTTGATTTTGCTCTTGGGCCACACCGGACTGCTGTCCGGAGTTTCTCCTCACTCTGCACTGAGAAATCACTCCTGATAGGCTCCAGGGATCATGTGGGATGCCGGGGATTGAACTGGTTTCATCTGGGTCTGCAACATGCAAGGCAAACACCCTACCGCTGTGCTATCTTTTTGGCCCCGTGGGTGATTTTTTTTATTATTTTTTTATTTTTATTTTCTTTGTTGTGTTCTTGTAAGTCATACAAAACAGTACTCTTTGCTTGCTTGTAGGATCATATTTGGTGTGTAAGACTGAAGTGACCTCGTGGGTTTTGTGCAAGACCAACTCACTGTACTATTGTTATGGCTTAACAAAGCATCATTTGACTTGTCTGCAATCTCTCTGGCCCCCAAAATTTCCAGTTCAAATGCTGGAATTGCAGTGATCATAGTTATGTGAATCTTTAACATCTGTAATATAATTCCTTACAGGGCACGGTTGTAAATGGAAGAAATTTGCTTTTATCTATTGTCATTTAGCAGTGAAGATATGTTATTATTAAAGAATGGTTTTTCTGCAAATGTTTGAGGATATTTATTTGTGAAAGGGTTTTTCTGTTGTTGCTTTAGTGTGTGTGTGTGTGTTTGTGTGTGTGTTGTGTATGTTTTAACAAAACGTTTTAACAAAAGTGCTTGATATTCTACACCCTTAGAAAATCATTTTATGAAGCAATTGCATGCAGGAACTTTTACTGAACACCTGAAAACTTCAAATAATTTATGTTCATTGTGTCTTAGCAGACAGAGCAAATAGGATGAAATAAATGCGTAGGATACTTAATTTCACATAGCAATTTTGGACCAGGGAAAGTGGAACTGCTGGCTGAATTAATTGTGAGTCTGTTTGAAAAGACCTCATAAAAATAATCTTCAGTCTTTCTGTTACATTTATAGGCTATCTCAACCTTCTAAGAGATATTAAATAGTCTGAATGATAACTCTAAGTGAATCTGGGACAATACCTGTCTCTAGTTCTCCAATAATCTGCTATTGACCTCTATATACCATTTAATTTATGTTTGATCTATCTCCCAATTTATAAAACTAAAGAAGAATAAAGAATAAAGAATTGTCTGCAAAGTGGTTTAAAAGGCTGAGTGAAAGGCCTTCTGTAACACTGAATGGCTGAGCTTCAAGAGTCAGGAGGACATTTTGACTACTGAGAATACATTTTAAATCATGTAATGGACACAGTAGTAACTCTGTGAATGTTTTATTTTCAGCACTATTCCAGATTGTCAAACTGAAATAACAGGATTGAAAAAAAATTGGGGGGCTGGAGCAGTGATGCAAGCAGTAGGGCACTTGCCTTGCACATGCTAATCAAAGACGGACCACAGATCAATCCCCCAGTGTCCCATATGATCCCCCAAGTAAGGAGCAATTTCTGATCGCCTAGCCAGAAGTAAACTCAAAGCACCACCTGGTGTGTCCCAAAACAAAATGAAACAAAACAACAACAACAACAAAAAAAAGTAAAAGAAAAAGAAAAATTGGTAGGCAAAATGAAAAAGTCATTGGGAAGCCTCACCAGCAAAGTAACAGCTGCTGAGGACAAAATCAGTGAGATGGAAGATGAACAATATAACAAATCCATACAACAGAAGAGTTGGAAAAGAGGCTTAAAAAAAGAAAAGAAGATGGAAAAAACTTCTCAAAGCAAGCAATGAGATGACAATAGAATGAATTAAACAGAAGCAACATACAAATCATTGAAGTCCCAGAAATCCAGAAAGAAATCCCCTATGAAGAAACAACAGTCAAGGAAGTCATTTTTGAGACGTTCCCACAGATAAAGAGTACATAAAACCACATCCTTGATGCCCAAAGAGTACCATCTAAAAGAGATCACAGAAAAATATCCAAAGCATATGCTAGTTACAATAATGAAAACGACATATAGCAATAGAATAGTGAAAGCAACAAGATAAAAAAGAGAAATTACATAGAAAGATGTATCCTTAAGATTCACAGCAGATTTATCACAAGCAACTCTTCACGTCCTAAGGCAGTGGTGGGATATAGTGAAAAAAATAAACAAAATGAATGCTTCACCAATAATATTCAACCAGCTTTATTTTCATTCAGGTTTGAAGGAAGTAAACAGAGATGCCACAAAAAAAAAAAAAGAGGAATACAGGTCAATATCTTTTTTTTTTAATAATATATTTATTTTTTCCCTCTTTTTTTCTCTTTATTTGAATATCTTGATTACATAAATGATTGTGATAAGGTTTCAGTCATAAAGAACACTCCTCTTCACCAGTGCAACATTCCCGCCACCAAAGTCCCAAATCTCCCTCCATGCCACCCCACCCCCACCTGTACTCCAGACAGGCTTTCCAGTTCCCTCATTCATTCACTTGATTATGGGAGTTCTCAGTGTAGTTATTTCTATAACTGTGCTCACCACTCTTTGTGGTGAGCTTCATGGAGTGAGCTGGTGTTCCAGCTCTCCTCTAATTGTCTCTGAGGATTGTTACAAAAATGAGTTTTATTTTTCTTAAAACCCATAGATGAGTGAGACTATTCTGCGTCTCTCTCTCTCCCACTGACTTATTTCACTGAGCATGATAGATTCCATATACATCCATGTATAGGAAAATTTTATGACTTCATCTCTCCTGACGGCTGCATAATATTCCATTGTGTATATGTACCACAGTTTCTTTAGCCATTCGTCTGTTGAAGGGCATCTTGGTTGTTTCCAGAGCCTGGCTATTGTGAATAGTGCTGCAATAAATATAGGTGTGAGGAAGGGGGTTTTGTATTGTATTCTTGTGTTCCTAGGGTATATCCCTAGGAGTGGAATAGCTGGGTCGAATGGGAGCTCAATTTCCAGATTTTGAAGAAACCTCCATATTGCTTTTCATAGAGGCTGTACTAGACGGCATTCCCACCAGCAGTGGATAAGAGTTCCTTTCTCTCCACATCCCCACCAGCACTGATTGTTCTCATTCTTTGTGATGTGTGCCAATCTCTGTGGTGTGAGGTGGTATCTCATCATTGTTTTGATTTGCATCTCTCTGATGATTAGTGACGAGGAGCATTTTTTCATGTGTCTTTTGGCCATTTGTATTTCTTTTTTATCAAAGTGTCTGTTCATTTCTTCTCCCCATTTTTTGATGGGATTAGATGTTTTTTTTTTTTGTAAAGTTCTGTCAGTGCCCTGTATATTTTGGATATTAGCCCCTTATCTGAAGGATGTTGGGTGAATAGTTTCTCCCACTCAGTGGGTGACTCTTGTATCCTGGGCACTATTTCTTTTGAGGTGCAGAAGCTTCTCAGTTTAATGTATTCCCATCTGTTAATCTCTGCTTCCACTTGTTTGGAATGTGCAGTTTCCTCCTTGAAGATACCTTTAGTCTCAATGTCATGGAGTGTTTTACCGACGTGTTGTTCTATATACCTTATGGTATCTGGTCTGATATCAAGGTCTTTAATCCATTTGGATTTTACCGTCGTACATGATGTTAACTGGGGGTTTATGTTCGCATTTTTGCAAGTCGCTAACCAGTTCTGCCAGCACCACTTGTTGAAGAGATTTTCTCTGCTCCACTTAGGATTTCTTGCTCCTTTGTCAAAAATTAGGTGATTGTATGCCTGGGGAATGTTCTCTGAGAACTCAAGCCTATTCCACTGATCTGAGGGTCTGTCTTTATTCCAGTACCATGCTGTTTTAATAACTATTGCTTTGTAGTACAGTTTAAAGTTGGGGAAAGTAATGCCTCCCATTTTTCTTTTCCCTAGGAGTGCTTTAGCTATTCGAGGATGTTTATTGTTCCAGATGAACTTCATAAGTGTTTGATCCACTTCTTTGAAGAATGTCATGGGTATTTTTAAGGGGATCGCATTAAATCTGTATAATGCTTTGGGGAGTATTGCCATTTTAATGATGTTAATCCTGCCAAGCCATGAGCAGGGTAAGTGTTTCCATTTCCGTGTGTCCTCTCTTATTTCTTGGAGCAAAGCTTTATAGTTTTCTTTGTATAGGTTCTTCACGTCTTTGGTCAAGTTGACTCCAAGATATTTGAGTTTGTGTGGCACTATTGTGAATGGGATTGCCTTCCTGACTTCCATCTCTTCCCTATTATTTTTGGTGTATAAAAAGGCCATTGATTTCTGTAGGTTGATTTTGTAGCCTGCCACCTTGCTATATGAATCTATTGTTTCTAGAAGCTTTCTGGTAGAGTCTTTAGGGTTTTCTAAGTAGAGTATCATGTCAACTGCAAACAATGAGAGCTTGACTTCTTCCTTTCCTCTCTGTATTCCCTTGATATCTTTTTCTTGCCTGATCGCTATAGCAAGAACTTCCAGTACTATGTTGAAGAGGAGTGGTGAGAGCGGACAGCCTTGTCTTGTACCCAAATTTAGAGGAAAGGCTTTTAGTTTTTCTCCATTGAGGATAATATTTGCCATTGGCTTGTGGTAGATGGCTTCAACTAGATTGAGAAAGGTTCCTTCCATTCCTATCTTGCTGAGAGTTTTGATCAAGAATGGGTGTTGGACCTTATCAAATGCTTTCTCTGCATCTATTGATATGATCATGTGATTTTTATTTTTCTTGTTGTTGATGTTGTGTATGATGTTAATAGATTTACGGATGTTAAACCATCCTTGCATTCCTGGGATGAAGCCTACTTGGTCGTAGTGTATGATCTTCTTGATGATGCATTGGATCCTATTTGCCAGGATTTTGTTGAAGATCTTTGCATCAGCATTCATCAGGGATATTGGTCTGTAATTTTCTTTTTTGGCAGTGTCTCTGTCTGGTTTTGGTATCAAGGTAATGTTGGCTTCATAAAAGCTGTTTGGGAGAGTTCCCTTTTTTTCAATTTCATGGAAGAGTCTGGCTAGGATTGGTAGTAACTCCTCTTGAAAGATTTGAAAAAATTCATTAGGAAAACCATCTGGGCCTGGGCTTTTCTTTTTTGGTTGATGTTTGATTACAGTTTCAATTTCCTCAGTATTGATGGGGGTGTTTAGATATGCTACATCCTCCTTACTTAAATATGGAAGGTTACAAGTGTCCAAGAATTTTTCCATTTCTTCTAGGTTCTCATGTTTTGTAGCATAAAGTTTCTCAAATTATCTCTGATTATCCTTTGGATCTCTGCAATTTCTGTTGTGATCTCCCCCTTTTCATTTCTAATACGGGTTATCAGATTTCTCTCTCTCTCTTTCTTTGTGAGTTTTGCCAATGGTCTATCAATCTTGTTTATTTTTTCAAAGAACCAGCTTCTGCTTTCGTTGATCTTTCGGATTGCTTTTTGGTTTTCCATTTCATTGAGTTCCGCTTTCAGCTTTATTATTTCCTTCTGTCTCCCTATTTTTGGTTCCTTTTGTTGGTAATTTTCTAATTGTTTAAGCTGCGCCATTAAGTTATTCAGGTATACTCCTTCTTCCTTCCTGATGTGTGCTTGTAGAGCTATAAATTTTCCTCTCAGGACTGCTTTTGCTGTGTACCATAGATTCTGGCAGTTTGTGTCTTCATTATCATTTGTTTCCAGGAAAGTTTTGATTTCCTTTTTGATTTCATCTCGGACCCACTGGTTGTTCAGTAGCAGGGTGTTTAATTTCCAATTGTTAAAGTTTTTCTTCTGTGTGGCTTTGTAGTTCACATCTAATTTCAGAGCCTTGTGGTCAGCAAAGGTAGCCTGCAGGATTTCTATCCTCTTGATTTTATGGAGGTATGTTTTATGTGTCAGCATGTAGTCTATTCTGGAGAATGACCCATGTACATTGGAAAAGAATGTGTATCCAGGTTTTTTGGGATGGAGTGTCCTGTATATATCTACTAGTCCTCTTTCTTCCATAACTCTTTTCAGGGCTAGTATGTTTTTGTTGGGTTTTAGTCTGGTTGACCTATCAAGAGTTGATAGGGCTGTGTTGAAGTCTCCCACAATGATTGTGTTATTATTGATTTCTTCTTTCAGATTTGTCAGTAATTGTATTAGATAATTTGCTGGTCTCTCATTGGGTGCATATATGTTTAATAGTCTGATTTCTTCCTGTTGCACATATCCCTTGATTAGTACATAGTGTCCATCTTTGTCCCTTACCACTTTTCTGAGTATAAAGTTGGTGTCATCTGATATTAATATGGCCACCCCAGCTTTTTACAGGGTGTTGTTTACTTGGATATATTTTCTTCCAACCTTTGATTTTGAGTCTATATTTGTTCTGACTATTCAGATGTGTTTCTTGTAGGCAGCAGAAGGTTGGATTCATCTTTTTGACCCATTTTGCCACTCTGTGTCTTTTAATTGGTGAATTTAGTCCATTGACATTGAGGGAGATGATTGTCATAGGATTTAATGTCATCTTTGTAGATAAGTTTGCTGTGTTTGTTGGTCTCTCTTGTCTTAGAGTAGACCTTTCAGTTTTTCCTTTAAGGCTGGTTTATCATCTGTGAAGTTTCTGAGCTGTTGCTTATCCGTGAAGCTGTGTATTCTTCCTCCAAACCTGAATGTGAGTCGGGCTGGGTGCAGTATTCTTGGGGAGGCATTCATTTCATTCAATCTTGTCACAATATCCAACCACTGTCTTCTGGCCTTGAGAGTTTCTTGTGACATGTCTGCTGTAAGTCTTAGGGATGCTCCTTTGAATGTAATTTCCCTTTGTGATCTTGCTGCTTTCAGTATTCTATCCCTATCTATGGGATTTGTCATTGTAACGAGAATATTTCTTGGGGTGTTTTTCTTTGAGTCTCTTTTAGCTGGTATTCTTCGCGCATGCAGGATTTGATTGCATGTAGTCTTTAACTCTGGGAGTATCTCTTTGATGATGTCTTTGACAGTTGATTCTTCTTGGAGATCTCCTTCCTGGGTTTCTGGGACTCCAATGATTCTTATGTTGTTTCTGTTGAGTTTATCAAAGACTTCTATTTTCATCTGTTCGCATGCCTTCAGTACATTTTCCATTGCCTGTTCGTTTGTTTTAAGTTTCTTTTCCAATTTCTTCTGTTGTGTTGAGCTTTTCTGCATCTCATCTTCCAGTACTCCAATTCTCTCCTCAGCTGCTGATATCCTGTTGGCGAGGCTATCCATTGTGGTTTTCAGTTGAGCAACCGTATTTTTCAGATCTGTTATTTCAGTTTGGAGTTTTCTGATTTCTGTTTTTGTGTTCTCTTCAGATCGATCTATGCTCTTTTTGAGTTCTACAAACATATTCCATATTTCTATTCTAAACTCCTTATCTGAAAGGTTAATCAGGTGGTTGAAATTTATTAGATAACTGAGCTTTCGGCTTCATTCTCTATGGATGGTGTTTGCCTGCGAGTTTTCCCCATTGTCACGCTTGTAGTGTGGTTTTTCCTGCGTGTTGTGGTGGGGTTCATTGATTAGGAAGAGTTCGCGGCTGCAAAGGGAAGCAAAGTGGCTGAGCTCTTCTGCTGCCTCTAGTTGAAAGTCCTCAGAGTGAACAAAGGCAGGGCAGGGCAGAGCGATCCCACAGCCCCAGAATGCAGGCACTCACCAGCTTCAAAATGTAGTTTTTTGGGGGTGTGCTCACTAGGCCCCTGAGGATACCTTCGGAAGTTCAGAAGCACAGTTTCAGGCAGACAGAGATAGGAGTTTTCCCCGAAGTCCTCAGAGTGAACAAAGGCAGGGCAGGGCAGAGCGATCCTGCAGCCCCAGAATGCAGGCACTCACCAGCTTCAAAATGCAGTTTTTTGGGGGGTGCGCTCCCTAGGCCCCTGAGGAAACCTTTGGAAGTTCAGAAGCACAGTTTCAGGCAGACAGAGATAGGAGTTTTCCCCGAAGTCCTCAGAGTGAACAAAGGCAGGGCAGGGCAGAGTGATCCCGCGGCCCCAGAAGCTTAATAATATATTTATTTAAACATCATGATTACAAACATGTTTGTATTTGGGTTTCAGAAAAAAAAAAGCACACCCCTTCACTGGTGCATCATTCTTACTACCAATGCCTTCCCCTCATCTCACTCCTCCCTCACCTACTGCCTTTCTTCAATACAGGCATTCTATTTCTCTCACCAGTTGTTGTTAAAAACCAGATAGTAGTTAGTCTAGTTATTTCTCTAACTGTGTTCACCACTCTTTGTGGTAAGCTTTGTATTGTGGGGCTGGTCCTTCCAGCCCTCATCTCTCTTGTCTCTGTATATTATTACAATGCTATCTTTTATTTTTCTTAAATCCCACAGATGAGTGACTATTCTGTGTCTATCTCTCTTCCTCATGTCAATCCATAATTAGGAAAATTTCATGACTTCATTTTTCCTTATGGCTATATAGTATTCCATTGTTAATATGTACCACAGTTTCTTTAGCCACTCATATGTTGCTGGGCATCTGGGTTGTTTCCAGATTTTTGGCTATAATAATCAGTGCTGTAGTAAATAGAGGTATGCAGAAGGCATTTTTGTATTGAATTTTTTGTTCCTAGGGTATATCCCTAAAAGTGGTATAGCTGGAATATATGGGAGCTCAACTATCAGTTTTTTGAAGAATCTCCATATGGACTAGATGGTATTTCCACCAGCAAAATGAGAGTTCCTTTCTTTCCACATCCCCACCAGCACTGATTGTTCTGCCTTTATGTCATGTGTGCCAGTCTCTGTGGCTTGAGGTGGAACCTATTGTTGTTTTATTTGCATCTCCTTGATAATTAGTGATGTGGAGCATTTTTTCATGTGCCTTTTTTGCCATTTGTATTTTTTTTCTAAGAAAGGTTCTATTCATTTCTTCTTTCCATTATTTTATGGGGCTAGATATTTTCTTTTCCTTGTTAAGTTCTGTCAGTACCTTGTATGTCTTAGATATTAGCCCCTTATCTGATGGGTTTTAGATGAATAGGTTCTCCCTGTTGAATCAAATAATTAACGATGGGGCTGGATGGTGATGGATGGAGGCCTTTGTGCTAGGCTCCAGCCACGTGGCTTCATCCCCCATCCATCCAGCGGGTCCCAGGCCCAGTTGAAAGGTGAAATCACTCACTCACAGGCAGGCTTCAGGAAGCATTAACTTTATTCATGCCCTATCCACCACATGTGTGTGGCCTACTCATAACCTTTCAAGCACAGCAATACTTTGCTAGCCCTGCGTCTTATCTCCTGTTAGCCATCTTCCCTTTGGGCTCCATGCTGGTCAAAGACCAGAACACAGAAAGCCCAGGAATGGGCCGGGTCTTGCAGGTAAGGTCACACCTAATATCCGGTTCCCAAGACCCCTTCCAGAAATGGGTGGGTCTTAGGTATCTACACCAAATCCAGGGTTTCAGATAGGTACACCAACACTCCCATTCTGTGGGTAGTCTTTGTATCCTACTCACTATTTCCTTTGAGATACAGAAGCTTCTCAGCTTAATATAGTCCCATTTGTTTATATCTGCTTCCACTTTTTTTAGACAGTGGTGTTTCCTTTTTGTAGATGCCTTTAGTCTCAATATCATGGAGTGTTTTACGTACATGTTCTTCTATATACCTTATGATTATGGATCTGACATCAAGGTCTTTAATTCATTTGTATTTGAACTTTTTACATTATGTTAGGTAGAGGTCCGCGTTCACTTTTTTTGAATGTGGCTTACCAGTTATCCCAACACCACAGGTTGAAGAGGATTACCTTCCTCCATTGTACTACAAATCAATATTCATTAAAACAGCATGGTATTAGAATAAAGGCAGATAAATGGAATGGAACAGGCCAATATCCGTGATGAACACAGATGAAAGATCCTTGACAAAATTCTAGCTATTAGGATTCAATGACTCATTAAGAAGTTCATACATCATGAACAAGTAGGATTCATTCTAGAGATACAAAGAAAGTTTAACATACACAAGTCAGTTAGTATAATTCAACACACTGATACATGGGAAAATAAAAACCATATAATCATATCAATAGATGCACAGAAAGCATTTAATAAGGTCCAACACCTCTTTGTGATTAAAACTCTCAAAAATAAAAATTGAAGAAACTTTTCTCAATATACACAAGGCCATTCACCACAAGCCATTTCAAATATACTTAATCAGGAAAAACTAAAAGTCTTCCCTCTAAGATCTGGTACAAGATAAAATTGCCCTCTTTCACGACTTCAATATATCCTGGAAGTACTTGCCACTATAATCAGGCAAGAAACTTTATCAAGGGCATCCAGATAAGAAAGAAAGAAGTCAAGCTCGCACTGTTTGCAGATGACATGTTATTATATCTAGAAAATCCTAGTGATTCTACCAAAATGCTCTTATAAAAATATATTTGTATAACAAAGTGTTAGGCTACAAAACTAACATGTAAAAATCCATAGCTTTTCTATATACAAATATTTAAAGATAATAAAGAGAAATTGAAATATTATAATATCCCATTCACAATTGTATCAAAGAAATACCTATACAAAGAAAATTACAAAAATCTGTTTCAAGAAATAAGAGGACAGAAGGAAATGGATACAGACTCCCTGCTCATGGTTTGGTGTGTTTGACACAAAGTTCTAGACACAGTTATATTCTGTAGATGTCCAATTGTAATAGATACCCATATAGTTTCATTAGTCCATTGTTCCTAAAGAGAAATGTGACTATGCACCATCCAAAATGAAATAAATTAAAGAAGTTGGAGCTGGAGAGATAATATAGCAAATAGGCACTTATCTTGCACATGGTTAATCTAAATTCCATTGCTGCTGCACCAGTTATGCTCCCCTTTGAGCTCACCAGGAGTTAGTCCTGAGCACAGAGTCAGGAGTGATTCCTGAGCATCACATTTATGGCTCAAAAAATTTAAATAAAGAAATTAAAAAAACATGAGAAGTTACCACTCCTAGGGATATATATACCCTAGGAACACAAAAATACAATACAAAAATCCCTTCTTCAAACCAATATTCATTGCAGCACAATTTACAATAGCCAGACTCTGGAAACAACCAAGATGCCCTTCAACAGATGAACAGCTAAAGAAACTGTGGTACATATACACAATGGAGTATTATGCAGCTATCAGGAGAGAGGAAGTCATAAAATTTTCCTAAACATGGATGTACATGGAATCTATTATGCTGAGTGAAATAAGTCAGAGAGAGAGATAGACACAGAAGAGTCTCACTCATCTATGGGGTTTTAAGAAAAGTGAAAGTCATCCTTGCAATAATTTTCAGAGAAAAGAGAGAGAAGGACTGGAAGTTCCAGCTCACTACACGAAGCTCACCCCAGAGTGATGAGTGCAGTTAGAGAAATAACTACATTGAGAACTATTATAACAATGTTAATGAATGAGGGAAGTAGAAAGTCTGTCTAGAGTACAGGTGGGGGAAGTGTGGGGAGGAGGGATATTTGAGACATTGGGGATGGGAATATTGTACTGGTGAAGGGGGGTGTTCTTTACATGACTGAAATCCAACCACAATCATTTTTGTAATCAAGGTGTTTAAATAAAGATATCAATAAAATTTTAAAAAATGTAAAGGTTATATATACTTGCCCTTTAGGGAAATTTCTCTGCCCTAATTGGTAATACTCAACAAACAAAAGATTTTCAAAACAAGAACTCAGAATACGTATGGTCATAGACTGGTAAAAGAAATTTGATTCCAAGTTAACAGGAAATAGGAAATCAGGACATCTATAATCTTTTGATCTTATGTTGCTCTGAGAAGCTCACATATCATTGCTTTGCAATTTCAGTCCATTAAACCCATTTACTCCTTTATATATCAGCTAAACATAGATGCTGAAATGAAGATATACAGCCTAAATAAAGACACCAATAACAGCTTGTAGGAAGTATTAAAAACAGTTATGAAGGAGGTTAGGAGCCATGCCTTTTCCACTGTGAGTTTTAAAGGTGCTTTCATTGATCAGCCACAAGGTCACTTCAGTGCAGGTAAAAAAAAAAAGGAGAGAGAATTATTAAGCACTGAAATTTTACAGTGCACTAGATAGAGGTTATTAGGCACAGAGAAAGATGAAGTCATATTGGGAATCCAAGGAACTGAGGCATGTTCTTGCTACTGTGCCCTGGACACTTAAACAATCAAATAAACAAAACAAAACAAAAAAGCAACCAAACTAAAACCACAATGGTACACTTGGTTTCCTCTAGCTCTTGGTTTTGTACACTTTTACAGAGTTGCTATAAAAAGGAAACTCAAAAATCTCTGAAGTCAGAGGCTAAATGAAACAAATCAGCTCAACCGTCAGAAAGATAGAAGTCTAGTGGTGTTGGGTCTGGACACAATATCAACCACCAAAACACCAATTATCAAATCAATTGTCAAATTGCTAATCAATATTTTAGGGAAGAAGTGTTCTGGTTGTTTGAGTGCAAGAATTTTAGAATCATACAGACTGATTTTATTCTTAATTCTACATGGACTGGAATTCTACATGTGACATGGAATTAATATATAATAACTTACCTATAGGGATCCTATGAATGCAAATTACTTAGTACAACATTGGCTGAATGTAAGAACTTTATCTGTGGATATTATTATTGACAGCATACTATATGTATACACTTTAGAAAACTGATAAGGTATAGAGTTAACATTATGTGTTTTGTTTTCATAATTCAAAATAATCTAGCCAGATTGAAAAGAAAGTTCAGGTGCAAAAATTTAGTGATGTAAAATAGTATGCAACAGGATATTAATTGCATAGCAAAGGTAGCTTATAGTTTATTCACTTATTCACTAATTAAAAATATTCATAGAATCAAATATTGAAGCATTGTGCAAAGTACAGAAAAGTTTATAGGGATTAGTATATACACATATATAGTTATTATGTGGTAGATATATAGATATTATGTTGTTATGTTGTTATATATAGATATAGATGTTATTATTTATGTTATATATATGTTATTATATATAGATATATAGTTATTATGTTGCAGGTATATGTTTTTATGTGATAGATTATGAGGTACATCCTCATTCTGGGATTGCCTGCATCTCTACTTGGAATTTGTAATTCTTTACTTTTATTTCATGTTACTTTCTACTCTCTTCTTTCTCGAGAAATTCATGCTCTCTCTTGAATATGATTTTCTCTCCTCTCTCTTTCTCTCACAGTCTCCTCCATCTCTTATCATATTACTTAAAATTCCATTTAATTTTATATAAAAGCATCAAAACAAAAAATCCTATTACTTAGAGACAAAACCGAATTTGCTGCATGTGGCATGCTCTCTTTGCATGACTCAATAATGAGCTAAAGTTTCATTATTTTTTAGAACTAACATTGAGTCCAGAGTTCAAAGTTTGAGCAACTGGTTTCAGACCTTAATTATTCACTTGTTTCATGATGCTGGCCAAGTTACTAGATGTTTCTGAGTATATTCCTCATCAGAATATTATTAGTAAACCCCAAAATAATAGTACTACTTAGTTAATACATTTAAAAATCTCAATGCCTGATTAACACTGTACATATAAGCTTAATATTATTTCAACAATGACCACTGTAATTATTTCTATTTTAACTGGATCAGCTATACATATAGAACATTGCTTAGTTTTGTAATATAACTAAGGAATTAACTGCTAATATTATAGTTCTCTAATATTCAATATACTTAAGTATTGTAAATGCCTTCAATAAAAAAATTTAAACAAAAACCTCTGACCTTCTATACTTGTTCACCTCATCAAGGATATCCCAATAACTGCATATCTCTATTGAAAAACTGGTGCCTTTGTTGATTGAAATAGATAACCATGGAAATTCTGGGATTTAGGAGACCTTTATTTATTTCTAAAGCAGGATGACATTATGAGAAATAATGTGTGATTATATGCAAATTATTATATCAAGAAGAATAGCATATTACCATTTACCTCTCTTCTATAATGATTTTTTTATTATGATGAATTCATTTATTGTCATCTTTTTTTTTACAGATCACAGTCAATGAGTTCTTTTGTTTTACATTTAAAATATTGTATAAGGTCAAAAAGATAGTATAGGGGTGAGGTGAAGGTACTTGCCTTGCACTGAGCAACTCTTGTGTTTCTTCCCCAGTATCTCATTTGGCCTCCAATGGTGCTGTTAGGAGTGATCTCTGAGCACAGAGCCAGGATTAAGGTGAGATAATAAAGTAAACAAAATTTAAAAAATCACATTACTTTTAACTAACCCCCTTCTTTCTTCCAAATTTTAATTTTAAGTTTTACTTTAGATGCAATCTATTCTGTATATACCTCCTAGTACTTTAAATACTCCTTCTAAACCAAAACTACCATTATTATTTGGCTACTTATTGCAAAACAAACAAACAAACAAAAAAAAACAAAAAAAACACTTTTGCTTGGTAGTGAAAATCTTCTTTAATTCAGGTTCATTTTATCTAAATCATGTTGCTTTTCATGGAACCTTTACTCTAGCAAAAGTAGACTCTTCATTATTTCACAATAACTCTTGTCTTACAAGTTTACACTATTCTCATGTGCTTTCCCCTTCTCCTGGAAGCCTTCTCTTTAATTCTTTACTGATTCAAATATTTTAATCTTTGAAAGTTCATGCATCACTTATCAATATTTCACTACTCTGGACTTGATTAGCCTGCAATGCTTTTGATTTATTTATATTTAGAGAGTTCTACTCTTCTATACTTATTTTGATTTTAAAATAATTTTATTTTATCATTTTTATTTATCCTCTAATGCTTTTTTTTTCTCTTCAGTGGTCTATCTTTGTTGCTAACCCCAATGTATCCTCTCAAAGGCTCTCAGCTGAATAATTTCTGGATCATGTTTTCTTTCTGTCCTCTGAGAGAAGACACACAAGAGAAGACACACGGTTATTTTTGCAGGCCAAAATAACTCTGTTGAAGCTTCATTCTGTTGTTTGGTATCTTTTTCTCTGAGTCACTGTCTATGCACTTGAGTAATTTTTTAATTTCCCTTTTTTTGTATTACCTTTCAACTTCTAGAACACTTGTTAATACTCCCAACAAACTCTTTAAATAATTTTATTAAAATTTAAAGGAAATAGGGGAGATGGATGCTACTTAGCTTTAAGAAAAGACAAAGTCATGTAATTTGCCAATATGTAGTGGAACTGGACAGTATTAGGTGGAGTGAAGTAAGCCAGAAGACACATACAGAATACCTTTCTCATATGTGGAATGAAAGCATAGTAAGAAATAACAAATGGCTCAAAGCAACAAATTATGTCACCTGATCTTCAAAATTAAGATTACTATGATGGGGAAATTGGTAAAGCAGGGATCGTAAGGATCAAATTGACAATGGTGGAGGGAAATTCTGCTATTAGTGTAGTATGGTAATGTTGCATGCATGAAACCCTACCTTAAAAACAGTATTGAAAATAATGAGAAAAAAAAAGGTGGGGGGGGCAGAAAAAAAATAATGGCAAATAAAGTAAAAAAAGAAATGCAATTGTAATCTTGGATTAGGAGCTGCCCACAAAACCTCTACTAGATTGCATCTCCAAAACCTTTTTTAAAAAAATGATTATATTCACTGAGACTAGATGACAAAGAGAGCATCAATATATATTTTAGTAGGAGTGGGAGTAACTTAACAGATAAAAATACCTCAGTGGATTTTTCTTTCATTGTCTTATCCAGTTAAATTATATAGAGAGTTTTTAAACATCCTTAAAGAAAATCAGATGGTTCACCCTTGAATTTTTAATTTAAAATTGTACCCAGTAATTCACCATTTCTTTCAGATGAAATTTTAGTAATCTCATTTCTGGAACTTCTGATTTCAATTTTCTCTTGTTTCTTTTCAGCATTTCTTTAGTTTTATAATTAGAAATATTTTTATGACTGTTGCTCAATCTAGGACTTATGTAATTTTTGTTTCCTTATTCCTAGTTTAAAAAAATAATTTAACCCTAATGAAGAGTATTAGTACTGTACTTTCCATGAATAATCCTTGGAACCAGGTATGGTCATTGAGCATTTTCAAGAGTAATACCTGAGTTTAGAGCCAGGAGTAAATACCTGAGCACTGCCAGATATGACCCCAAAGCAAAACAAAACAAAACAAAACAATGAGGTAGTCCCTATTTTTCTTTCTTTTTAGCAAATATTTATTTGCTAATATTGGTACTATTGAACTGGCCACATTTAACTTATCATATTCATCCTAAAGTTTATAATACCTAATTCTCTCATTTATAAATAAATGATATGGAACAAATTTTCCCAATAAGGGGTAACTATTTGGCAATTAACATTATAATTTTACAAGAAAATAAGGTGGATGATAAATAGCTCTGAACATATAATTGACCCTCTAATTCTAAGTTTCAAATATATTATCTCTAATTTTTATGTAAACATGTGGCATGGACAACTATTCTTATTTTAAAAACTAAGAATCAAAAGTAGAACTAAAAGGCTCATTCACTTACATAAATAAGCATAACAGTAAATAAGAGTCACTTGAAAGGCAATGTCATCTGTGACCCATGAGATTTTTTTAATTGGTAGATTTGAATCTTAAAAATGATTAGTATTATTCTTAAATTATTTTTTTTACTTTATATGCTAAATATACATAGTGGAACATATAATATTCACTGTGACCCTTGTAGTTTGCATGTCATGTTAGTAAACTGTAAAACTTTGGCTCTTTTTAACTAATAAAAATGTATTTCTCCTAAATGTTCTATTTTACTCTTATTTTATGTAGTGTGTATTTATCATTTTTATATAAAACAGCTCATTATACAAAGTATAATACAAAATGCCCCAATGTTCTTTTCAAATATACAGATAAAAGAGGCCATAATTAATGTACATAGGAGATATAAAGATTATATGCATAACAGACTAAGATGGTAGCAGATTATAAGAAAATAAATAATGTGAAAGCATATATCATACTGAATCTCTTTTAATTATCCTGATTTATATTATTTATTAGTTCTACTTGTGTAATATAATATTTCCTATTGCATATAAGAGCATATTGACTCATTTTCTTGCAAAAAAGTATCTAAAGAAGTAGAATAAAGTTTCCATTACTATTTGATTTTGTCCTAACTATTTTTTTATTGTGGCCAAAGTGAATTACAAATCTTACACAGTGATATTTAAGGTACACAGTGACAATAAATGAGGGCCTTTCCACCACCAGTGTTGTCCTCCCTTCATCCCTGTTCCAAAGCATATATCCTTATCTCCCTCCTTTACCCCCAGAATGCTAGTGTAACTAAAAGCATATATGCAGTTCCAGATATTTTTACTAGTGTTTCTTAAAGGTTTAGAGTCAAAAGAGCACTATAAAAACAATGTTAGAGTGGCAATTATCGTTTGCACGAGCCCACCAAAGTATGGGGATCATGGAAAGGAAAACCTTTGGCCTAAGTACAAGGAGACTTTACCCCTGAAGTTTCCTGACATAAGACCATTTCTAGGCTCCATGCAAACTAGTTTGTCCAATCCAGGTCATTGTCTGCAGTGACCATACTGTTATATTTTTCACAGTCTCTGTTGTTGGTGTCATGTTTCTGTACTGAAGATCCTGGAATCTGTATATCCTACATTGAAGTCAGGATGGTGCGGAGCAGTGTCTAATTTCAATTCACAATTAAAGGGCAATGCAGAAATTCTTGTTCAGTACGCAGGCCATCGTTGTTGTTTAAATCTTCTCAGTGTTAAGGGAAGACTCTTTTGAGTAAATCAATGTCAAAGTAGCAGTAGGGTCTTCCCTGGTAAAGGATTGCTTCCAGGTGATGTCATAGACAACTTTGGATGTTTCATAGATGGCTTCCCTGGTTCAGGGGTGACTGGGAAATGCCCAAACCTCTGAGGCCTGTGCCAGGTCATCATGTCAATATTCAGGGTGTAAGGTTCTATTGCACCACAAGATTTGTGTGTTCCTATCTCTATTAGATAAGAACTTATTTGTATGTATAGTATTTTCCATTTTAATGTGCCCATGCAAACAAGGAATTAATGCCACCTGGCGTTAACAGCACATAAGGGGGCTGCAAGAACAAGTCCAACAATCCCCGTGACCTGGTTCAAACATAAGCATTAAACTGAGGGACTCTTTCACCAAAATTCCTTATTGAACAGTTCACAATGTGAAAAAAAGATAAAAAGTGGGAAAAAATAAACAATCTAACTTAAGACAGTGGACACAATTGTCACCGTTTAAGAAAATTTGTGTGTTCCCATCTCTATAAGATGTGTGTTTATATATAATTTCCCATTTTAATGTGCCTATGCAAAGGAAGAACAGTGTCACATGGCGAGATTGGTGCCTATGGGGATGCTAGAACAAGTTCCACAATTCAATTGACTTGGTTCTTATATAAACGTTAAATGGAGGACACTTCTACAAACTTCCTTATTTAACAAATAACAAAGGGAAGGAAAGATAGAGAGGGATTCTTTCACCAAAATACTTTATTAAACAGTTCACAAAGAGAAGAAAAGATAAAAAGTGGGGAAAATAAACAATCTAACTTAAGACAGTGGACTCAATTGTCACCGTTTATGGGAACTAATCAGAAACCTAGTATGGTAGCAACCACAGTTACACAACGAAAGAAGGAAGAGGCCAAGAGGCTGCTGAGAGTAAACAAGTAGGTAAAGAGTACTGGCTTCTTCCCAACCTGAGAGTCCATCCTCTCATTTTTATTTTGAAAATATATGGTACCTCCACCAAAACTGGTCTCTTCCCAACCTGAGAGTCCATCCTCCCATTTTTATTTTAAATATATATGGTACCGCCCCCGCTCGGTTTTTGAAATGGAGACCAATGAGAAAAAAATACCAGTGAATGTCACGATGTAATGTCCCGACATACACCAGTGCTGCATTGGCCCTCCTTCCACCCCATGTGTCCCCTCCTTAGTATCGGGAGAGAAAGGGGGAAAGCCTGAAAACCACGAAAGAGTCCACCTGGGCCAGCAACCAGGGAAGGCCTGGAGTAGTGGGGGGGAAATAGGGGAACAGCTGGAGGCCTGCCAAGCCTCCCAGCACCCCCCAAGTTAGGGAGAATGCCTCCGGCATAAGGGGCATAAGGTGTCCCTTAACACCACCTGGGAAGAGCTAGCCTCCAGGATCAAGACACCGGAAGTCAGCTATCTGCCTTGCTCCTCCCTCTGCTCCTCCCCCCTAGAGTAGGGAGGGGGGAATCCTGGTGACTCCTAATAGAGTCCACCTGGAACCCACAGCAGGCCACCCGAGGTGGCACTCAGGCCAGGCCTAGAGTCCAGGAGGAAATAGGGGAATGGCTGGAGGCCTACTAAGCCTCCCAGCACCCCCAAGCTAGGGAGAATGCCTCCGGCATATGGTGTCCCCTAACCCCATACCTGGGAAGAGCTGGCCTCCAGGATCAAGGCACTGGAAGCCAGCTATCTGCCAGGTCCCTTCCTCTGCTCCTCCCCCCTAGAGTAGGGAGGGGGGAATCCTGGTGACTCCTAATAGAGTCCACCTGGAACCCACAGCAGGCCACCCGAGGTGGCACTCAGGCCAGGCCTAGAGTCCAGGAGGAAATAGGGGACCCCTAATAGAGTACACCTGGAACCCACAGCAGGCCACCCGAGGTGGCACTCAGGCCAGGCCTAGAGTCCAGGGGGAAATAGGGGAATGGCTGGAGGCCTACCAAGCCTCCCAGCACCCCCCAAAGCTAGAGAGAATACCTCCGGCATACGGTGTCCCCTAACCCTATACCTGGGAAGAGCTGGCCTCCAGCTTGTCCTAACTTTTAACTTTTCCAAATTCTAGGTGTTTTGGGGTCTACTAGTTACTACTAACACAAGAATAATTTTGGACTTGCTACCTTATGCTTTGGCTTCCATCCTGGTGAGTTCTTTATATTTATTCTGCTGGATAAATTGTAAATGACACCGATATTGAGATTGTTTCTCTCCTTTCACTTCTTTGTCTTTTGGGAATAAGCCAAATGCCTGGGCTAAAATATTTATCAATAAAGAAGTGTTGAAGGAGAATGACACAGTAATGATGGTGATGATGTTTAAATAATTCCTTAGTACCCTCATAAGATTTAAATAATTTCCAGTGTGAAAGAAAAAAATCTTGTTAGAGCATTCACTATAATTTACTTTAACTGTCACTGTATACCACATGACCAAACAGTTTTAAAATTTTTTTTAGTTCAGCCAAGGATTTTGATCTCTCTGTTTCTCTTTCTCTCTTTTTCTCTCACAATTTTGGGCCACACTTGTTGTTGCTCAGGGCGCTTACTTCTCACTCTGTGTTTAGGGATCACTCTTGGTGAACTTGGTTGATCTTTAGGGATGATGGGATCCCAGGGACTGAGTTTGAGTAGGTCATGTGCAGGCAGGCATACTATTACCCCAGCCAGCGGATATTTTTCTCTTTAACGGTTTTCCTACTTAATTCTATAAAGATTACTGATAAATTTTGTATTATTATCTTCAATTGCGATTTTAATATAATGTATCATTCTCTTTCCCAGATTACTTCAAAATTTAATATAACAATCCAGATGAGTTCTATACAGAATTAGATCACGGTGATCCTGAAGCAATTTTTGAAGCAATATTTTTTGAGTTTGAAGTAGTAGTACGTTGATCCTTTTAAAAATTTTGTTTGATTCTATTCTTTTTTCATGGCAGATCAAAGCTATGTGTCCACATTACTCTATCTTATATCATTCTGAGTACTGTGATGATAAAACTAATGTGATAAAGGAACATAATCTAAATAGGTGTTCTTAGATGATAATGATTGAAAATTTTTATTCATTTAAATTGAACTCAAGAACTTAGTATAGAGTGGACTCTCACAACAGAAAAATAATAGTGATTTAATAAAATTAAATACATATTGAATATTTCTCTTGAAAATATTCTTTCTAAGAAACTGAATACAATGTTTCAGTCATATACTTAAAATTTTGGGAAAGATGTGTATAGAAATGAAGACTAGAGTCTTAAAGGTAAAACTAAATTCACACTGGTAATAAGATGCAGATTATAATTTTATTAGCATTTTACAGGAGACACATTTTGGCTTTCCCCAAAAAAGAGGAAGCAGCAACTGAGGATTTGGTCTTAAGGCCTCTTTAGCTCTCTTTCTGCTTTGATGTACATTAGTTCCCATGGAAACTACACAGAGATGGTTGGAGAGTGACATCTACAAATGTAGTGTAAGGTCATTTTTATCTAATGCTTTGAAATTTAAACCATGATTTGTGATATACTGTGAACCTTCCTTAAAATATTCTGAAGTACTTGAAAAGATAATATTCACAATGCAGAAACAAGATATGTAGCTGCATTATGCCAGTTTTCAGAAAGTCCAACATTGTCCTCTGTGTAGAAAAACAGAAAGAGCCTCATTTTCTCAGTTTGCCTCCAGGAGAAATCTGGGCTTGTAATGCATCTGGGCTTGTAAATGTGGAGGAAAGAAAGCCTCCTCATTCTGCTTTCTTTCTTATTGCTGGTTGCCTCTGAGAGGGCTAGGTAAAGAATAAGAGTTTAAGAATTTAAATGCTATAATAAATAACAGTATGTGGGCAGTGAGAAAGCTATAGGGGTTTGCTTGTTCCCATATAGTTTCTAGCATGCTCCATGACCTACCCTGGCTAGAGTACTGATGTGATTCCCTTTATTAATTTGCCAGTGCTTAACCTATAAATTCCAGGTATATTTAAAAGGAGATACATTTCTAAAGAAAGAAACTAAAGGTGGAGGATAAAAATAACTTGAGGTTAGATGGCGTATGATCATGTCAGGTTTCAAAGTAACTATTCAAAGAAGTAAAGACTAAATGCTGAGTTAGAAGGTCAAGACTCAAATCCTAGCTCATTTCCTTTTAACTACATTCCTTCAGCATATCAAAACTTTTCTCTCCTTAGTGTCATTATCTGAAGAGCTTGATGATATTTTTAAATAGATAAACACAGAGATGAGAGCTACTTAGGAGAAATGGCTAAGTTCCATTCTAGGACATGGTACAATTTGCATTGCATGAATAAATGATCTCATAAACATTATACTTAATTTTGTTCTCATTATTCTTTATGTAGAAAATTGTGAGTGTCCTTTGCTAATCAAATAACTATCTCTATTTTACAATCACAGTTTGGAATAAGAGATCTACAAGATCACTTTTGGCAATAAGAGGCTTGGAGAAGGAATTAAGAGTTCCTAGATGTTTCAACCCAGAAGTGACATGCATCACTGTTATTCAAATTACATTGGTCTCAACTTAATTGCAAGATTGGGCTGTAAGTTGACAGGGAGCACATTAATAATTGATCCACAGTTACTCTCTTACATCAAAATAGTTTAATAAATAGCATCATTTAAAACTGATGACTATATATAAAAAGATTGATAAAGCAAGAATATATTTTTTAAAAAAATTGTGAACTCTTTTGCTGATGACATTCTTGTTTGATTTGCTCTCTCAATGCCATTAATCTTATATAGAGTGAAAAAGAGCAATACATTCTTCACTGATAGAGTAAGTCACATTGCAGCATCTCCTCTCCACAGACTTAACTTTAAGAGGCACATAAATAAGCAACTTAGCATATGTGACCTCCTGACCGAGAAGTGTTAAATTCCAAAAACTATATTACTCCACCACTTTTATTTGTCTGTTAGAAATCACTTGATTTATGCCCGATCCCAGGATACAATAAAAATATGCAGGTATGCCAAACTATAATGATTGGATCCTTCAAGATATTTTCTTGTCCTTAAAATTCTACAAATAAAAGTAACCCTTGATTAAGGAGACTACATCTTATATCTTACTTTCATCAGAATGCAGGTACAAAATATAATAAAATAATTTAATTTCAGTATATGTAGATAGTGTATTGTACCATAGCCTTTGAAGAAAAAGATCTGCACGGTGAAAAGACAGTTTCTCAGTTGCAACAGAATATAGCAGAAAAACAGTGAATGCAAAGAGAGATGAAACAGTATAGAAAGACAGACTAATAGAAACATTCACATTCAATAAAACAAGGTCTAAAGTTTCTCAAGTTTGACTTATTTAATTTGACCTTTCATTCTTTCTATATGGACTTTAGAACTTCAGATAGGATCCAACTAGGATTATTAACCAAAGTTCTAAAATAACTTAGAAGACATTTGGAAAGAAATTCCAGCTAAGTTCTCAAACTCATACCCTGGATCATTTCAAAACCATTTTCAGGTCTTAGATATTTTAGGCAAGTCTATATTGATAGAAATGAGAGTATTTTATTGAAGTATTTAGATCTCATTAGTGCTTCAATAGGATACTATGACAAACTTCAGCCTTAAATTTTTGCTCTTAGCCTAAATATGAGGGAAACAAAACTTATTCACATCAATACTAAACTGAATAGAGATTCTGTCATGTATAATCATGGTTAAACATGCTAACTTCATCTTTGAACTAAGAACACTGAGATACTTCAGAGAAACAAATTATTTTTAAAATAAATGCTCTATATTTATATTCTGGCTCATTATTACTTGGAAATTCTTTTTGTTGTTGTTTGCAATATCCACCTATGTTCATGATTTATTCAGGACTGTGCTTAGGGATCACTCCAAGCTGGATTCAGAAGGCCATATGGATGCTGGGGATTGAACCCAGGATGACTGCATACATGGCAAGGACCTTATGTGCTCTATTAAACCATCAATCCTATTTTGGCTCATTTTTTAAAACTATGCTTTTATGGTCAAATTATGAAAATCAGTTGGGCTTTAAGTTGTTTTACATCTCTGAGTTAATGTACATTCAACTTTGAAATAGACTATAATATAGTCTATAAAAATATCACACGAAAACCTCAGTAGTGGTCATATAGGAATCTTACTTTATTAACCTTTGGGCTCTCATTGATTAATGCAGTGTCTGTCAAGTGCTGATGTTCCAGTATCTGAAACTGAGAAAATAATGAGTTAATGATAGTTTTTTTCTTGAGTGCATGCACATATTATTCAATATATAGTTCAACCCCACTTTATAAATTAGAACAAGACCTTAGGCAAGCTATAGTCACATTAAATGGTATAGGTAAGTCATCACTAAGTTTGTCTAAGCCTTAGGGGGGAGCAGGGAAAGTCAGATAACAGTAGGTCACATCACTTTGCAGGTTAAATTCGACAAAATTGGTTTTAGTCAATTTCTGGACTGAAATTCCTGTAGTTTCAGGAATGAACCACTTTATGATCAGTTTCTAGTAACTTTCAATCATACTTGATTCCAAGAGTCATAAGGTCAAGCAAAATAACAGTCATTTGTGCTAAATTTGATATGTTCTGCATCAGATTTACATTTTTTATGAAGACTCTCTGACCAAGAGAATTAGTATTCGTCTTCTGATTATACCTCTTTTTGGTTAAAACATAAAAATTTGATGGGAATAATTCAAAGTTTAAAATGAATAAATATGCACACATGAAACATTCAGATAAACACACCCATTTAACCCAATAATAGTAACAACAATATAATTCTACATTTTGTTCTATTTTAAAATTGCTATGTTTTTATATATGGGATATATGTGTATGTAATAGTATGAATACTGTTACAATGTATAGTTGGATATATATTTATACATGTATGTGTTCAATTATATTGATGTAATTTTCTTTTTTTTATTTAAACACCTTGATTACATACATGATTGTGTTTGGGTTTCAGTCATGTAAAGAACACCACCCATCACCAGTGCAACATTCCCATCACCAATGTCCCAAATCTCCCTCCTCCCCACCTGACCCCCACCTGTACTCTAAACAGGCTCACCATTTCCCTCATACCTTCTCATTATTAGGACAGTTCAAAATGTAGTTATTTCTCTAACTAAACTCATCACTCTTTGTGGTGAGCTTCCTGAGGTGAGCTGGAACTTCCAATTCTTTTCTCTTTGTGTCTGAAAATTATTATTGCAAGAATGTCTTTCATTTTTCTTAAAACCCATAGATGAGTGAGACCATTCTGCATTTCTCTCTCTCTCTCTCTGACTTATTTCACTCAGCACAATAGATTCAGTGTACATCATGTATGGGAAAATTTTATGACTTCTGATGTAATTTTCTTATCCTCCAAATATTGACTTTTTTAGACCCCTCATATCAAAAGAAGAAAGAAGAACATTTCAATGTCACAGACTTAAAGACAATTATGACCTACTAGTGAAGATAGACTCATAAATAGTGATTAGACAAATGCTTCCAAAAAGTGGTTAAGGAAAGAATATTTCAATACTTACCTGGCAGGGGAGATACCATGATCATGAAGTTGGTTTCTCCCAGAGAGGCTCATCCATTGTACTACAGATGTGCTGACCCCTGTAATTTCCCCAAATGTGGAAAACTCGACTGCATAATTTGTGATAGAGGGGAACTGCATTCATGTTCTCCCCTGTAAAAAACGAAAGAAAGAATATTTCAAATAGTCACAAGAGACTTCTATTTATTACTTGTTGTACTTTTCTATTTTATTTATTCCAATTCATCTTCTAAGTAATGAGTTTGCAGATGATTTTAACCTTGATGAAATCTCAAAATGGTTGCAAGTGTTTGTGATAAGTTTTTTTATTTATTTTTCCACAGGCCATAACACATTTTTATCCCAGTATCAAATTACAGTTTCTTGCACTTTTATAATGATGCCTTTTAAACATTTTCCTTTTGATTATAATGCAATTTTTGAAATGAATCAATAATGTATTTCTTAAGATATTTTCTAAGTCATCACATTTGTAAATTTCTTAGTAATATGCTGAAAGTGTATTGTCACTTTGAATAATACCCTAGAAGTAAATATATACACAGGCAGAAGCATCTTAAAATGATAAAAAAAATAACTTAGTTCTGTGCATCATGAGATCATGAATACACATATGGCTAGAATATGTGATAAGTTATGCTGCACATTCTGTCTCACTATCTTCAGCTGTACAAATGAACTAGATTTACCCTCTCTTCATGTTATAGAAGATCACCATATATTTAAGATAAGATATACAAGCCAGTGGATTAGGAAGTAAAATGTACCATGCAAATACATATATAGTCAATATGTGAGGAGTGTTTGGCCACATGTTCCTAAACATGTGTTTAACCATGTACCTTAACATGTGTTTTCACAGATTCCTAAACAGCCAGAATAGTTTCTACAGGTTTCTACATGAGAGCTAAGTACACACTTATTACCTGTAATTTTCTTGCAAATTACTTTTCCATCTCTTTCAAAAATATAATTCAATCCTATTTGCATATGATATAGTTCCAATCTTTGCTTCTGTCTTTGAATCACTTTTTCTGATAATAATATTTGTTCCTTCTAAGTTACTTAATCTGAATTGCTTTTTGTCATTTCACCTAAATTATTGTAGAATCCTTGAATCAGGTAGCTCTCTCTTTTTGCAAGGCCATGTTTCTGAGTTCACAGACATTTTCTGGGCCTGTTCAAAATATGTTCTGTAATTACATAAGTTTGATTAATAGTGTTATCAGTACTAAAAACATTTACTTTCCAAAGAGACTCATATATCTGAAAAGAGTAGAAATTTTCTAGACATACTTATATTAAAATAATTTTTCACTCTTTACCTAGAATAGGTACTTTGATGGCTCATTAGATAATAACAACATTACTTTTAGTGCTTCATTAAAAAAGAAGAAAAAAAAGTTTCTATTTGGGATTATGTCTACTGAAAAGTTTCAAATATTTTCTACAAATATGCTGTTATTTCAGGAAAAATTTAACTTCAGTATTTTTGCACAATCACTAATACTATCTGTTATTTAGAAGTTACTTAGTTTGTACAATAATCAGTTTTCTCACTTAAAATAGTCATATTAGGCACCCTTTGCTTAGAATATGGAAATACATTCAAAATAATATTGCTATACCCTAAATGTAAGGAAATTTGTAAAACATTATTTTTAGGAACTTCTGAGATAAACAAGTCATCTGATTATAAGCATATTTATTTATATGTATTTTCAAAGCCTTAGAACCTTTCCAAAGATAAATGAAGAAGATGAAGATGATTCACTTTTAAAAGAATGAAAAGAGAAATAACTGTGAAGAACAGAAGGTAAGAGGAAAATAAACAGAAAAGATTTTAAGACCAATTATATAAATTATTATGACAGAGTAAAATTCCTTGGAGTTCTAAATACAAGTAGAATCTACTTTTAAGTACTTTCGCTGGCTCTGAATGGTCCTTTGAGAATTACTCAGGAATATGACAAAGTTTGATTGCAACTCCCTCAATGGTATATCTCTGATATATTGTTAAAGTCATAAGCTCCAAGAAAAAAATTGTTAACCCATATTTCCCTCACTCTTAAAAAATATTTTTGTAGGGACCAGATAGCATAGCAGTAGGCTGACAGAGGGTGGATCTGGGTTCAATTTCTGGCACGCCATGTGGTCCCCTGAGCCTGCCAGGGGCATTTTCTGAGCAAAGAATCAGGGATATCACTTGAGCACCACCAGGAATGGTGGCCCAAAAACAAACAAAAAAGGATTTTTGTAAATCATTATATACTTACTTAGGAATATTTTTTAACAATATATATACATCTGTATGTCCCAAATAATAAAATATTGCTGAGATATAAAAGAATACTCAACTAGATTGATATGTTTTAAAATAATTTATAAATTATTGATTATGGATTATCACTCTAATAAATAACAATAGTCAATGTCAATAGTTAATATTTATTTTTATCACTTAACCTATAGATTCAATATCATACAAATGAAAATACCATAAGTTTCTCAAGTAGAAACATGCACTCATTTTAAATCTAATTTAAAATTGTATAGACAAAGCAAAGAATCAAAAGTAGACAAGTAATTTTAAAAAATTTAAAGTTGATCATACTACATGATTTTGAGGCTTGATTTATGAAAAGATGTACTTTTGAAACTGGACATGAAAAATTATTTCAAAGACTTGAAAGTAAAAGAAAGTAACAGTAACAACATTGAAGAGATAGTAAACGGTGCCTGATACCATTGAAACGTGTTATTTGTTAGAAAGTTTACTTCTTATTCCCTGCTTCACTGTACCCCACCACCAAATGCTCTGGAATAAAAAAGAGGTGCTTTCCCCTTTTCTGGGCACCCTCCACACATTTAAATCATTATTAAGTCCTGCATATGTAGTCTGATATGTCAGCTTCATTCTTCATTTTACCTGGTAAGTGCAATCATGGAGTGATAGCTAAAATATTGTGTCTCTGCTGAAATAACTACGGCAGCTCCCTCTTGTTAATAGGCAATTATTTAGAAAGTTGAAGCAGATTTACAGAAAAAGAAACTCAGCTTCAATTTCTTTCCTTTGCTCTGACCTATTTCTAGGACCCTAAAAAGGAGTCTAGCAATGTATACACCTGATTATAGGTTGCTGTATAAAACTGAAATATTTAAAGCATGATTGCATAAAATCAGTTTATGCACTATCCTGCCCTTTGTTACATTGCTTTTTCTATTGGGTAGGAATCAAGGGCCAACAATTTCCTTTTTTTTTTTCTTTCCTTTATTCTTTTTGTCATCTTTTCTTTCTTTCCTCCCTCCTTTCTATCTCTTTCCTTTCTCCCTCATTCCTTTTCTCCATCTTTCCCTTCTTCCATCCATTCCTTTTTTCATATATTATTCTATTTATTAAAAAGATAATTCCAAATATAATTAACTTAGAGTTAAATTGGATTTAAATACCGCCAAACTGAATCTAAGGAACTAGGCTTTCTTGGGAGAAAGAGTGACTGGGATGGGACCCTAAGACTCAAGTGGAGGGAAGAGAGTACTCTGGTGATGGTTATGGTGTTGGAATGACATATGCATTTAAAGTACAACAAGTAGTATTGAAAAGTCAAAGTACATAGATAACAATAAAATTTAAAAGATTTATAATTAAAAGAGCACCAAAAAATTAAACAATACCGTTTAGTAATATTTTCCTGCTCTCAATGCTGCTTTACCTTAAACATTACTAATAGTATATTCTGGTTTACACGAATGAAGATGATCTGGTCATATTGAATATCTAATATATATTTCTCTAACGAATCTTGGAAATTCATAATTAAAATTGTGTGTAGAATTGTCACAAATATGGTTAAGCAGTGTGAGAAAACAAGTGTTCCAATAGCAAAACATCTACAAGTGTTCATCAATAAATCAACAGATGTAGTCTCAGACAGCAAGACAAATCCCAGGGTTATTTTGCTCAATGCAATTTCGAAACAATTTACAATGTATTAAAAATGTCACATAGGGGGCCAGAGCGGTGGTGCAAGCTGTAAGGCATCTATCTGCCTTGCATGTGCTAGCCTAGGATGGACCACGGTTCTATCCCCGGCATCCCATATGGTCCCCAAATCAGGAGCGATTTCTGAGCGCATAGCCAGGAGTAATCCCTGAGTGTCACCTGGTGAAGCTCCAAAACCAAAAAAAAAAAAGTCTCATATTACATAATTTAATCTATTGCATGTATTTTCAAAATTTTGGTCATACTTTTATGTAACAAATATTAAATTATATGAATATACTCTGTAGGCATTATTTTTGATACTTGAGTGCTTTGAATAAGGAAGTAATAACTATTGTGTTCATATGTTTTAATTTTTGTGAAATAATGGCTCATTGATTTATAAAAACTATTCGTTTTTTGTTTGGGGACTATTCTTGGCTATGCTCAGGGATTACTTGTCACTCTATACTAAAGAATGATTCTTAGAAAGTCTTAAGATCATTTGGGGTATGGGGCATGAAGCATGTTGGTCAGCATGGTTTTGGTGTTCAAGGTAAGAAGCTACCTCTTTATACTCCTTCTGCAGACCCAACACTATTCATACTTGATAGCTGCACTTTGATGATTTTTAAAATTTTTCTCCAATTGACTTAACTTAAAACATTTTAATTATTTTTTGAAGTTGTATCTGGCAGTGCTCCAGAGTGGTCTGGGTTGGTGCTTGGGGATCATATGCTGTTCAGGGTCCTAAATAAATATTTCTTTGGGGAGTTTCAAATGAAAAGTAGAATTCATTAACACAAACAGTTGACATTAGTTTTTGTAGAAAACATTCATAGCCATAAAGGTGTCCACTCAGACATGCCCTCTTATAAATGTGAACCACAGAGAACCTCTCATTTTTATTGCTGCTAGGAAGATATTATGCTTTCTTTTGTAAGACTTCCCAGAGCATTTTCTAATGCTAAAATAGGTATGACTTTTTTTTATTATTAGTTTGAAATGGTAGGTACCACTACTAATGGTAAATATGAAAAAAAGAATAAAACTTTCTCAGTCTGAGACTGGAGAGAGCATAGTGGTAGGGCATTTGACTTGCACACAACTGGCCTGGGATGGACTCGGGTTCGATTCTCAGCATTGCATATGGTTCCCCAAGCCTGCCAGGGGTGGTTTCTGAGCACAGAGCCAGGACTAACCTTTGAGAGCTGCTGGATGTGGCCTAAAAAAATAAACAAACAAACAAATATTAGAAAACTAACTGTTCTTAACCATACATTTTAAAATTAATATATTTTAGTGACAATATAACAATTATAGAAGAAAATAGACATTTATTATGTCATATAAGGAAGAAGGGAGATTTCACATTCAACCACCACTTCAAATTTCTTAAAGCTTGGCTTTAATATATGTGAACTTAACATTTTTTATCTTTCCCATATGCTCTATAAATTAATGAGTTAATTGAAGCATAGTTATATAGATGAAAAAATTGAAGTACTATTATTAAAGCACTATTCACAATAGTCAGAATCTGGAAACAATTTATGTACCTGAGAACAGATGAATGAATAAAGAAGCTGGTACCTGTACCCAATTGGATATTATAGAAAAAATGAAGAAAATTAAATTTGTTTCTACATTGATTTATTTGAAGATCAGTATTCTGAATGAAATGAGTTAGAGAAAAAGGGATATACATAGAATGAGTGTACTCATTTATAGAATATAAAAATATGAAAAACAATATGGTAATAGTATCTAGAGACAATAGACATGAGGGTCAGGAGGACCAGTTCATGGTAGGAAGCTTCCCATAAATAGTGGGAAGTTAGTGCAGGTAGGACAGAGAAGGGACCTCTATAACAATGATTGTTGTAAATAATCACTCTGGACAAGATCTTGGTGCTGAAAGGAGATAAAGTGATAGGCATAATATCCATTCAACAACAATTTTGAAAACCACAGTGTCTGGGCCCGGAGAGATAGCACAGCGGCGTTTGCCTTGCAAGCAGCCGATCCAGGACCAAAGGTGGTTGGTTCAAATCCCGGTGTCCCATATGGTCCCCTGTGCCTGCCAGGAGCTATTTCTGAGCAGACAGCCAGGAGTAACCCCTGAGCACCGCCGTATGTAGCTCAAAAGCCAAAAAAAAAAAAAAAAAAAAAAAAAAAGAAAGAAAAGAAAAAGAAAACCACAGTGTCTAAAAAGGAAAAATAAAAAGAAGCAAGAAAGAGAGAGAGAGAGTGCAAAGAAAAATGTCTGCCCCAGAGGCAGGCAAGGTGGAGGGTGGGAGAGGAACTGAGGACATTGATGGAGATAAAAGTGCAATGGTGAAGGGTTTTGCATATTGTATGACTGAATCTTAAACATCAACAACTTTGCAATTGTTAAATAAAAACAATTGTGTTATGAACAACCTTGTAAGTACAGTGTTTAAATAAAGTATTTAATTGAAGCAGCAACAAGTTGACTTACAATTTGTTATATGTGCCTTGTGGCAATTAACAGAAATTCTACGTTTGACTACATAAGTCATGCCTTAACACTGACTTCAAAAAATGAGGCTTATTTCCTCAGCAGAAATCAGAACTTAGTCTAAGGCTAACATAATTATTCTATAATGTCTTTACTGATCCAGCTCCTATAAGCTTTTCACCCAACTAGTTTAAATATTCAAAAATAGTTACTTTGCCTCCAGGATCACATTCCCTTCCAGTCAAATCCAAGTGGATGAGTAAAGTGAGGATGTCCTTTGAATTGTTTAAAAAGACTTCAATGACAGTAAATTTAAAAAACTTAAATAATTCTTAAGATTATTACTTTAATTTATAAACTTAGTATAACGTTAGTGTTTGTAACTGCATTGTGTTAGAAATAAAATTTCACTTATCTGTGGCTGGGTATGGGGCTCAGTGGTAAGCCTCATGCCTTGTATACGTGAGACCTTGCTTCATTCCATGACACTGCAAAAGTCAAACAAATTTCAATCTATCTTAAAAGCTTATAGACCTCACCAAAGTATCACTATACACCACTCTAGCACATTCCATTAAGCTTGCTTCTTCTCCACTAACTCATCCCATTCCTATCTCTTATTGTGGGCACCATTGCTCTGTCGTCTGAGTTTGTGAATTTATTATTTAACTTGGTTTGTCTGTTCCTGTGATCAACTTTTTATGTCTTGGATTTAATGAGATCATTTGATATTAGTTAAATATGTTTATTTTATGTATACAAATTCACTAAATGGCAAAGGTGGAGTGAGAGAGGACCTAGAAATCTCAATGGAGGGAGACTAATAGTCCGGTGGTGTATGGTGTAGCAATTTTGTATTTCTGAACCATTACATGAATGTTATTATAAGTTATGTTGTATATTAAAACTTTAAAGAAATTAAAATTAAGTGAAAATAGGAATACAAATATTTATTGGCCACTGCTACAATATATTTATTATACTTGCCAACTCACTAGCTGCCAGGGAAGTTGGACAGAAAAGTACTGTGCATATATACATATATACATATATATATGGACAAATATATATATATATATACATACACAGTGGTGTATATAGTTATAAGGAGAACACATTGTTGCCACAAATAATACTGATTCTAAGAGAAAGTGAAGGAAGCTGGATATTTAGGTCTTGCCTTATATAAGATCTGTAATATTATTCCTATGAAGAACAATAAAGAAGTTACACTATCTTTCAAACAAGATGCAGACATTAAGTTTGCACTAGAAAAGTTACATTTGGTGGGGAATTATTATAGAAATATTGTCACCAATATATGTCAAAGAAATAAGGAAAACCATAAGGAATTTTCACAAGCTTAGAATTGTTTGTACTTTGCAATTTTCTCCAGTTTATGAGTGTTTTTATACTTCCATCTTGCTGGGAATCTCTTGGTTGCTTTAAGACTCCTTGGGGCTTTGATGTTGCTCTCTCTGTTCTAAAACCTTTTCAGTTAGTGTGCAGGCTATCCAAATTCTTCTTTTTTTGCCAGGCTTCAGTTCAAATGTCATCTGCTCAGAAAAGCCTCCTGAAAGTGTCTTATATAAGGTATAGTTTAACCCCAAGACACTTTGTTAGATTATTATTTAGTTTTGACCCCAAATGATCACATTTATTTATTTATTTATTTATTTATATTGTCTGCATATTTTCCTGATACTGTTTCTTGGAAGAATGAACTTTAGTTTCTTTTCCTTGTTAACTGACCTTTACCTGAAAGCACTCTCAGTGTCTGAGAAGCACAAGATTCTGAAGACATTCTTGTTTAGTTTCTGAATTAATCTACTGTAATGAAGAGGTCTTATGTCAAAGAATAAGAGATAAGGGTGATATGCATCTTTCTCCTAGGTTTTAAACACTACCTGTATTTGTGTAGAAGTGTGTGTAATAACTTTTTGTATTTTAACCCAAGAGAGATGGCTTTACTGTGCACAACAAAGGAAAAAAAGGAGTGCTAATAATTAACAGACTAAGTCAAGCCATTGTGACTTTTGGCATAAGCATGGTCTGGTTATTAATGATGTTTACATGGAATGGTGGGAAGAGAAAGCACAGAATGCACTGTCTCTTTGAACTTTCCAGTGCTTATTGCAAAGACATCCGGCATGTCTGGGGAAAAATGCACAGCTGAGCAGAAGCACCAGTTCTTAAGACATATGGGTGACATGAAGTATAGTTCTGAGAAAAACCTAATTCAACCCAGAAAGCTCTGGAATGAACCCTTTAAAATATTTAATTCCATGGTTATGAAGCATCTGCTTGAATTGAATAATAACTAAAGTGTTTTCCCCTTGCATAAAAAGGGAATGACCTTTAATATTCTTACCCATGTTGTCTTGCCAAGCTATGAATTCTGACACAGCACATTACATTTTGGCTAAAAGTGTTATGAGGAATAAAAAGAAACCAGTGAATTTTCTAAAATAACTTCAAATTTTGTTAAAAGGTTGAGACAAAAATTATTTGTCTCAAGTAATTGTGCTCCAATATTGTGCTTTTGTCATTGGTAAGAAAATTATTTTCCTCAAAATTTACATCAGAGTACTGTGAAAGACATCATATTTGGGGGATCACTTTAATTATATTGTATGACATTTTGCTGTATTTAGTGAATTGAGTGAAATGTTTTATTTTTTGATTGTTTTAAGTTTTATTTTTTGGACAAAACCCAGCAATGTTTAGTAGTAAATTATGGCTCTACATTCAGGAATTACTAGTATGATGCATGGGGCCTTGTATGGAATATCAGGGATCTAACCCAGTTTAGCATTGTACAAGGCAAGGACCACCCTCAGGCCCAGAGAGTGATGTTTTAGAAGACAAAACAATCTATTATATTCTGTATGGAGTCTTCCCTCTGCCTTGTGTTGACAGTAATCTCAAGGTAATCCTTTGAAAATAAAAGCTATATAAAATATTGTGACAAGACAAAGAGATAACATGTGTCAGAGGAAATGAAACCAAAGCACTATTTTCCAGTTTAAATAAAAGGCCTCTTTTACCCAGTTGTAGCATAGTGACTCAATTGATGAAGAATATAATCTATAATATCTGTATTAATTAGAAAATTTGTAAATAGTGTAAGGGTCAGATATATGTTAGTTGGGACTGGAATGATTGCACATCAGTAGGGCATTCGCCTTGCATGCAGACAACCTGGATTTGATTCCTGGCATCCCATATGGTTCCCCGAACCTGCCAGAGTGATTTCTGAGTGCAGAACCAGAAATAACCCCTGAGCACAGTCAGGTGTGGGGCCCAAAAAGAAGATATATGTTGGATGAACATATGCAAAGCTTTTTATGTAAACAATCACTTGCCCCCATGATTGATCTTATAGTGTTAAAGTTACCTTTTTAAACTAAATTGTTCAATTTAGCTAAGAAAAGGGATCCTTCTGTTTCTGTTAAAGGATGGCAAGAAAAGTGGACTGTATAACTTTATAACAAAAGCATGCCTTCTCCTTGACTTTAAAGCTGTAAAAAATATTTCAAATTATCTCATGAACTTACTTAAAAAGTGTGAACTAATTCCTGTATTAAATTAAAGAAAAAAAAGGGAAGGAAGGAAGGAAGTAAGGAAGGAAGGAAGGAAGGAAGGAAGGAAGGAAGGAAGGAAGGAAGGAAGGAAGGAAGGAAGGAAGGAAGGAAGGAAGGAAGAAGAAGGAAGGAATGGAAGGAAAGAAGGAAGGAGAGATAGAAACCAGACAATTAGTATTGGAAAACATATAAGTTTATAAGTTGTACAGAATCATCCTTTTCCTACTCTGCTAAGGAATGGTGATCTGGTAAGAATAATAATGTTCTATAGACAAGATGATATTCCATTTTAAAAATGGGAAACCATCTGTGTTTTTAAAAGCATTTTAATTGGGTTTAAAATAAAGCAGTATAAGGAGGAAGTTGAAACTATCACTAGGAAAAAGAGCTATATTATGGAGAGTGATAGTAAGCAGGAGTGAAGTTGAGGATATTGGAAGTGGGAAGTGTACACTGGTGGAGGGATGGATGTTGGAATATTGTATAACTGAAATTAATTCATCAATAATTTTTTAACTCTGATGATTTTTTAAATCATGGTGTTATAATAAAAAAGGGAATGTTATTTTGGGCCAGATATGCTAGGGAAATAAATTCAAACTTAATTTGTTTGATAATAGAATGCCACTGATAACTTAAAAGTGAAGTGAATCATACTATGACATGCTTGAGAGAAATATTTTGAAATATGAGGAATGAATCAAAGAGAAGACAAAAGATGATTTAAGCTCACTGCATTAAAATAATAATAGTCATTGTTATCTTTAAAATGTAACAGCAATTCTGAGTCAGAATTTTTACATATATTAATTTTAGTCCTATCAGTCAACTTATATCATAGATATTTCCATTTTTACTGGCTAAAAATTTGAATCTCAATCTTCAAGTGTAACCTTGAAGGTACCAAAGTACCACCAATGTGGTGAACCTCTGCACCACATGGTACTAGCAGTTACATTAGGCATGGTATGAAACCATGGGCCCAGTTGGTCTAGAATCGCATTAGCCCCTAGAGTGACAGGTGAAGCACTCCCCCAAAATAGAATCTTAAACTCATTATTTATTTATATTATATCTTAGTAGTATATACTTTGATTTACAGAAAATATAGTTCAGTAGTGTGTAAAATATTGATAAATAAATAGGTGTGTGATTAGTTTATACTTGTGCTCAAGGTTTACTTCTGGCTTTGTGTTCAGGTATCATTCTTGGTACTCTGTGAACTGTGTGTTATGTCTGGGATTAAACCAAGGTCGGTCACTTTTAAGCCAAGTGCCTTAACCCTATACTATTTATCTGGTCTTGTGTGAAATATTTAGAGCAACTTCATAAACTCCATAGTCTATAATACTCACCTACATTTAAAAAATTATAAAATATGTAGTTATTTAATTATTATAGGCTTTAATTTATTATAATTTAGGTTATATATTCATAATAATGTCTAATGTTATAATAATGTTTAGGGTCTTATATGCACATTTACCTCTCCTCACCACCAAGTGAGGACCAAGTGTCCATGGCTCCCTAGTTATACCCTGTGACACTTGTAGTACTAATCAGGGCTCACCATTTGTATTCTCATATCAAAGTCATTATCAATTAATTATGTCTATACCTTTGTATTGTTTCTCAATATACCTCAGGGAAGTGTGATTTCTAGTGTTTTTTTCCTCCTTGGAATATATTACTTTATAACACTCAGAATATATCTTCTAGTTTCATGTAAGTTTCAGTGCACTGCAATATTTCATCTTTTTTATTTTTTGGTTTTTGAGCCACACCGGGCTGTGCTCATGGTATACTCCTAGTTATGCACTCAGAAATAGTTCCTGGCAAGCTCAGAGAACCATATGGGATGCAGGGGATCAAACCCAGGTATGTTCTGTATTTTCAGTACACAGGGCAAACTCCCCACCGCTGTGCTATTACTCCAGCCCCTATTTCATCTTTATTATGACTTTATAGTGTCGCAGTACTATGATATAAATATACCACAATTTATTTATATATTCATTTGATTTTTTTCTGTATATTGGCTTCTGTATTGAGTCTTCAATGTATAGAGGTATGCATATGTCTTTTTTTGTTTGCTTTAGCCATACTTGGCAATGGTCAGTAATTACTACTGATCTATACTCAGGAATTACTCTTAATGAGCTCATTGAACCATATGGGATATTGGGGATCCAATATACATTCACCCAGTCAGCTGAATGTAAGACAAGAGTTCTATCCACTGTATTATCTCCTCACCTTGGGAGCTCATTTTTTAAAAACCACATTCCCAACAACTATTTTTGTTTTAATCATCTTGATTTAGTTCATATATAACTGATATGAGATGATTCATAATTATTATTTTGATTTTTCTTTCTTTGTGAATAAGTGAATTATTTTGATGCTCACTGACCATCTGCATATTCTCTTCAGAAAATTTCTGTTTATCTCCTTTCTATTTTTTCATTGAGCCATCATTTTCTTTGCTCTTGAGCTTTATGACTACTTTATATATTTTGAAATTTAGCCCTTTTCCTGAAGCTTTGAGTGAAAAATTTTCTCAACTAGGTAGGTGTCTTTTTATTTTAGTCAGTTTCTTTTGTAATAAACTCATATACTCTTAATGAAATGTTTTACTTTGGACAATTGTTGACATTTCATAAGTATCTAATTTTCTCCAGGACTTAGTTTCTCCATATGAAGAGATAAGTCAAATTTAAAATGCTACAACTTGTCTATACTCATATTTATCATTTTGCCCAGTAATGTCTAATGAATGTATATTTGTATCCTAAATGGCAATGTAGTCAAATAGAAGAGATGGGATACTATCAAAATATATTTTCTAAGTGAGTTAATTCTCAGATCGAAGCATAATTAAAGATTTCTATAATATATCTTATGACTAAAATTTTGTTATAGGAAATTTACAAGTCAGAAAAATTCTTTTGGAGTAAAATAATATTTAGCTATAATTTTGTAAGATGAACACTTTAACAAATCCACTTTCAGATATTATGAATTTGAAAAGAAAAAGTTTGAGAAAAACATAAAAGCCCCTTATTACAAGGAATCAAGTATAGAGTTCATCAAAGAAATAATAAAGACACCCTGGGAAGAGGGAGCAAGGGTTTCCAAGTTTATCATAAATCATTCAATGCTTTTGGCAAAGCCTGGCACAAATTATGAAAATGAATATTGTAATGTAATTTAAGTTTTCACAAAGGACTTAATTCTCATTCTGATGTGAATCTTTGCAAGAAGGGAGTGTGAAACTAAGTCCTAAGGGACAGACTCTGTTGATGACAATAAAGTTTTGCTGTTAGCAGAAAGGTGTGCTGGTGTCTGGAACACAAATCAGAACCTTTTTAGAAACACTGAAGTTATTTCTTTTTATGCTACATAGGGGTAATCCAAGAAGATGTAAAGACTATTCCTCTTCTGTATATAAAAAAAAGATACATGAGTATATCTCGCTTTATGTAGCACTGAACTAAGAAATCACTCTGAAATCTCTTGCAAGTATTTCAAAATGGTGGAGGCGTGTGCATCAGTGATGGCTCAGTAGATCTAAACCTGTCTGAAAATCAGAGCAATTGGAAAATGTTTGTGCTCACTCACCTCCTGACAAAGGAAACAATAACTAACACAGTAGGAAGCTAGAGCTATCTCTGACACATTATGTTTCCAGCCCCAAAATGTCACCTGAAATCTGCTGAATGGAGATGAATGAAAGCCAGCAGTGGTATTGATACATGCAAAAAGAGAGAGAGCGAGAAATAAAAGCTAACAAAAAAACTGAGGTTCTTTAAAGTCTAACAAGCTGTTAATTTAGACCTTTGCAAAGTCGCGAGTGTATGTTCTCTGGTAAGGTCATGGATTTTATAATTGACTGGGCAGAGAAACTTGAAGTCTCTACTTGAGGTCTCTAATTTGAGTCATAACTGCAACATGTGAATTCTTTGCAGGAAGCTCTTAGAGAAAATGAAGTGCTACAGTAAGGCTTAGTATTATTTTCTCTTTCTGTCAATTAATAGTATAAAGACTAACAATTGTCTAAAAAATAAAGACTCAGAACCATTTTGAATTCAAGTTTCCTTGGTTCAGTGCAATGTGTACAAATTTTGTAATTAAATCCTTGTAATATTTAAAAGATGAGATAAAGGCAACTGATAAATGAAGATGAGTCATAAACCTTATAGAAATTTCTCCACAGAGATTAACTCGACCACTCTTTTTGGATTCAGACTTTTTATTTTGTTTGCTTTGGGGGCACATCCAGCAGTACTCAGGAGTTACTCTTGGCTCTGAGGTCAATGGTCACTTATGGTGGTGCTTGGGGGACTGAGTATGGTGTTAGGGATCTGACCTGGGTCAGCTGCATACAAGGCAAGTAACCTACCAATTGTACTCTTGCACCATCATGTATAAAATTTTAAAAGCACAAATGATTAAAGTATTTAGAAATAAATTATTTTAAACTAAAATTATATACAGGAGAAAATAAATTTATAATTAATAGGTCTTTTTTTTCCCAAAACATTTAAAGAAGTGTAGAGTTGTTTCAGCTTATTTGCAATGTAATATAATGTATATACAATGTACAGAGCATAATGTATACATTGGAAATATGTATATATTACTAAGCACAATGTAATATTACACTTTAAAATTCCATTGTAAATATTGTAAAAATATTTAAGTAAATGTAATACTAAATATAATTCAAATATCAACATACCACATAACTTTAGTACTGAATGTAACTTATACCACTAAATAAGTTAGTTAAATACATGCATTATTTTATTTATTTTAATTTATTTTAATTTACTTTATTAAAAGAGCATGTATCACATAATTATATATTATTTATTTCCAGATAAGTAAGAGAAAAATAAAAAAATAGAAAGAAAATATAAGAAAGCGAGTGGAGAAGAAAAAGAAGTATTTAACAAACAAATTTGTGAAAATTTTATATCTCCAATGAGGTCCGTAAGTCATTGTCAGAAGGTTTAGTAAGCTCTTGTTGATAGCTGACCACTCTGTCACTTCATTTTTTTCTAAATATTAAGTGACTTTAACTACACAAAGGCATCTAAAATAGTGTTTCCCTATGGGAATGACAGTATTAAGCAAATAAAGCTGTTTAATACAAATGCAGTCCAGAAATTCAAACCACTATTTCTGATACTATGTCTTCTGTGGGTGTGGTTGTGGTTGCCAGGTCCCCAGGAAGAGAAAAAAAGATGAGGGGGAAGGTGCACGCACTCATTCCTAAAAATTCCTGTAGATAATAGCCCAAATAACAGCATACCTAGATTTTGATCAGATTGGGCTCTCCACAGAGTCTTAGAGGAGCGGTGAAGCAGGGCCATAAGCAAAGCTGTGCTTATGGATGTAGTAGATGTGGCTTTGGCTCGGCAGGGGCTAGGCCAGCCTACTCCTCCCAACAGTGCCAGCTATGAGCTACGTAGCCAGTGTATCATGATTTTTCACAGCTCGGTTTATATCTATTTCAAGGACAGAGTGACTATCTGCAACTGAAACAATACAGCCACAGTGACTGTGTTTTAAGCATGGTTCAATTTATTTATTTTTAAATTAAAAATTTAATTGAATCGCCTTGAAATACACAATTACAGTGTTGTTGATTATTGAATTTCAGTCATACAATATACAGCACCTTTCACCATGGCACACACAATTCCTGTCACCAGTGTTCTGTTTCCCTTTCACTCTACTCTCTCTCTTTCTCTCTCTCTCTCTCTCACACACACAAACACACACTTTATCTCTCCTGTTTTTCTTTAAGAAACTGATTTGCAGTATTGTTACTTTCTTTAAGAAACTGTGATTTGCAGTATTGTTACGGTATCATGTATCATCTTTCTGCACCCATCTCTTGTCCAGAATTATTATTTTTAATTATCATTGTCACAATGGTTCTTTCTCTGCCTTAATTGAACTCCTGCTGTTGGTAGAAAGTTTGCCACCATGCACTGGACCTCCTGGCCTTTGTCTATATTTTCTTTGGATGTTTCTATATTCTATTATTTTTGTATCCCACAAATGAGTGCACTAATTCTATATCTATCCCTCTCCTTCTCTCTCATTTTGCTCTGGATAATACTCTCATATCCATTCATGCATCAGCAAATTTTATGACTTTTTTTTCCCCTAACAGCTACATAGTATTCCATTGTGTAGCTGTACCATTGCTTCTTTATCCACTCATATCAAACTCAGAGTTTTTTTCCTGATTCTGGATATTGTGAGCAGTGCTACAATGAACATAGGAGTGCAAAGAGCTTTTCTGCAATGTGTTTTTAGGAGATGTATTGCTGGGTCATCTGGAAAATCAAGTTCTAGTTTTTTTGAGAAATGTCTATCTTGTTTTTGGAAACTGGGACCAAATGACATTCTTACCAGCAATGAATGAAAGTCCCTCTCTCCCCACATCTGCACAACCACTGGCTGTTCTTGTTCTTTTTGATGAGTGGAAATCTATGTGTTGTTAGATATCTCATTGTAGTTTTGATTTGCATCTTCCTGATGTTTATTGATATTGAGCATCATTACATGTGCCTTTTGGCTATCTGTATTTCTTCTTTGAGGAAGTGTCTGTTCACTTTTTCTGCACATTTTTGGATAGGGTTAGATGTCTTTTTTTCTTGTTATGCTCTACTGTTGACTTAAACATTGAAACGTTAACTTCTTATCAGATTGGGTGAATAGTTTCTCCCATTCAACAACGATAAATCTATTCAGGTATTTCACATTACAATGGTTCAAACTTCGGAGATTATAGGAGATTGAGAATTTATCTATTTCTTCTAGGTTCTTTAGTTTCATGGCTCAATAATTCTCAAGGTAATCACTGATTATCTTTGGAATTTCTCTAGCGTTGTGAAATCCCTCTTTTTCATTTCTGATATAATTTATCAGGGTTCTCTCTCTTTTTTTGTGAATCTTGCTAAATGTTTATTGATCTTGTTTAGTTTTCCTAAGAGCTAACTTACTTTCATAGATATTTTGGATAGTTTATTGAGATTCTAGTGTATGAATTTCTTTTCCAAGTTTTATATTTTACCTCATTGTGCATGTGTTTGGTTCATTTTGTTGTTCATCTCCAATTTCTATGTTGTGTCATTATGTTATTTATATAGATTATATTTCTTGCTTATGAAATATTGCAAAGTTATAAACTTTCCTTTAAATATTACTTTTGCTGCATCTCTAAAATTGTGATAAATCATGCCCTCATTTTCATCTGCCTCCAGGAATCTTCTGATTTTACCTTCGAATTACTTCTTACTCACTAGTTGTTTAGTAGTAAGCAATTTAATTGCCAAGTTTAAAGCTATTTCTCTGTGTCTGTTTGTAATTCATTTCATTTTATTGAATACTTGTCTGAGAAGATAATTGATACACATTTTTTCTTAAATCTACTTCCATTTCTTTTTTAATTTTATAGACTATTGTGATTTACAAAGTCCTTAATAGTTGGGTTTCAGATATACAATAATTCAGGGCCAATCCACCACCAGTGTTGATGTCCCACCACCAATGTTCCCCAGGTACATTCCATACCACCTTCTTGCCCCTCAGTCTGCCAGTATAACAGGCCCATTTTAAGTTTAAATTGTTATAGATTGGGTCTTTTAATTTCACTGTTTTTTCCTTTGGCTTGCATGTTTTAGTTCTGTCCTTTTTTTGTTGTTGTTTGTTTTGTTTGTTTTTGTTTTGGGGTCACACCCAAAAACAGGGTTTTTCTGGCTCTGCGAGGGTTTTTCTGGCTCTGTGCTCAGAAGTTGCTTCTGCAAGGCTCAGGGAACCATATGGGATGCCGGGATTTGAAGCACCATCCATCTTGGATCGGCTGCTTGCAAGGCAAATGCCCTACCACTGTGCTATCTCTTCAGCCCCAGTTTTGTCCTTTTTTAACACTACCAATGAACATGAGACTGCTTGGCTCCTGGACCTCAATAAAACTGATATAAAAGTTTACACAATTTAACCTCTTGATTTTATAGAGTTATGTTTTGGCTCAGAATGTGGTCTACCTTGGAGAATGTTGAAATGCTTCTGGAGAAGACTATGTATTCTTCATATCTGGGGATGAAAAGCTATCTATCTATTTTTCTATCATCTATCTATCATCTATCTATCTATCTATCTATCTATCTATCTATCTATCTATCTATCTATCTATCTCTATCTATCTATCTATCTATCTATCTATCTATCTATCTATCTATCTATCTATCTATCTATCTATCTATCTATCATCTACCATCATCATTCTGCTTATCTATTAAACTGCTATCATCTTCATTGACTAAATATGGTGGGGTTCTGATTTGATATTCCATATTGACCATTGCAGAGGTGATGTTTTTTATGTTGTAGTGTGATTCACTAAGTAGAAAAAATGCATGGATGAAGAGTGTAGCAAAGCAGCTGTGCTCTTTGGGCACACTGACCTGGGTGAAAATGGCTCTTCTGTGTTATAAATAGGACTTTACTGCCAATCTAGCTGGCTGGCTCAGTTTCTTGGAAGAATTTTCCTGTTTTAATTTATTATTTTAAGATGGTATTGCATAAAAATTAGCTATCTTTTGAATAGAATTACATAATAATGCTACTATCTTACAAGATCTGAAGAAAACTGATTTTGCCATTTTTATGAGGTTACTGTCCCTAAAATGTTATTAAGCATCAAATTTTACAATTTTTTTATGTTTTTAGAAATGAGGTTTCTGTGTATTATCATCATTAATTATCAGTACTTTTAACATTGTTTTAAATTATAATTGCCTTATTAGTAATATTAATAGAATTATAGATATTCAGTTATACTAATATCATATTTTAAAAATGGTATCTGGAAAAAGGAAAATCTCCCCAACAAATAGTGTTGGGAAAATTGGATGCCACATGTAAAAAACTGAAACTCTATCCATATATGCAAAACATATACAAAATTTCTTTTTAAGTGGGATTTAAAATATCAAGTTTAGTGCAAAATATATTAAATATAGAGAAGAAAATAGGTAGAACTCTCCAGGATGTAGATCACAGAAATATTTTAAGTTATTTACTCTATTTGCAAAGTTTACAAAATAGAAATATGCAAATAGGATATCAAATTAAAATGTTTTCACAGGATAGAATAAGAATGGCACTTATTGAACAGTAGCAATCTTTGCAAACAATACATGGAACAAAATAATATTCTCCAGAATATAAAAACAATTACAGTACTCAACAATAATTGCAAATAATCATAATCCCATTAAATATTGGCCAGAGGAAATGAACACTTCCCAAAGTTCATAAATAATCAGTGGGCATATGGAAATGTGTTTATCATCTTTTATTATTGCAATTACCTAGACACAAATCAAAATATGCATGATATATCATATCACAATCATGTGAATGGCACATATGAAAAAGATAGAAAACAACCAGTGTCTCTGGTTATGTGGTAGAAAGGAATCCTTCATTACTTTGGTAACCACGTTCTCTCATGCAACCTTTAAGGAAAAAAGAAGTGTTCTCAAAAAATATATATGTAGATCTCCCATATGTTACATTGACTTTATTTTTTGCATATGAATTTACAACCCAATCCCCATAAAAACATTAATTTCAAAAGACATAAACTCACCTGTTTTTTAGCAATGCTATTAGCCATGATATGTCAGTAACACAAATGTCCAAAAACAAATGAGTGGATAATGACAGTGTGGTATACATACACAATGGAATACTACTCAGACATAAAATTATGATACCTTAATGTGTATAAATTGGGATGGAACTGGAGGGTATCATGTTAACCAAAATTAGAGACTGGAAAAATATGGGCTAATATCACTCATCTCTGATTATAGATAAAACAAGATAACTTTTTAACAGTGAGAAACCCTTGGCCTTAAGTTACAAAATTGTAATTATCAGTTTGTTTGAGTGGGTAAAGAATGGAGGGAAGCATTGAAGGAGGATGAAGATAAGGAGGTAAATTAATGTCAACAATAAGTATGGAGGTGAAGGGACTTGGGCATGTTTGTGGTGAGGGGTTCCATAACTATGAACATCACACTTGTAAGTATTTACATTATTTAAAATTTTAAGTAAATAGAAATGAATAGTGTACCCAGGCCAGTTTGGAAACATAGAATAGTATGCAATATAAGCACTTTCAACCCAGGATCTTTTTGCAGTATACATGGATCCCAGAGCTCTGCCAGGAGTGATCCCTGAGTACAGAGACTGGATTAAGCCCTTAGAATTGCTAGGTGTGGCCATGAAACAAAAAAAGTAAAGAAGGGCCGGGTAGGTGGCGCTGGAGGTAAGGTGTCTGCCTTGCAAGCGCTAGCCAAGGAAGGACCGCGGTTCGATCCCCCGGCGTCCCATATGGTCCCCCCAAGCCAGGGGCGATTTCTGAGCACATAGCCAGGAGTAACCCCTGAGCGTCAAACGGGTGTGGCCCAAAACCCCCCCCCCCCAAAAAAAAACATGAAGAGTTTAAGGGGGCCGGAGAGATAGCATGGAGGTAAGGTGTTTGCCTTTCATGCAGGAGGTCATTGGTTCGAATCCCGGCATCCCATATGGTCCCCCGTGCCTGCCAGGAGCAATTTCTGAGCCTGGAGCCAGGAATAACCCCTGAGCACTGCCGGGTGTGACCCAAAAACCACAAAAAAAAAAAAAAAAAAAAAAGTAAAGAAAAAAATAAAAAAATAAAAATAAAATAAAAGTCTTTTCACAAATTGGAAGGTACAACTTCAGAGAGCTGAATTCAGGATAGGAAACTCAGGGAAGGAGATAAAGGCTTCAATTTATTTATTTAGTTAGAATAACATTGCTATACATATAAATAGGTGAATGATATTTGGATTTTTAGTTTTTCTGTTTGTTTGCTTGTTTGTTTGTTTGTTTTTTGGGGGAACACCTGGCTGTGCTCAGGAGTCATTCCTGGCTCTGTGCTCTAAATTCGCTCCTGGCAGGCTCTGGAGAACCATATGATATGCCGGGAATCCAACCTGGGTCAGTCCCGGGTTATATTTGTGCAAGGCTAAAGCCCTACCCCTGTGCTATCGCCCAGGCCCCTGATATTTGGATCTTAAAGAAAGTAAAGAAATGGATGCAAATTTTACAGATATTTCTCATATATGATGGCCAAATTTTAGGATATCATTGAAAGAAGTCTCTCTGTTGTTTTTTATTTTGACAGCTTTTCTGTCAAAATTGTCCCATGATTAATAGAGAAACTATACTAACTTTATCCATGCACTTGAAATATCTCTGACAGGAAACCCAGCATAATAGATTTATCATACACTAAACTTAAATTTGATTAAAATATTACAAATTTAGATCTTCCTCTTAATTCTTGCAAACTTCTTAATACAATAAGGATTATTTTTAGCAGTAATAGGCAAAATACATTGTTAGAGGAATATACTAGTAAAGTAAAAGGAGCAAGATTTGGGGCTATTAAGTTATATTAACAGTTTTATCTAGCTTTATTAAAAATGATGCAATAAATGTCATTTTACATATTTTATCATACATTTAATCTGGTAGAATAAAGCTTTGACAATTTATTCTTTAACATAATGCTTCTTAATGAGGTCTTCTCATTCATGAAATTCATTAGTATTTATGACAAAGAAAAATAAGTGAATTTTTACTTATAATAACAAGTTTATGATTTTCTGTCACTAAAGTAAATAAATATGCTGCTTATACTAATGGATTAATTCTACTACATTACAAAAACATATTGTTCAATTTCTTTATTTTATTTTTAATATGTTATTTGCTAATTATATATGTACTTACAAAATCATTCCTTGCATTTAAATTAGCTTATAATGAATTTAAATTATATCATTTCTATTTTGTGAATTTTAATACTTCTAGTTAATATAGAAATTCATTCATTTGTCCATTTATAGAACTATGTACTGCATCCCTAATATGGAGAGTACTAATCTATAGTCTGGGAGTGCTGGGAAAAGAAATAATTCTTGTTCCTAAACTCAAGACAACTACAGAAATGTATATTATATCTAGCTAATGCCTCAACTCAAGACCTACATCTTGTGGGGTACTAGGGTTTAAATGTGTTCCTTATCATTGTGTACATGAGTCATATTTATGGTCATTATATGGTTCAGTGATGACTAAACTAGAACTTAGGGGTCCTGGAATTATGTACTAGTTTTTGTCCTCATTTAATATAACTCAACTGCATAGTTTGTGCTTTTCATGCCCACAATTTAGCATCTGTTGGATCAGAACTGTTTTTTTTTTTATTTTTTTATAATTATCTTTATTTAAACACCGTGATTACAAATATGATTATAGTTGTATGATGGTTTCATTTTCTGTTCTTTTTCTTTCTTGCCTATTAATAGTGATAACTTTTAGTTTAATTTTAATTTGTAATTTATATATGTATGCTTTAAAATTATAACTATATTTTTTCAGTATTAAAACTCACATATCTACAATATTAGGCAGAAAGACACTTTACTAGAGAGTACAGTAAATGTTTTACAACCTTCAAACATAATGTTTACTGTTTGATCATTTTGGCCCTCTCATAAAAGTGACTTCAAAAGCAAAGACAGAAGTTGTCATGTTTGTGGGGTTAATTGAACTTGACTACCTCGAGCAGCTATAGTTGCTGTTGTACTATTTTGCCATAAAAAAAGATAAATGTTGTAGTTCTTATATATGTCACTGGGTAATCCTTGGTGATAATAGATGTAAATCATTATAAAATATTTTATCAATGTATAATAATGAAAAATTTGGATTTCTAGAAAATTAAGGTTTGATGAATCCCATGAGACAATTTGGTTAAGATCAAATGAAGTGGTAAGAATAACAAGAACAACAACAAAAGAATGGGAACTGGTAAATGATAAAAATATAGATAATATTGGTATTAGCTTTGAAGTCCTAAGAAGCATCAGCAATTCCACTGTTTCAACCAGATATTCTATACTAATTCAATTGCAGAAAATTTTGCGGGTTATTCTGAATGATGAAGAGTCAGACCTTACTACAAACATTTCTGCTCTATTTCACATTATCTTATTAAACATTTTTCTTACAATGACTGAAACCGCTAGTAGGTGAGAATTAAATATAGTCAACTAGCATCTCATGTGAAATTTTTACCAGGTATTTTGAGGAATACCAAATGGAAGTTTTTCAATTCCTATACAAACTATACTCCATGGGACACTTGAATAAATGAGGTAAGAGCTTAAGATTTAGGCAGACAATTGTGAACTGTATAATACAGGCTCTTCAGAGTATCCCTAATGTTGTTAAGTCCTAATTATTCATAATGGGTCATCAACTTTATAATGTATCACTAGATTGACTTTTCTTTTTTTCCTAGCTCTCTCTTCTTATTTGCCATATCTGTGTCCATAATATTAATTCTCCCCAATTAATTATTTGTGTATAACTCCTGTCTAAGGGTTTTTTTCCTGAAGACTTAGTCATGATAAAAAAAATAATGAGAAGAATATTAAAGAAAAGTAAAACAGACAATAGGATATAGATAACATACATTTAGAATGGTTAACATTTGAATAGAGATAAAATGTAAATGAATAAACTATGTTGATATTCGAAATTAAAACATTGAAGACTTATAAAACTATAAATGCAAAGGCCTTATGGAAAGTTCCTTCACACTTCAGTGGCATCTTGAGGCTATTGAAGAACAAAAGATGAGAGTAATGAGTAAGTTTGTCTAGGCAATTGGGCAAGATCCAATAGATATGATAATGTTGATAGCAACGTCGTTAGCATCTCTGGGGTTCTTTGTGAGTGGGCTTTAAAATGATGATTTCCTTGTTGTCTCCAAAAGTATTTAAGAGAGTGTACTTATTAGGGGAAATAAATCTAGTTATTGATCATTAATCAATCTTTTATCAATTTACTTATCTTTATCGACACTTGACTAAATTCTCATTCCTCCATTTCCTCTTGTTTTAAGTACTTCTGAGAGTGTGACTTTTCCAAATGAAAAGTGCAGGATCACTTTCCAGACACAAAATGTTTTGTGAGTCTTTCATACTCTTCCTCAGTAAACAGGAGAGTTTAAATATTAATGCTGTAGGGCGATTTTTTTTTTGTGATACAAAGCAATAAATCCATGAGATCAAAAGCTCAAAGGCTCAAAAAAGAACTTCTGTAATGGAATAACCCAGGAAACCTCAAGTACTATTCAGTAATTCAACTTTGGTTTTAAATTATGAAGTTGATTTTATTCCAGAACTAAGAGAATAGGACAGTTGCCATATTATTTATTTTTCCACTTAATTTTTAGACCTATTGCCATGTCCTATCTGAAACCAAAATCAACAAAAAGGTAACCATTTTTCTAGTTAAAAATTGGTCTTTAATTTGGTGGTGCTTCAGGCTATAAGACAAACGATACAACTCTAAAATTAAAATGTCCGCAGTAAATAAAGCCAAAATTGTGATTTTTTTTGTCACCCAAATAATGAAAAATGTAGACTCCCCAAATCATACCAAGAGTAGAAATTTCAAAGAAATAGTCAGCATGAGGAAATCTAAACCAGGAACTAACAAAAACCCTTCAGAATTAAATCAGTAATTAAAAGTACTTTTTGCCCTCTCTATTGTCATTGGGTATTATTACTATGCTGTTTTTTATATCCCACAAATGAGAACAATCATTCTGTCTATTCCTATCTTTTTGACCCACTTTACTCGGCCAAATACTCTTCATATCCATCTATGCATAAGCAAATTTCATGGCTTCATTTTTCCAAACAGATAAGTAGTATTCTATTTTGTAGTTGTACCATGATTCTTTATCCACTCATTTGTTTTTAGAAACCTAGATCATCTCCAGACTGACCATTGTGAAATATACTACAATTAACATAGGAGAGCAGATGCCTTTTTCTGTATTGTTTTTTGAATCTATAGGGTATATTTTCAAGAGTGATAATACTGGATCATAAGGAAGCGCATATTCTGGTTTTATCAGCTATATCCATATTGTTTTCCAAAAAAGTTCAAACCAGTTTTTATTCTCTCCAGCAGTGAATGAGAGTCCTGTTCTCCCTGCATCTGTGCCAACACTGGTTGTTCTTGTCCTTCTGGTCCATGGTAGAAAGCTTGTCACAAAGATTTGGGAAGTGCAGTTAGGGATGTGAAGGAACAATAATATATTACAATAATAGTTGAAAATTATCTCTCTGGATAATAACTGGGTAATAAAGTAGGCAAGTGATATGCATGATACCCCTTCAGTAACCAAATTTCAGAACACAGTGTTTAAAAGAAAAAAGAAAGATGGAGAGGGAGATAGAGTGAAAGAAAGAGACAGATAGAGGGGGGGGTATAAAATGTCTGCCATCAAGGCAGGTAGGGAGTTGGATAGAAAGGGGAATGGAGAAAGAAATGGTGCATGGGTGAAGGAATAAGTCTTGGTCATTGTATGTCTGAAACTCAATCATGAACATCTTTGTAACTATATCCTATGGTGATTCAAGTAAGAGGAGTTTAATTTAAAAAAAATTTAAAACAAAATTTTTAAGAAAAGAAAACAATGATAATATACTTAACAAAGTTAAGTATATACTTGCCTCAAAATAAACACACATGCGGGGCTGGGAAGGTGGCGCTAGAGGTAAGGTGTCTGCCTTGCAAGCGCTAGCCAAGGAAGGACTGCGGTTCGATCCCCCGGTGTCCCATATGGTCCCCCCAAGCCAGGGGCAATTTCTGAGCGCATAGCCAGGAGTAACCCCTGAGCGTCAAACGGGTGTGGCCCAAAAACCAAAAAAAAAAAAAATAAATAAACACACATGCATTTTAATATATACATAACACTATAAAGGGTTTAAAGAAGTTCAGAAATAGATTTTTGTAATCTTAATATATTAAAACAAAGTTCCACATGCTGGTGACACTATTCTAAATCAATTTTAGTATCATTTATTGGATGCTTTCATCAGTGGTTATATAGTTCAGATATTTCAGATTGCAAAATTGACTTTGAAAACACATTTAAGTATTTTCCTATTGTGTAACAAAATCATGCTCTTTTGATATAATTAATTTTCAGAACTAAACATATGCCTTTAGTCATAAGTCTTCATTTCTTCACTTAATGCCTTTATTTGATTTCTGGCTGTTCAATTCTTACATTCTTTCCTTTGACTTGAATGTCTTTTTAGTTTCCTTTGTTGCATTATCCTTCTTTCCCTGACTATTAGTAAGTATTTATAACTGAAATATTTAAATGATTTAGCTTTTATTTTTGCATATATGATATCAGAGTCAACTTTAGATATATTTACTGAGAACTTTTTTAAATTAAACATTTCTATAGACAGTGCTTACTGAAGAACTAGATTTCTATTATGCTAGATTTTTTATCCCTCCTCTAAATTTGCCTTTCTCAATTTTACTCCATTTATTAAAAAGCAATATTATTATTTTATTTACTCAAATTAAAAACTTGGAATCATCTTCAGCTTTCTTTCTTTCTTACCTTTTCAAATTCTATTTATCAATAAAATCTATCACTTACAACTTTTATTTTCTTTTTTAATTTTGAGCCACACCCAGTGACTCTCAGGGATTACTCTTAGCTATGCATTCACAAATTGCTCCTGGCTTGGAGGACCCTATGGGATCCCGGGGGATCGAACCGAGGTCTGTCCTGGTTAAGCCCGTGCAAGGCAAACACCCTACTGCTGCACCCTCGGTTCAGCTCCCCAACTCTTAAATATATCCATAAACCAACTTCTTTATTCTGTCTTCAATGTGATATAAATCTGCAACATCATTTTTTTCTGAATTATTTGAGTAGCTTTTTTTTTCTTCACAGAATTATTTATGGTACATAGTGACAATGAATGAGGGGCATTCCCACCACCAGTGTTGTCCTCCCTCCACCTCCGTTCCCAGCATGCATCCCATATCTCCTTCCTTTTCCCCTCAGAATACTAGTGTAACTGGTCTCCACTTTACAGCTTGTTATAGATTATCTATTCTGTTGTCGTTTGAGATAAAAAGGATAAGAAAAAAAAAAAAGAAGAAAAAATTTGGTAGCAACTACCAAAAAAAGAAAGAGAAAAAGAGTAGCTTTTTAACAAGTATTTTTGTTTTTATTCTTCATTTACTTAGTCTATTGCCAAAGTAACTTGAGGTGCTCCATTTTTAATCAGAAGGCTGCCACTCTTCTTTTCCTTTGATGGTTTCCCTTATGAATCCGAATAAAAAACATTCAATAGATTATTACGACTTTTTCCATTCATGACATTGTGTACTATCAATCAACTTTCTAAACAAATAGTTTTTACACCCTCATTCTTTCCAAACGTGATAGCCACTCTCCTATTTTTTAAACAGTTAAAGACGGGTCTTGAACTGGATACTTCAGAGGAAATTTTTCAAGTTTTCACTGTTTAGAAAATGTCTTTCTGTTTTTTTTTGTTATATATATTATTTTATCTTCATTTATTATTATTATTTTTATTTACCTATCTATTTTTGGTCAATTTCTCTGTTTGGGTGTGATTATTGAAGTTGTTGTCCCCAGTTATACTTATTCTTTCTCTTCCTTTCTGTTCTTTCTTTATATGCTATGCCATGTTTCTTATATTAAGACCATAGCGTTTTTTTGTTTTGTTTTGTGTTTTGTTTTTTTTTTTTTGTGGTGCTTATTGTTATTGTTGGAGTCTTCACTGGATATTTGACACTTCTTTTTGTACTGGTGGAGTGTTTCACCTTTTTTCTCTCCATCTCTCAAACCGATGATGAGAGCCTCTAGAAGAATTCTGCTTATTTTCAGCGTATTAGACTTTTACCCCAGTTTATTACTTTTCTCTCCTTCAAACAAAACCACGTAACTTGAACTAGCTAGTCCTAGCCCCCAGTTAGAGGGGGAAATAAGGGAGGCACCAGGACCAAACAGGTGCAAGACTACCAAGTAGTAGGCTAGATACAGTGGGGCCACATATTCTAGCAACCCTGGGGGTGAGGGAAGAGGTTATGGGAGGTAGGACAAAAACGGAGGTGTAGGGAGGACAATTTGGTGATGGGAATCCCCCCTGATTTTATGTAAATATGTACCTAAAATATTATTGTCAACAATATGTAAGCCACTATGATCAAAATAAAAATTATATTTAAAAAAATAACAAAAGAGATGAAAATGAAAAAAAAAAGTCTTTCTGGGGGCCAGAGAGAGAGCATGGAGATAGGGCATTTGCTTTGCATGCAGAAGGACAGTGGTTTAAATCCCCGCATCCCATATGGTTCCTTGAGCCTGCCAGGAGTTATTTCTGAGCATAGGGCCAGGAGTGACCCTTGAGCACTACCAGGTGTGACCCCTCCAAAAAATGTCTTTCTGAACTACAAATTGAATGACTTGTTTTTTTTCCCCTTCAGCACCCTGATCTCACATGCCATGTTTTCAGTAGAACTTTTTCTAATCACTTTCTCTTTTTCATTTCACTTTCCTCCATAACACTATTTGCTATAGTGAATCTCTCTACTGTGATAAAAAATTACTATGAAAGTTATAGTTGTCAGTTTTGTTAACTTTTTCTTCACAGTGAAATCATAATTTAAAAGTAACAAATATGCACACACCAATAAACATGCATATTTTGTATTCCTAATATACATTCAATAAGATGAGACTGGAAGTATATTAGTATGTTGTGTGGATTTGGTTTTGAAACAAATGTTTATAGTTAATCTTCATAAAATTATTTAAAGATAACTATTTCTACTTAGATAAAAGAATATTTAAATTATCATTAAAGAAGTGGCAAGGTTATTTTTCTAAAAATATAACATAAGTTGAAAGTGTTTGGTACTTTACGTCAATATGCATTTTAGCAGAAATTGATGTGGATAAAAAATGGTGCTGAATGGGCCCAGAGAGATAGCACGGCAGCGTTTGCCTTGCAAGCAGCAGATCCAGACTCAAAGGTGGTTGGTTCGAATCCCGGTGTCCCATATGGTCCCCCGTGCCTGCCAGGAGCTATTTCTGAGCAGACAACCAGGAGTAACCCCTGAACACAGCCCGGTGAGGCCCAAAAAAACAAACAAAAAAATTTAAAAAATTAAAAAAATAAATAAATGGTGCTGAAAAGCACCTTGTGGAGAATAAATGAACATGCATGGAGTTTGTAGTTATTCCCATGACAGTATATTTCAAGGGTGGAGAAACCCTGTACTTTTAGGCCAAGGGAATTCCCTTTTTATTATCCCCAATATTTACTGTGCCTATGCAGGGGAGGGAAAAAAAACAGCACAAAATAATCTTTATTTATTTTTATTTTATTTTATGTTATTTTATTTTAATTTTTTTGGTTTTGATGTTGTTATTGTTGCTTCCATTTTTTTTTTGCACTCTGTTTTTTTTTTTCAGGACCATAATTATTATGTGGTGCTTGTCTTTATTGCTGTAATGCTCATTGTATTTTGTTTGATATCTCTTTTTGTATTGTTGTGGTGTTTCTCTGTCTTTTTCCCTTTTGTTGAGAGCCTAAAAAAGGACTCCGCCCATTTTTGGCATATTTGATTTTTACCCCATTTTATTGCTTTTCTTTTCTTCAAACAGAACCACATAACTTGAACCATCTAGTTTTGCCTCTCAAATTGTCCCTGAGCATGCTGTTATATTGGAAACTTCAATGTTTGTTCTCATTGGACAGTGAGGTTATTTAGTGAGAAAGTCATCATTTCAGAAAATTAAGGAAAAAGCAAAGCTTGATTGTCAGCTAAGAACATGTCTTTTGTGATGACCTTCATCCTTATCCCCCACCCCATACTTCAATAGTGAATTCTCTTCTCATTAAAAACAACAACAACAACAACAACAAAAACCTAAACCTTGCCTTTTATTAAGAAACATGAAGCAAAGAAGGAAAGTTTTTCACTCCAGGTATTCTACTCAGAATGTTTTTTGTTATCAGTAATGAGAAGTCAGCATTTCTAGCAATGCTCTGAGCAGACAAGTTGTATGATCACTAAGTAGTAAGCTAGACACAGAGGAAACCACTTATACTAGCAGCCTGGGGGTTAAGTGTGAGGGATATGGGATGCAAGCTGAAAACGGGGGTGGAGGGAGGACAACTTTGGTGATGGGAATTCCCCTGATTCAATGTTAATATGTACCTAAAACATTACTGTGAAAGATATGTAACCCACTTGGTCAAAATAAAAATTATTATAATTAAAAAATGGTGCCGAAAAAGGAGAAAGTGACATGCAAGGTACCCCTTCATTAACAATGGTGAAAAGAAAAGAGAAAAAAAATTAAAATAAAATAAAACCCAGAAAGAATAAGAAAGAAAGAGAGAAGTAAACTACCTGCCCTAGAGACAGGTAGGGGTTGAGGGATGTGGAATGGAAGAGAAATGGGAGACATTGGTAATGGAAACAGAGCTCTTGTGAAGGACTGTGTACATTGTATGACTTAAACCTAACAATGAACATGATACATATGTAAAGCAATTAAAAATAAGATGTACATATAAAAAGAAATTAATTTGCTTCTAAATCATTAAATCTTCCTAAGAAAATGGTAGGAGAAACCTCAGTTAAATTGGTCTTGAATAGATTGAATATCTATCTAGCTAACTATCTATCATCTATCTATCTATCTATCTATCTATCTATCTATCTATCTATCTATCTATCTATCTATCTATCTTTCTTTCTTTCTTTCTTTCTTTCTATCATCTATCTATCTATCTACAGACAATTCTATAATCCACTTTAGGAGAAAACTTACCTTGACCACTAAAATATGCAACATCAAAACATAAAAGACCAGACATCCTGTCATTCATGCAAAATTAGACATGGTAAATCATTAAATGTCTCTTATAGGAGGTTTCATATATATGGAGTTGCTGGAAAAGAATTTAAATGATAAATTTTTTACATATTATTTAACAGTCTGACATCTTTCTTTAATTAAAAAAGAAAGAGATTTCGAGGTAAAATGCTTGCCTTTCACACAACTGCACTGAGTTGTATCCTTAGCACCACATAATGTTCCCTAAATCTTTCCAGGAGGGAATCCAGATGCAGAGCCAAGAATAAGCTTTGAGTAGTGATGGATGTAGCCCAAAAGGGATTTCCATTGTCGCAATTACATGTTTATTATCAAATATGGAATTAATCATATGTAAAAGAAGTATGTGAAGATGAATTTAGTGGATATGAGTGTTAATGTGAATCCTGTGAACTGTGCATATTTACAAATTCTCATGGCTCTGCACGTCATACAATTTTGGTAATATAATCTCTGGAATGTAGCTTTCTTTGCTTACAATTTAGAAAAGCAATGTTTTATTTTCCCCTGCTACTAATGGCCTTACTAGAAATGACATCAAATTATTATGAACACAAAAATTACCAATAATTCACAACTTGATGTTTGGCTAAAAAGGAGATGACTTTTAAATGACAGGACTTGAAAAATGAAATACAGTGCAGGGAAACAGCAACAAGAAAATTATTGAAAATGAAACTCAATCCACCATCACTTTAGCAATATTATGGAACCAATCATATCTGCACATTTGGGGCAAATTTCACCTGCTAATGAGTAAGTCAATCATAACCACTAAATTTTTAAACTGAAGCTATAAGTTTATACAACATTTAATGTAAAAACTGGGAGTTTTGCCTTTCCCTTTCTCTATCTATATCCTTATCTTAGGTCCAAGCTTTGTAAGCATGCTGTCTACAACTTGCAGTATTTTAGCTCTCCATTGCTAGAGAAAATCAAATTGCTACAGTGATAATTGCTCAGATTGAACTATAGGTTTCTCTGTCCAACTAGTGCACTATCAGACAAATATTTCAAAGGAAATAAGGGAACTTAGAGAAGCACAAATGAACTCGGCTGTCGATTTCTTAGAATTTCAATTTCAATCAAAGGGAATGGAACCTGCTTTAAGAGTGTCCTCTATACACACCCGTACACACACACACACACACACACACACACACACACACACACACATATGCATACTCGCACTGCAGCTGGAAGGTAGATAGACAGGATCCTACACAGTCACTGTCAAGTCCATGTAAGGGACTCCTAAAATCAGAACCGCACATGTGTCTCCCGGGGAAGCACATTTGAATGATTTGTGGCATGAGATAAGACATGGTTTCAACTTGTTTGAAAGGAGAGAGCAACATACTTTAGAAAAAGAACACAAAATTCCCATGTGATCTTGATTCTTGGAAACACCTATTTTCTTAGTAAATGTGTAGCACGAAGGAGTGCATCTTGTATTATTTATTTCTGGCCAGGTGTGTATGTCAGAATAGAAGGGCTTTTTGTGTGTGTGCTGGCAGACAGGATTGGAATGAGGCAAACAGAGCAACACAAATATTCCATTGTTTGTCTCTGTAGACAGCAGGGTTGGAGACAAAGGCGCTAGAATGCTGGAGAAGCACTTTTGTGGAAATGCCATTGAGAAGCACCAAATGCTAGCCTCCCCTTCTCCTCAGCTTACTTTAATTCCTCAGCTGAAACAAAAGATAACTTTAAAAGCATGCTCAGGAGCATGTGTGTGAGCGTGCACACATACACACACACATACACACAAACACACACATATTCATATATATTCACAGACAAAAATATACTAATGGAAAGGTGATGTGCCAAGTCGCAGTTATAAACGAGTAAAGCCTTAAAAACATTTACAAAAATGAGAACCTTCTCAGAGCCCCCTCATCACCATGCATACACCCTCAATTAAAACAATGCCCCTGATAGCAGGCAGTATAATCTGCATTTTATTTCACTCATGAGCAAAATAACAAGTTACTCAGGCCTGCGGCACTCATGAGTGATATGGGGCGTGTAATATCCTTTCCATTGAGTTTCCTATTATTAAGCTTGAAATAAGGAGTTCAGAATTAACTGTGACAATGATTTTATCTAGTGTTGGCATCACCATTAGCTTTTGCAGTTTACTGCTAATAAAACCTTAAATTTGCTATTACTTCTAATAACCTTCTTGCCACCTTAGCTGTAGAAATTAGACAAAGAACCCTGCTGACATGTGGCTAGTGACATTTTCGGGAAGTGTAGAAAAATTCGATGACAACAGTGACTGTTATTTACCAACATATAATAAAGCAAGGCCCTGCTGGCCTTGGGCAGCCTAATTTAAAGCACCTGTTTCTGGGGTTTGAGGAGGTCTGTGAAAGAACAAAGCAAAACATTTTGGTGTCTGTTATTGTTGTTCCAAGTATGTGAGTTTCTTTCATAGCTGTCCAGTAAAATCTAAAGAAAAACAACTTGTGACTTGGCCAAAAAAAAAAAAAAAAAAAGGAGTAAAATAAAATATTAAAGCATGTCACTCAGAGACCCAAATACATTCACCAGAGCCAGTAAAATATATCGCTATGATAGATACATCTGTGGACATGATCACTTTCTACCAAGTCTATAACTTCATTTAGCCCTACCTCTATAATATTGGATATTACCCTTCCCAAATTATAAGTGCTTTCATTTTATCAAGCTGTCTACAGAATCTGGTTGCTATGACTTCTGATCATTACTCATATATATCTGACAAATCATTGAAAGAAATTTCTCTATAGAAACAAATATGATATAAATGAAACAATGGACTCAACCACCAAGATATATAGCAATGAATCTGACAAAATATTTTTAAAACATTTGCTTTTAATGATAGAGAAAAAATAGTCACTGAATTTTTATTTGGGAATCTGTGTTGTATCAGAAAGATTAAGTCTGGCTTGTAAATTCCTTTCCTCACACTTTTTTTCTTGTCCCTGAGCATGCTGTAATATTGGAAACTTCAATGTTTGCTCTCATTGGACAGTGAGGTTATTTGGGAAGACAATCATCATTTCAGAAAATTAAGGAAAAAGCAAAGCTTGATTGTCAGCTAAGAACATGTCTTTTGTGATGACCTTTATGCTAATCCCCTACTCCATACTTCAATAGTGAATTCTCTTCTCATTAAAACAAAACAAAACAAAACTTGCCTTTTATTAAGAAACATGAAGCAAAGGAAAGTTTTTCACTCCAGGTATTCTACTCAGAATGGTTTTTTGTTATCAGTAGTCAGCACTTCTGGTAAAGCTCTGAGCAGACCAGTGGTAAGTGGCATTAAGGAAGTTCTTGAGCTCTTGAGATTTCTTGAGCTGCAAATACGTTCTTTATAATCGGAGAACAAGCTGAGACCATTTCCAATCTACACAATGTTGATAATGGCTGTAATACATGGTGATACGTTCTTCTGCAAATAGTTTGATGACTGTAGTACTTTTAGCATGCTATTATCACATCCAGAATGAATGTAATACATGTTGCCATTTCTCCTTCCTCTTAATTCTTAAACCTTGACAGGCAAATATCCAATGACGCTGTAGAGAACCTGCTACAGCTTTTTCTACATCTTCATTTTGACTTAATAAGGGAATATGTGGGTGCTGACCCTGTGTCTAGCAAATAGTGTCATGGGAGGGAACAAGGAAGGCAAGTTTTAAAAGAAGCACTTTAGAGCCAGTCAGGGTTTTAAATGATATTCTCTTGTTATGACTTTTCTAGTGACCCAGGAAGTATTCCTTCTGGCTTTTGTTAAGGTTCCCAAATCTCTCTCAACTCTAGGAAATGTAATCTTGATATTCTGAGCCAGGAAGGAATAGTATCTTTCTTTTAATGAGCCAGGACTTTATCTGCTGTGAATGTGAACTATTCTTCTCACATCTGGGATTCATCTGTTCAACCACAAAATGTCAGTTAAGAAAGAATTTAGTAGAGAAAGTGATATTCAAGGCTAGCCCATTTTGAATTGGCTGGAAGTTGGGTATATATAGAAAATGACTGGGAATAAGGTTAAAGCTACTGAAGGCTGCAGAAAAAAAAAAAAAAAAAAGCCCAGAGCTTCTGACCCTCACAGCTTTCCTCACAACTTACATCTAAATCTTTGTCTTTTACAGAGCCTATTCCAAATTACTGCATTATATCTGTACACCTTGTCCCTGAAAATGACAGCTTGTTTCTCTAAATCATAGGCAGGACTTAGAAGAGAAGTATATGTGGTAGAAGAGACATACAACTTTATGGGATCCCAAGGAGTTGGGTTTCTCATATGTTCAGGTTTAAAGGTAATTGCAAGTTCCCAATTTTTCTTTAAAAATTGTGTCTAGACTCCAGTACATTAAAAACTAAATTGTCACAAGATATAATATTATAGACATGAAATAACACATTTCTGTTTTCAAAACACATCCTTTAAATAGAACTGTGAAAATATTAGAACCAAACATTGTTTTTGCAAACATATAGGCTGTGTTAATTTCCATAACTTGCCTTTTGATAGCTACAAAGAAGTCTTGTATGTTGGCTTCTTCTTTCCTATTCAATTGTTAAAAAGCTCTTCTAAATGTACTATTTGTCCCCTAAAACAGTACAGAAATTGTTCATATTAATTTCCAAATTGTTTTCTACTCTAGTAGCAAATACCCATTTAGACTATTCATCTCAATTACTGAACCACAAAAATAGGTATCTTTTGTTATATACAAACAGCTTTCAATCTGCTAATTAGGGCTAATTAGAGGGCAATTGAACTTTACTCTCCATGTATCTTTTTCTTTTAAACTGTAGGCTGATGGCATGTTGCAATCTAATAAAACGAGCATTTTTCCTGAGCTTTATACTCTTCCCATTATGCTACAGCTACTATACACTTCCTTCTCTATGTCGGGATATAGAAACTCTATGATTACAACTGTGCTTATTGCATATGCTAAGGAAAACTAATTTAAAGCAACTGAAGTCAGTTTGGCTGTTTCTAATAGAAACCTCAGTGTGGAGAGGGAAGTTTGGATAGAATATACCTTAGGAATCACTTGTTATTTAAGGATACCCTAGGAATCCTCTGTTATTTAAAGATATTTTCTCCCTAAAATAAAGATTCTATACTTTTCCACTGTCCTATATTATTAACTGACACGATTTTCCTTGTTCCTTTTATAAACTTGTGAAGGAAATGATCTTTTTTGACCCATTTCTTTGAGAAAAAGAGACCTGAAGATTTATCTAGAGAAAGGACATGACCAGTAAGAAAAGCACTGTCTTTGGAATAAGAAAACCTTGCATTCAGTTTCTGTCAAATACTTTATATTGTTTACTTTTGCAGGTTATTGAAGTACTTAGGATGTTTAAAATATCTTTTCTCTCCTATATTAAAGGAAATATATTAATATATTAAAGATATCAAAGGCTTGAAGGGACTCAGGTTAAATTGAGTGAGTTCAGATTTGTTCATTCTACTAGCTCATTAAAATTCTACTGAGTGCCACAAAATATATAGTATCAAAAATGCAAAGGTAGATGAGAAGCTGTCCATTGTCTTCCAAGGAATGTTATGCCAATGGAAAAGAGAACCAGGGAAATCAAAAATCAAAAAACAATAAGGATAAGAGCTGGAACATATAAGGTAACTGGGAAGGAATTAAAGAGAAAGTAAAATTGAACTTAAATCTTGAAAAAAGGGACAAATTTGCCTGGTGACGTGGCAAAACACAGAAAACAAATGAGTAATGACAGGTGATTGTGAAGAAATCACAGAATTATATAAACAAGAATACCAAAAAATTGAGGAATGAGATAGACAGATGTAATTAGAGGAGCAAGTTAGTGATAGGAGATATTTAAAATTATAATTAAAGTAGGGAAGGGTCAGAATATGAATGTAGCTTTAATTGATTTTTTCATCTTTTATTACTTGTCCACTCCAGATCAGTATGTCTGTGTCCATGTGTGTACGTACCTATATGTGTATAGCACATATGTTAAAGCATATCTTTCACAGAAACTTTTATTTAGAAATGAATTTTTTTTTTTATTTTTGGGTCTTACCTGGTGATGCTCAGGAGTTACTCCTGGCTATGTTCTCAGGAATCGCTCCTAAATTGGGGGACCATATGGGATGCCAGGGGATAGAACCGTGGTCCATCCTAGGCTATTTCAGGCAAGGTAGACACTTCACCACTTGCACCACTGCATTGGCCCCTAGAAGTGTAATTTTTTATTTTTTCAGACCCAACACATAGATACACATTGTAACTCTGTTCTAATGGAATCATAATGTCAAGATACATTGAGAGAAGCTTTTGGATACATTTTATCTGCTGTGTCTGTACTTGAGGAATAAAAGACAAAAAAAACATTAAGCTATTAGAAGCTATTCATGTGGGAACAATTGAAACCTTAACAAAAGTTTTTATATGAGAGTGAAAGCAAGAAACAAAACAAAGCAAATACATGCAACTATCATTTTTGTCTGAAGTAGAGAGTCAACCATTCTAATGTACATAAGAAGTAAATATTTCATCAGTTACTGAAGAGAATTCTGCAAGTTGGCTACATTTAGCTCTTGAACTGTGAAGTATTGAGATTTAGAGATAAATATTGACTAGATAGACATTTGTTCTTACACATGGAGTAGCTGTTGCCTCTGTCTTTTAAGACACAACTTTTCTGGCATTAAATGTCACTTTTATAATAGAAAGTAAGTAAGTTTGTATATTTTAAGTGAGGTCCCATGCCATTTTGTTCTTCTAATACAAACCATTTGATTATAAGAGGTACACTGAAAACATCTAAGGATGAGGAAAATAAACACAGAAATCAAATATAATGTAGTCCATATCTAATGACTAACATTTAAGTATTTGTAAGAAAATGGAATCCTTACAAGGCTTTGATAAAGAAAAATCACTTAGCGTTCTTATACATCTTAATCTTGTTATAGAAACATAATGAATTGATAAGTCCCCCCTTTATTGATGTATGCATTATTTAAAAATGCAATCTATTTTAAATAAGTTATATTTAAAACCAAATTAAGTGTTTTTAACACAAATGACTGTTGCTGATATTTATTTCATAAGCTGAGGAATATTTCCACAATATAATATATACTTTTGGTATTTTTAAATGGGGTAGGTGGGGTGTGAAGAAGTTTGGTATTTCCATGGTTTCTGGGAACATTAGCATGTCTTTACCACTATAATGTATTTGCTAAAATGTAGAATGCAGAGATTAACAGATTCTTTTATTTTCTGTACTGTATTGTTTAATTTTGTTTTATTTTATTTAGTATTTTAAGTTTCTCCCATACTCTTATTTTATATTCTAATTACTAATGCTAAATATTTCTCTCAATGTCCTCAGTAAATGTCAGATACACAAATTGTATGTTTTATTTATCCTACAGTTGGAGAAATCCAAGTGTATTGCTAACTAGAAGACCAGAGAATACTATGAAAGTAAAGCCTGACTCTCTGCACCCTGGGACGGATAACTTTGCATTTGCCCCTCCAGACCATTCTAAAATTTTTTCTATTTGTGCTGGTTCTTAGTAGACTAATAAAAAGGAGTTGTGAAATTGAATTTCTTTTTTTTCTTGAAGTAGGTTTTGCCAGGTGGAAGTCCTGGTAGGCAATTGAAGGATATTAGGAAAGAAAAAATAAAAAAGAACTATTTTTTCCCATTATTTCCCCTTCAGTTGTCTCATAATGGCTCACCACTGGTCAGCTTTGAGTTACTCTGTAGACTGTGGGCACTGAGTTGAAGGAATGGTGTTTTTCTGCTCCTCGATATACATATATATGTATATATATTCACATATATAACTATATATAGTTGCATACAGCAAAGTAAGAAATAAGAAAATCATAAATTATTAGTATGATACCAAATTTAGCATTTGCTGATAATTAATGATATGCAAGTATCAAAAACTTACTCTGAAAAACTAAACATACCAATTTAAAAAATTATACCAATTTAAAAATTATATATATATAGATATAGATATATAGATATATAGATATGCCATTGCTTTCATGTAAAAGAATGAACAAAGAGTTTTCTAGAAGCTGTCCTCAGCAACTGACTTCAGAGACACAGTATTGATCAACATAGAGGCTTTTCATTCATTTCCTCAGGTTACTCAGATAATAGACAAACCCTGCCCTCCTATCAATGGGTCTGTCTTTAAAAGATTAGCTTCATCATGCAAAGACTTAATGCTAACACCATTAACGCAATCTAGGGACTTTGTTTTGTTTCATTTTGTGGCTCATTTCTTGCTCCATATTATCTTGATATCCAGTACTACTTTCTACCATAAGTTAGAAATGAATTTTTTAAAATAAGCACTTGTACTTTGAACCATAAAACAAAATCAGAAGCTGAAATCAAAGGAAAAAGGTAAATTACTTTTAGTGCTCTGCAAAGAAATTTTCACTTGGCTATTTCCTGTTGTTTTGAAACTCTGAAAATCAATACAAAAACATATATTCTGAAGGCAGGTCATCTGTGCACTAGGTGTTTTTAACAGTTGGCTTTGAAGGGGATACTTATGCCCCCTTGACATGAATCTACAGTTCTTTGCACTAAGTGTCCCCATGAAACTACATTTTTGCTTGGGCTATCCATCTCAATGGTTATTACTTTTTACTGTTCCAGGCTCCCATCTTTTATTATGGATTCACTGATAGATCAATATGACAGAGGCAAGATAAAAGTCAGTTAGCTGCACATGTCTATTACAGGCCTAAAAATTCAGACACACACTTTTCCTGACAGAGCGATGCACATAACTAAGTTGTTACATGTCTGGGTGGTTTTCTAGCCTTTGCTATATAAACTCACATTTCTGGACATCTTTCTTAATTTTGAGGTCCTTATGGTCTTGTCAAGAAGTTAGGAATAAGTGTTTCCCTGGGGGAGAAAGTGATTTTAAAATACAATTTTCACCTTTGAAAGGAGAAAGCAAAACATATTTGTTGCTACACGGAGGCTGTTAAGGGGAGTATTGGTATGCTCAGTTTCAAAGCACAGAGAATTGGAGTGTACAGCAGAATAAAAATCAAGGAAGAAATCTTGGTCATCTTCTGGTGGGAATAGAGGAGAAAGCACCTAACTTTGGGATGATTAAGTAAGTACCTTTAGTTCCCCATGAGGTTGTTAACTACAAGCTATTAATCAGCAATCATTTTGAGAAAGAAGCAAGTCTATCTTTACATTTATGCCATTGTCATTTCCATTGCCATCTGCAGGGGGAGTTTGCTCAGACATTGAGGAAATAGTCTAAAAAGACTTCAATATAAGTGTCTTCATCTTTCTCTTTTAATAAAAGTTCTCAATTACATTTTTGATAAGAAATATGAAGCTTGAAAAATTCAGCGAAGGGCAGTAGATATTCAGCATTCAACTAAATACTAAAATTTTCTAAATGTGTTTATTGCTTGCCTCATTCTTGTATTTGATAAACATATTAATTTATGTCTGCATTTAAAACTCTTTGTGAGTTATTTAGTTTGGAAAGAGACCTTGGAAGTTTCTGAATACTGCCAGGGCAACCTGGATAATCCTCAGTAATCCCAAACACTAGGCTGATTAGGTTGAGGATTGCTGGTGAAGTCGCACACCTGCTGAGCACCCAAGACCCAAAAATGATGATAATAGAAAAAAATTAAGGATGAATGAAGAAAGGATGTTGCCTGGTAGCCATTTACTATTAACTTAATCTGGGAAGAAATCTTAGAAATTCTGTGTGGTATGTGTACATCTTTCTTCATTAAACATGAAGGAATATAATTAATTTGGATAGGATGGGAAAGGTACCTAAGAGGCAGCCATAATAAATCAGCATAAAAATCAAGATATGTAAATATATCTACAAACAAATGGATTAAAAAGTTTTGGCATACATACACAATAGAGTACTTTTAAGCTCTAAGAGAAAAATATGCACTCTGTAGCAAAGTAGACGGAACTAGAAGATATGCTAAGTGAAGTCTAAGTGAAACTAGAAAGAAAGCGACAGATTGAGAACAATTTCTCTTATATCTGGGATTTAAAGTTACCTTGTGATATCACAACAAATGTCCCAAAACAGCATAATCAAATAAGTGAGTCACATAATTGAGTTGGGCATTGTGAGGAGGAAATTTAGGGGCGGAAGGAGATGGTGCTCTGATGATAGTTTTGTTCATGAGAAACTACCATAAATAATATTATAAAAAATAAAATAAATTTAAAAAATAATTTCTGGAAAATAAATTGGGGCCTTATGATGTGAAGCAAAGATGATGAAGATCTATTGGTACCTATATAGATACTTATCTATTTACTATTAGAACACATTTACTATGCTTAAGCAAATAGCTCAATATGTCAACTATAAGAATAATTTTGCACACACTAGTGATTCGCCATCTTGTGTAACTGAAATATTGTCTGTACCAAACAGTAACTTCCGCATTTTTAACTCCCCCTCCTGTATCTATTTCTCATTTTAATTTCATTCACAAAGGCAAAGGGACATTTACAAGTATTAACAAGAGAACCATATTTGCTTTGTCAATCTCATGGGTGGCAAGATTTCAGACTGTTGACAAATTGTAAAGGTCTTACAAATTACACTTTATGAAAATCATATTTTATCAGGAAAGACGCAATAAAATGCTTCTTTTGTGTTTGTATGTGTGTAAAGTAGTCATATTACCTACTTTACAACAATCTCACAGAAAAATTAGGAAGATAATTGAAAGGGGTTTTATCCAAGAAGCAAGTGAACAATTCTGGAAAGGATAGCCTATCTGTCAAAACTATGAAGAATTGAAGAAAGCGGTAGCTGTGGGTGTATGGGAGGCTGCTGACAGACTCCCAGGAGAGAAGGCATGCCAAGGTAGGTGGGGAATGTGACTGTGCTGTCCATATACTCAGCTGGGAAATAAGAAGCAGGTTAAACTTCAGACTACTGCTTGACAAGAGGCAAGGAAACATTAAATCCGAAGTAGTGCCAGGCAGGCCTGTAGTGGTGTGTCATGATTACAGTTTGTTCACAAAGTTTCTCTCAGTATGTGAGCACTAAGAAATGACAAATGTATCTTTTCTTTTTTTCAGACATAATTTTTTAACAGCAAGCTGAGCATGACTATCAGAACACAAGACAAGAAGACAGAGCTGAGAACTATGAAAACAATTTTCTGAATGTCAAGAATTGCCCATGTTTTCGTTTTTTAAAATCTGTTAAGGCTAGTAAATGAGCATGTGGTTGAAAAGAAGCAATGCTGTGTTGTGAGTTGTTTGGGCTATAAAGCTCCTCCAGTCAAAATCAACCTTTCTATAAAATAAATAATGACCAAGGCACAGAAATTTGAAAGACATGGAAAAGAGGATAAAATAATAAAAATTCTTCCATGCTTTATTTAGAGATGGGATTAGGGTTTATATATTTTAAAAACACCTTTCCTTAGATATAATTTACAGTAATATAAACAGTTAACATTTACAATAGTAAGAAAGATAATCAAATGGTTAGAGCATAAAACTTGCAATAACAGATACCAAAGTTAGTTCCTGGCATTGAATTATTCCCAAAACACTAAAGAGAATGACAGCCAACCACTGAGCACCAACAAATATATTTAGTGAGTCCACCAGTCTAATAAAAGAATTGCTCCAAATTACAAAAAGTTTTACAATATATTTAAGATATTGTTCAATGCTGCTCCACGATCTATCTGATCTAATTTTATGTTTTGATTCCAAAAATTTGTTCTTGATTAGTAACTTCCCTTATCTCTTCCCACCATTCATGACTATGCACCCTAAGAATTCTAGAGCTGCCTACTCTGTGCATTTTATATAGGTGGAATGAATATGCAGTATGGAGTCCTTTGTAATGTGCTTCTTTCATTTAGCAGAATGTTTTTGAGATTCATGTACTTACACATGCTTCAGTGTTCCATTTCTTCTTATTTCTTAATTAATACTTCATAGTATAAAATGTGGCAGTTGATGGGCATTGAATTGATTTTACTTTTTGAGTACTTGAAAATACTCTTTTTAGGGGCCGGAGCGGTGGCGCTAGAGGTAAGGTGTCAGCCTTGCCAGCGCTAGCCTAGGATGGATCGCGGTTTGATCCCCCAGCATCCCACATGGTCCCCCAAGCCAGGAAGGACTTCTGAGCGCATAACCAGGAGTAACCCCTGACCGGGTGTGGCCCAAAAGCCAAAAAAAAAATACTCTTTTTATTTTTTTTTGGGGGGGAGGCCACATCCAGTGACACTTAGGGTTTACTCCTGGCTCTGTGCTCAGAAATTGCTCCTGGCTTGGGAGACCATATGAAACACCAGAGGATCGAACCATGGTCATCCAAGTGCAAAACAAAAGCCCTACCGCTGTGCCACCTCTCCAGCCCTCCAAAATATTTTTATAAACATTTATATATGTGTTTTTGCATGGACTTATATATTCATTTCTCTTGGCTGTATATCAAGATGAATGTTTTTAAGTGATTATATCTTTATATATTCTCAGAAGCAATTGTACAAGAGTATAAAATTCTCAATGTTCTTGCTAATGTTACTTATTGTTATCTTCAGTTCCTGGCAGATTTGAAGTTGTATTTCATTGTCCTTTAGATTTGCATTTTCTTATGTTTATATGTTGGCTATTAACTTTCTAAAACTTTGTGATATTTCAATCTTGTAAATCTTTGTGTAAACTTGCCAGCTAATTCAGTAGCACTACTTAAAAGTGCAAGGTTTGATGTTTGAAAGATTTTTATTTGGGTTAGCAAGAGTACTCCAGTGGTACTCAGGAGGTTTGGAGGGCATCACCAGTTTTTATTTTTCCTATCAATTGTATTGGCTATTTAAGTTAAGGACCTAAAGATGCTCTACTTCTCTGGCCCTGAGGTGCTGGGGTTATCTGGTCTATCTCAGAGGTGCTGAGAGCCTCTAAATCCAAACCCAGTGATGTTTTGGACCCTTGAAAGCTATTTCCAGGGATGTATGGGGACCATAGAGTGCTAGAAATTGAGCTCATTTCACAAACATGCTAGCCATGCTTCCGAATCACTGTATTATCTCTTTTAATTATTTTGTAAGTCTGTAACTTGACTCAGATTAGAAACATAGTATTGTCTGAGCACACTAAGTCATCTAGGGTATTGTTGGAGGACTTAGGGTGGCTTCTACAGGACAGTTAAGCTCTCTTCTGTTTGTCTCTTACCCTCTGAGCAAGCAAGTTCATATTTTTCTTCCCAGCAGAATATAATAACTCTGCTTCTGCTTCTGATACAACTGTTTATATCTCCCTGCTCAAAACTCGTCACTATGCAAACTCAAACCAGAGAGCAAGAAAATATATTCACTTTCTAATGAGAATTACAAAATCAAATGGCAAAGAATATGGAGTCACAAAGCAAGTAGTAATAAAACTATCAGTCTATTTTATAGACAATGTCATGAAGAAAAGGGGCCAACCAGCAACTGTTGCTTCTCCAGTTTTCTACACACAAGAAGCCCACTTGTTCTCAGGTTTGCATTGTGAAATGGGTCCATTAGTTTTTCTCTAGAGTTAACTATTCTTCCAGTAATAGCCATTTTATTTTTAATAGGAAGTCTATTTATGCAGAGAATAAACAATTTGTTGTCTGAGACCATACCCAGTGCCATAATAAAAGCTCAGGAGAAGCCTAGATGAAGCAGCAGCAAGTACTCTAAAATATTCTTGGAAGTGTTAAAAATTAGGATAGATGACATTATTTAAGTATTTATAAATGTCATCTCATCTGTTTTAGGAAAAGCTAATAGAATGTCTTGCAGGCATTTCAGATCTCCCCAAAACTGCTTCTGTAATCTATTTCAATAGAATCGACAAATGTGGAAGCAGACATATTATGGGTCAATACCAGTGAAAGGAGACTCCACACAGATACAGGATTCACAGTCCATTAAGCTTCAGGTCTGCCCTGATGTGGATGCCTCTGATGTATTACTATTATATCCTATTTTTGTTGACTCAGTTACTATGTCAGCAAAACCAAACATTTTGGCTTGTGGCCCAGCCTCGAGCTGTCTATGGAGGATATGTTTTTGCCTTTACCACCATGACAGTAATGAGCAACTGGCATTAGTTTGATTTGCATAATTGTGTGCTTCCAACTTAGACTCTGTGTCAGTAGGAGACAACTTATTGTGATGATACCCACAGCATATTATCATGTTTTGTGCTATCAGCATTTATTTATGTAAATTCCATCATTACAAGGGGTCATTTTCCAACATTCTACTACGAAATCACATTCTCTACCAATAAGCAGGAAGAAAATACCAGAGGGGGAGAGCTGGGACTGTTTTGTCATTCTCAGATATTGACTAAGTGAAAACACTATTTTTGGTGGTCTCCTTCTTGCTTAATTTTTTAAGGCTGGTTTGCTTTAAGAACTGGCATAAATGATGATGATTTTAAAGTTGGTCTGTCAGTACTTAAAATTAATGGCATCAAGCAGACACATTCTCTTTCTCAACTGTATTTACATCTGTACTTTACAAAGAGTGTCCAAATTTTCTCAATTTTCTTAAAGAATAATTTATCATCAAAAAGTATTTTGTGTTTTCTGGATGATGAGTAGAGTATTTTCTTTGATAAGAAATGTAAATCTATAACTTATTCATGTAAGAGATGAAAGATAAAAAGACTAACTAGCCTATTTCCACTTAGGAAAAAACCTGGAAGAATGCTAAGAAGCCATAAGAAACTGTGATCCTAAAAGTCAAACTTTACAATTGTGCTCACAAAAATATAGCTGTGCCAATTGTATATTTTCTTACTAGAAGTAGATTGTCTCCTAAGTGTAGGCATCGAAACAGGGACATAATTTATACATTTCTTTATTTCTTTGATAGCTATTTTTAGTTAAGTACAAAAGAGTATTGGTATTTAGTGCTATTTAACAGCACAACAATGTACAAAAGAGAAAAAAAAGAAAACAAGCAGTCAACCATTTTCTTTTTTTAAATTTTCTATATTAATATCTTTATTTGAACACCTTGATTACAAATAGGATTGTAGTTGGGTTTCAGTCATGTAAAGAACACCCTCTATCACAGGTGCAACATTTCCACCACTAATGTCTCAAATCTCCCTCCTCCCCCCGCCACCCTCGCTGTACTTGAGACAGGCTTTCCACTTCCCTTATTCATTCACATTGTTATGATAGTTTTCAGTGTAGTTATTTCTTTCTAACTGCACTCACCATTCATTGTGGTGAGCTTTATGTCATGAGCTGGACCTTCCAGCCCTCCACTCTTTGTCCTAAGGATTATTGCAAAAATGTCTTTTATTTTTCTTAAAACCCATAGAGGAGTGAAACTATTCTGTGTTTCTCTCCCTCTGACTTATTTCACAAAGCATAATAGATTCCATGTACATTCATGTATAGGAAAATTTCATAACTTCATCTCTCCTGACGGCTGCATAATATTCCATGTTGTATATGTACCACAGTTTCTTTAGCCATTCATCTGTTGAAGGGCATCTTGGTTGTTTCTAGAGTCTGGATATTGTAAATAGTATAGCAATGAATATAGATGTGAGGAAGGAATTTTTGTATTGTATTCTTGTGTTCCTAGGGTATATCCCTAGTAGTGGTATATCTGGATAGTAAGAGAGTTCAATTTCCAGGTTTCTCCATATTGCTTTCCATAAAGGTTGGACAAGATGGCATACCCACCAGCAGTGAATAAGAGTTCCTTTCTCTCCACATCCCCACCAGCACTGCTTGTTCTCGTTCTTTGTGACATGCGCCAATCTCTGTGGAATGAGATGGTACCTCATAGTTGTTTTGATTTGCATCTCCCTGATTATTACTGATGTGGAGCATTTTTTCATATGCGTTTGGCCATTTGTATTTCTTCTTTATCAAAGTGTCTGTTCATTTCTTTTCCCCATTTTTTGATGGGATTAGATGTTTTTTTTTTCCTTGTAAATTTCTGTCAGTGCCTTGTATATTTTGGATATTAGCCCCTTATCTGATGGGTATTGGGTGAATAGTTTCTCCCACATGGTGGGTGGCTCTTGTATCCTGGACACTATTTCCTTTGAGGTGCAGAAGCTTCTCAGCTTAATATATTCTCATCTGTTTATTTCTGCTTTCACCTGTTTGAAGAGTTCTGTTTCCCCTTTAAAGATGCCTTTAGTCTCAATGTCATGAAGTCTTTTACCTACATGTAATCAACATTTTTAAATCTAGCTGTCACCTGTCAAAAAAGGACTTTATTGAAGAAAAGGATAATTATAATATTGATTTGTGGTGGACACTTAGTACCCAACCTGTTCTGTATCACCTTTCAGGTTGATTAGAGAAAAGTAACAAGGGAAAAGTCAGTCTGAATTAAAAAAAATAACTAGTTCTTTCATCTCATAAAGTTACCTCAGTAACTTTATGTTTTCAGTTCCCTTTACATAGGCATTTAATGACAACCCAGCTGATTATTCAGTTCAAAATAAACTTTCAAGATAAGCAACATAAAAACTACACTTGGGAACTTTATTAAGAGCACATAGGATTCCCCTAGACACATTTCCAAGTTTCAGTGCAAATTTGTGAAGCACTAGAAAACTGTTGTATCAACTTCAATCTGACCAGTATAGCATGTCAATAGATAGAGATTGTACATTGTTAGGAATATGTGAATATTCATATATTCTTCTCTAACCTTTTTACACTTTAGTTGGTAATATGGCATAACATCATAGATAACAACACCCATAGCACAGGTTGTATTGCTTTGTATAATATTTTGTGAACTAATAATTAAATGAATTTTCTCATACCTTTCCCATCATCCATTTAATTTCCCTTATCAGCAATTTTATCCTTTATTTTGCATTATATCAAGAAATGTCTCTATGAAAGCATGTATAATTTACCACCATTTATTTTACCTAAAACAAATAAAATGGAGTGGCCTAATGACAGATATATTGATGAGCATGCCTTTGAGAGTTATTACACAAGATTTATTTCTAGGAAATTTATGCTATTTATATAAAACTTGTCAGTTTTTGACATTTTTGGTTTCTCTAATTTCTTATTTGTAAAATTCAATAAAGAGCTCTAAGGGTCCTTTTAATGTGATCTTTGAGATGGAGCCATGATTGGTATCGTCATTTGCTCCACAGCTCACAGTTGGAATAGAGCTTACATTGGAAAAGTTAGTTCTCTTGAAGTTACTTCCTGTGTGATCAAGTTCTCAGAGAAAGGTAAAGACACTTAAAAAAGCACAAAGGCAGGTGAATAGAGTACCTGTTCTCTCAGGAATACTTCCACAAAAGAGTTCAAATAAGCAATTGAGGAGAAAGGCAAAGTTGGCTGTAGAAGAAAAGTTGAGATAAGAAAAAGTCCAGACTGTGCTTAACCTACAGTGGGATAATTATATTACACACATCATGTAAAATAGAGAAAGCTACATTTCTGAAGAGCCAACTGTGACTTAGTGAAGTAGATGTTTAAAGATAATATGAAATGTTACCATAAAGCTAGAGGTACAGAATAGTAATATTGGGATAAATAATAGCAAGCCCAGTTGAGGCAAGAAATGTAGTTGATGTTGCTGAGAAGAGACCCTATGGGTCAGTTTAACAATAAAGTGTAAGAGAGGACAGTAACAGTCAGAAGACAATGTTTGACATAAAAGTTGCCATAGGCATCTGGAAATAATGAGAGATATTTTTTCTCTCTGTTTTCTTTGAAAATAATTCTCTAGTAGTAAAAAAAAAATAACAAAAATATCTTTTTTGTTTTGTTTTGGTCTTGCTCAGGGGTTACTCCTGGCTCTGCTCTCAGAACTATTGTCTATTCTAGATTGGCTGCATGCAAGGCAAATGCCCTGCCATTTTGCTATCTCTCCGGCCCCACAAAAATATTTTTTAAATTACACATTTTGTTTTAAGAACTGATCTAAGATAAGAATATAGTATTCTGACTTTGTAAATTGAGTGGAATTATGACAATTTCTTGTAGCTTTTCTGATTTTATGTGGTCTTACTCTACTTAGAAGAAGCCCAGGGTATAAGACAAAATCATAATTATTAATTTTTTCTATCAAGCCCTATAGCCATTCTAACTTTGCTCACTTCTACTGACCATATGGAAGGATAATATGGAGGGATGAACAAAAGACTCAATGATGTCTTTTCTTGACTAATGGCAAAGGGAAAACCCATGCTGATTAGTTATAATATGTAATGTATTCATATAAAAGATAACATAATCAGGGGAAAGCAGGTTACAAACTACCCAACTGACTCAGCAGGTATCACCAAAATATTTGTAGGTTGCTTGGCAACCCAATTAAAAGTCTCTATTTAAATTCCAGATCATTAGTGACTGAAAATCACTATCATTTGATGGCTCATCTCAGTCCAGTTCTTAGGGGAAATTTTCCTATTTCAAAAAAAAGTCAAACCCACCAACATATTTGGTACTAATTGGCTCCCCGGGTGGCAATCTCAGTCTATAGGCCAAGGATTGAGTGGACCTTGGAGACCATGCCATTCCCCCAGTCTGAGATCTGGTACTTCTCAGCACAGACTGAAGGGCATTGGTGGCTTTATATTACCTGTCTTTGGACAAATTGAGATGTTTTTTTATTCAAGGATATGCTACCGGTAGAAAGTTTTTTTAAAGCTCTAGTTGGGACTTATCTATGGAGCATTATTTATCATCATGTGCATCCATTTTTTCAATTTTAATCATGATTCACTTAAAGAATATAAAGTCCTGTCATCTCAAAATTATTAATCTGAATTATTGACATTGGTGCTATAGAAAAACAAGCTTATATTAAAAAGAAATTATTTTGTTATGATAATTAATGGATACTATTCTTGTTATTTGCTGGATATAAGAGTAACCTCAGCTTAGGAGGACAAATTTCAATAGCAGTAATTAGATATAAATGAGGCAGTATGATTCTCAGACTTTTCTGTAAAATTTTTTTTGAGATAGTAGGATTTTCATATATGGTCTAAGAAATTAGTAGATTCAGCATTATTGAAGTAGCATAAATATAGAGAACATAATAATAAAAAATTTTAGGGGCCAGAGAGGTAGCATAGTAGTAGGGCTGTTGGCCTTGCATGTGGCTGACCCAGGACGAGCATGGGTTTGATCCCCAGCATCCCATATAGTCCTCTAAGACAGGAGCAAATTCTGAATGCAGAGCCCCCCCCCAAAGAAAAACAGAAAAAAAGAAGTTTAGACTTGCTACTAGAAATTATATTGTAACTAAGTATATATATTTTCAATATAGGGTTATAGAAATATTGTAAGATACACTCATCACATTTATAGCACAGTAATTGATATAAAAATGATGATGGACATAGATAATAGAAAAAATAATAGAAAAATGAAATCTAATACAGAAAAACTGAGCTAAGACATGGGCTTGTCTTTCATCGTATTACTAATATATTTTAATTTCTAAGCTGTTTTTCTGTAAAATTAGAAATAAAGAATGCAATACTTTTCTTCATCTCATAAATTATAAGATTATCTTAGATGAAATTTCTTTACAAGTTTTTTTTCTACTAGTCTTTACTATTGGTGAACTGGTTTTTTGTTTGACCTCAGCTCTATAGAGAGGAGCAAACTTGTTGAGATATATTAAAAAAAGCAATGAGAATTTTAAATATGTTATAACAAAAAGCTTCCTTGACATAGCAATCAAAGCCACAAAGATAAATTATACCAGAGGGAGCTACAGCATTGGAGGGTTAGAACAGAACTGAGTTGAAGGAGATTATCACCTGCCAATGGAATATGTAGCAATTTATCCTGATACCAAGATGACTTGTTTTGCTGTTACTAAAGAAACTAACAAATGTACAGTGCGAATATTCCTATTCCTAAGATGGCATCAAGATTTTTTCATGTTTACCTCATAAACAGTTTCTAAAGCTATGTAAATAGTGTTTTTTACTTACACATATAAAAGTTGATTTCAAAATAGTGTGCTTGTCATAATCAGATAAGTCCTTGCAAGTGGAGATATATTTTTTACTTGTTTCCGGATCAGTGAAACACATATTCATAGCAAAAGGATCTAAAGAATTTTTGCTAAGTTAAAGATGATGTGGGGTATATGGTATAGTAATTTCTGGCAACTGAAACAGCAGCCATTATTTGACAGTGAATAAAAATAAACATTAACAGCTGTTTGGAATTAAGGAGGTTCCACAAAGCTTTGGAGTTCATGCAAGGCCCTTGGTTCATTCCCAGAACCAAATGGCACTAGAGCATAGCCAGGTATAACCTTGTGACTTCCATCACTGCGAGGTCTGAGCAACATCTCATCACCAGGCCTGAGCAAAGAATCATCATGCCCACACACACAGCTGGGAAGAAGAGGAGAAGCCTATGGACCATAAACACTGCTCTAGAGTCCCCTCTTTCAATACTGTTTTAAAAAAAAACAACAGGAACTTTAGTTTGAAAACCACAATCAATTGAATTTGTCACAAACTGGAATGATCTTGGCAGTAGAAATATTTTCAACACCTCAATATTCAGTCAGGTGCACATTTTATTTTTAGCATTGTAAGGCCCTGAGCAAAGAAAAACTGGGCTAATAACTGATATACAAGACTATACAAAAATAATAGATATTTTAATGTAACTAAATCTGATGTAATTTGTACATAAATTAGAAACCAAATAATAAAGGATAAACAAAGTTCATGATCTTTTCAGTATTTCACTTTTGCATGTGCTTTTTTGATAGTTAATCTAATTTCTCTAACTAAATAGCTTTAAAGTATCCCATATAAATGAATATTAATTACATAACTCCTTTTTGGAATTTCCATTGTGTTGTTGTCAACTTTCAGCTAGTCTCTGTTTTATGAAATCCTACAAATCATATTTATAAAACGACCAATTTCTATTGCTTTTTTATAGTTTTATATTTCTTAATTAAAATATGCTTTTTTAAATTTTGAACTTTTATAGAAGACACTTTATAGAACTGATTAAATTTTATAATTATTATTGAATCTTTTCTGATAAAACTTTAAGTACATTCTGTCTATTATTTAATCTTAATATTTATTATGCTGATTGAACTCAATATATTTATTATCAACTATCTTGTAATTTTATTTTTTGTTCTATGCCTCCCAAGTATGCTCAAAAACCCAGGAGTCCGACCTTTCAATGATCCTCAGTCATTAGGTGTTGGCACTTTAATGCTGAGATATCAGGGTGCATTGCTATTTGTGCAGTATTGGGAAAACTTGAACCATATAAGCAGCAGTCTTTAGGGTCTCTAGTTCCATATCCAAAAATGTTTTCAGGATCTAGAGACCATGTGATACAGGAAACCTTGAAAGGGCTGTTTTGCCTGCAAGTCATCTGTCTTAGCCTTACTTCTCTCTCTCCTATATTTCTTTCTTCTTATGAATTATGAGGCATATCCTCAGTTATCATTTTTTGAAGGCATAGTATTTTTTATATTTTCATGCACATGCATATTGGTTTAAGTTAACATCAAAAGTTTAAGGGTTTTTTTTAAGGGTTAGAGTCAAAAGAGCACAGTAAAAAGGGAGTTAGAATGGCAAATATTGTTTGCATAGGCCCACCAAAATATGGGGGACATGGAAATGAAAAGCCTTGGTCTAAATATAAGGTGACCCTATCCCTAAAGTTTCCTGGCATAAGACCAATTCTAGGCTCCAGGCAAACTAATTTATTCAATCCAAGTCATTGTCTGTAGTGCCAATACAGTTATATTTTTCACACAGTCTCTATTGTTGGCATCAGGTTTCTGTATTAAAGATCCTGGAATCTGCACATTCTACAGTAAAGTCAGGCTGGTGTGGAGTATCCTCTAGTTTCACCTCACAATTAAGGAGCAATACAGAAAGCCCTGTCCTGTAAGCATGTCATTGTTGTCGAAGTCTTCTCAGAGTTAATGGAAGTCTCTTTTGAGTCGGTCAATGTCAGAGCAGGAGTAGGGTCTTCCCTGGTAGAGGATTGCCTCCAGGTGATGTTATAGACAACCTTGGATGTTTTGTAGATGTCTTCCCCACATCATGGGTGGATGGAGAATGCCCATTCTTCTGAGGCCTGTACCAGGTCTTTATGTCAATGTTCAGGGTGTAAGATTCTATTGCAGGCCCAGAGAGATAGCACAGCAGTGTTTGCCTTGCAAGCAGCCAATGCAGGACCAAAGGTGGTTGGTTCGAATCCTGGTGTCCCATATGGTCCCCCCATGCCTGCCAGGAGCTATTTCTGAGCAGACAGCTAGGAGTTACCCCTGAGCACCGCCGGGTGTGACCCAAAAAAAAAAAAAAAAGATTCTATTGCACTACAAGATTTGTGTGTTTCGATCTCTATTAGATAAGAACTCATTTGTATGTACAGTATTTTCCCGTTTTAATATGCCTATGCAAACAATAAATAAAGCCACATAGCATATCAGAGTATATGGGGGCATAAGAACACGTCCAACAATACCCATGACTTGGTTCAAACATAAGCATTAAACTGAGGGACTCTTTCTCCAAATACCCTATTGAACAGTTCACAAAAAGAAGAAATGATAAAAAAGGGTGGGGGAATCATCACTGTATAAAAAAATATTCAGCAAGGGTTATAGCCGTCAAAGAAAACATACATAAAATGCTGAAAAGACATACGTGTCCTTTATATACCTTTTGAAAAAGTTGGGGAGATGTTAAATTTAGGGTACCACTTTGGTCTGTGTCTTAGGACTCTATAGTACTTAAGTTAAAAAGGGTCAATGTGGAGTAATGATGATAAGAGTTAAAGAGAGTTAAAGAGAAAAATGATTTTTGTATGGGTATGTGAAAGGGTAGAGCACAAAATGGACATTCTGCATACATAAAAACATAATTTAATGATAGTGAGTACTATTAATGTATCTTGTGCACGCGGGAGCACTTGCCCCCTCGTGGTTTTGAAAATATAGACTGGTAAGAGATTACCAGTGACTGCTTCAAGAAGCTGGGAGGCAATAGTTCAGGGCCCCCACCCAGACCCTCCCTAAGGAGCCTCGTGGGGAATGGGGGAAAGCCTAGGGTACCTTCAAGCTCCGCCAAGGGACCCACCTCACTGGCTTGTCCAGGCATGTGATCCGGGAAAGCCCTGGAGATCTGGAGCAAGGCGGTAGAGGAGTGCTGGTTATCATTTTTAATTTGATTTATTTTTAGTAACTGGACTTCTATATTTTTTTAGATTTCCTGGAGTTCAAGAGTTTGCATAAAGGTTAAAGTATATATGCCTTGCACACAAATAATTCTGTTTCTGTTTCTAGGCACCAAGCTGGGACCCCTGAGCACCATCAGGTTTAACATCTCAACATAGAGCCATGAGTAAGCCTGAAACATAGTCATTTGAAGCCACCAAATTCATAATAATAACTTCTGAAAATTTTACATTTCTTCTCAGATGTTTCTTTCTTCAGCTTAAGTAATCTGGTAACATTCACTTTTTAACCAGTTATTGTAGGCTATCAGTGTAATCTTTATCTTGAACTCATCTTTTTCCTTGAACAAAGTCTAGGGCACATCTATTTTATGGAACTGTTTGTCTAGAAAGCTCTTCACTGCCCATACCTCATTTACTTTTCACAATTCTAATCTTAAAATGAATGTAAAGGTGTATTTCTTAGTTGAGTCCTCATAGCTTTCAGAAGTTTAAATATCCTTGAGACTGTTTCTCAAATATTTTCTTAATCAACTATTGATTTACAACATGAATATCAGTAGGACTATCCAATTGATGATCAGAGTATAGTAAGCTTCAGAGGCCTAAAATATCTAATAGATCCCCTCTAAGAATTAGCATATCTTAAATTGGCAACTCTTTAGAAAATAGTACTACCCTTTCTGGCAATTTGTTTCCTTTTCTGGTACACAAACTATGCCCTCTTTGGAGTATTTTCTTCTGTTTTACTTATGTGCACACATTTACTACACATTTATTTTAGGGATGGGATTTAGACTTGAATACGAAAGACAATTTACTTTGATTCTTTTTTTAAATTATATTTATTTAAACACCGTGATTACAAATATGATTGTAGTTGTATGATAACACTCATATAAAGAACACCCCCCTTCACCAGTACCAGATTCCCACCACCAATTTCCCAGATCTCCCTTCTCCCCACTCCACCCACACCTATACTCAAGACAGGCTTTCTATTTCCCTCATTCATTCACATTGTTATGATAGTTTTCAGTGTAGTTATTTTTCTAACTGCACTCATCACTCTATGTGTTGAGCTTCATGTCATGAGCTGCACCTACATGGGAAGATGGGGGTAAATAAGGGTTGGGACTGAGGCAATAAAAAGTTAGATATGAGCTTTGTAGGGCAGTATCAAGGTCACAATACAAATTGGATATTATGCATATATAAACTATATGCATACAATACTGTCTATAGGAGACCAAGGAGAAAAAATTTCCAGTCACTGTCTCAACATAAACCAGTGCTAGAACAACCCAAAGTGCATTCCCATTACTGGAGGGAGAGGTAGGGGGAAAGCCTGATGACCCTATAGAGTCCACCTGGACTGATGCCCAGTGGAAGGTCTGGAGTCAGGGGAAAAAGAGAGGGATGGATGGGGCCTGCCAAGCATCCCAGCACTCCCCAGGCTAGGGAGAAGGCCCCTGGCATGGGAACTCACCAAACCCCATACCTGGAAGAGCTGGCCTCCAGAATCAAAGGGGAAACCGGAAGCCAGATATTTGCCTGCCTGCCTCCTCATGCACCTCCCCCCTGGAGTACGAAAGGAGGAGGGAAGCCTGAGGACCCCTAAGAATCCACCTGAACCCACTTCTGGCCATCTGAGCCAACACCCAGGGAGGGTCTGGAGTCCAGGGAAAAAAGAGGGAGATGGCTGGGGGCCTGCCAAGCCTCCTAGCACTCCCTAGACTAGGGAAAAGGCCTCTGGCATGGGGCCTCCCCAAACCCCATATCTGGCACGAGCTGGCCTCCAGAATCAAAGAGGAAACCGGAAGCCAGATATTTGGCCGCCCTCCTCCCCATGCACCTTTCTCCTGGAGTACGAGGGAGGGGGGAAGCCTGAGGACCCCAAAGAGTCCACCTGAACCCACTCTGGCCATCTGAGCTGGCACCCAGGGAAAGTCTGAAGTCACGGGAAAAAGACAAGGATGGCTGGGGGCCTGCCAAGCCTCCCAGTACTCCCCAGGCTAGGGAGAGGGCCTCTGGCATGGGGCTTCCCCAAACCCCATGCCTGGCAAGAGCTGGCCTCCAGAATTAAAGAGGAAACTGGAAGCCAGTTAGATTCTTATGTATGTTCTTGGGTGCCCAGTAATCTTAATAAATGTCAAGTATCTCCTTTAATTTGTATTTTTAAAGGAAATCAAGATGCTAACTTTAAAAATATGATTATAACTACCCAATTTGACAAAATATCACAGATTAATATTTGACACAAACTATTTGTCTACTACCTATACTCATATGTTGGGACTTAACCTCTATTGGGACAGTATTTGAATGTGTAGCCTCAAGGGGGAAATAAAATCTTGGTGATTCAAAATGGGATTAATGCTATCAAAAATAGACAATAAACTTATCTTATTGTTTCTATGTGATGATTCAACAAGAAGATTGTTTTCTATGAATCAAGAAGTGTGTCTACACATAAAAAAATCTTTTGTCGGGGCCGGCAAGGTGGCACTAGAGGTAGGGTGCCTGCCTTGCAAGCACTAGCCAAGAAAGGACCATGGTTCGATCCCCCAGCATCCCATATGGTCCCCCCAAGCCAGGGGCAATTTCTGAGCACTTATCCAGGAGTAGCCCCTGAGCATCAAACAGGTGTGGCCTGAAAAACCAAAAAAAAAAAATCTTTTGTCACAATAATCTATAGAATTTCTACTACAGCAGTCAGAATAGGATCCTGATCAATGAAAAGGCAACTGCATTAAATTACCATCAGTTTTTTAAATCTGGGGAAAAACAGGAATTTGTTTAATTCTCATAATGCAATGTCTATGAGGGAAAGAATCTTCGCTTTTATATTTAAAATGCAATAATTGGTTTTTGATCAGCACCAACAGTATCTTTTATTACTACTTGATTCCTTTTTTTAAAAGCTTGAGTAATTAAATAGTAAATGGTGTATGAACATGCAGGTTTGGGGCGATTTCTTTGGTTATCAAGAAAAATGAAGCTTTTCATTTGACCATTCATTATGAATTTCATAATTTTTGCTTTTCCATTACACTATAAAGAGGTGATTATGCTTGATTTTTGCTACAGAAATTCCCTTTCAATTAATTTTAATATTCCTAATTAATTGAACATTTTCATTAATGTTTATTTTGGAGAGAAATTGGATTGACCCAAACAGTACTCTTGGCTCTGCTCAGCTATCATTATTGGCAGAAATCAAGGATCATATGGAATGCCAAGGTCAAATAGGGGTCAAGTATAAGTAACACAAGTGTCTAAATCTGTGAACTATTTTTCTGGCCCCAATTTTTAATTGTAAAAACTAGTATTTTAAACTGTAATTAAAAACACACATTCTGAAAATATTTCTATCATGTACAATTTTGGCAACTCATCAGTACAAATTTTCCTCCAACCTCTATTTTTATTAATAAGTAAAATTTATCTAAGCATATTTAAACTGTGTATATGGTACTTACCTATGTGCTTTTTAAGAATGACACATAGTTTTGGTTATGTTCTTTAACCTCACAGTGGTGAAGAAATATTAAATTAAACTCTTAAACCACCGAAAATAAAATCACATACATATATTTAAGGAGTAATTTAAAAGCCCTCAGGGAAAAAAATCTATGTTGAATATGGGAAGACCAATAATTTCCCTTAGCACTGGACAAAATAATTTTCCTTAAATTTTAGATAAAATAGAAGGTGTGAGATACGGAAAATAAATACCTCTATATAATAGTCATAAATTCTGCTCCATTTAGTGGCAACTAATATACTACTATGTTTGAATTGGAAACCAAATCATTTCCAAATCTTGTTAGTTGAGCCTTTTCTCAGCCTCTGTCTGTATTCAGTGCCGTTACTGATCATCCTCCCCTTGGGTCTATCCAGCTTTATGTCTGGGTGGAAACAGAGAACCTCATGTATTAATCCCTCCCACCAAACACGAATGGACTTGTCTTCTGTGCCTTTCCTCTTGGGTCCTTCCCAGTTCCAGCACCACTGTTGATAGTCTGCCCCCTGGGACCAGTTAGGTCAGGGGTCTCAAACTCAATTTACCTGGGGCCACAGGAGGCAAAGTCGGGGTGAGGCAGGGCCACATAAGAGATTTCGCTTACCGAATATTCACAATAAAAATCGCATTAGTAAGAAAAAATTGCAAAAAATTGCATTAAACATTTGCATACCCTAACAGAACTGCTCGGGGTATGCTAATGTTTAATGCGATTTTTTTCTTACTAATGAGATTTTTATTGTGATTATTTGGTAAGTGAATAATCGCGAATACTGCGATATTTCAAGGCCGGCCGCAGGCCACAAAAATGTTGTAAGGAGGGCCGCAAACGGCCCGTGGGCTGTGAGTTTGAGACCCCTGAGTTAGGTCTTTGGGAGGAAACAGGGAAACACCCTCTTTCCCATAAGCCTTCTTCTCAATCACGTGGGACACACTAGCATCATATCAATTTATAGCATAGAATTCCTGGCTGATTGGATCTATAACTTCTTTCTCTTAGAAAATATATTGCTCAAAAACCAGCTGGAAAAACTAATGAACTAGTATGCAGCATTTTTATCATACTTTGACAACCCTACTAATGTTGTCTAAGTAACTTCTAAAGAAGATATATCTTGAACTATCTTTAATACAAACAATTCAATATATCACTTTCTTAAACACCCTGATACTCCAGCATTCCAAACCACTAAATACAAAGATCAGTGAGGAAGCTAAGGAACACACCTACAGTGGGTGGGGGGTATGGAAGGAAATCCTGGCAAATTTTCAAGTACACCCAAATGCCTGAACTTTATAGATGAGGTCCTAAAGTCAACACTTAATGTTTTATCAATGGAAATCTAGGAGTCACTAGCATGCGAAATTAAGGAATCTGTAGATGAACAAGTCAAACAATTCAAAGATGAACTCTTTCAGAAAATGAGAGAATCCATACAAATGGAACTGAAGAAACTAAAAACATGTTAATAAGCCATAAATTAGAATTACACAGGTGTAGAATTGCATAGACAAACTTGAAGACAAATTATAAGCAAGTAGTGATAAAGAAGTCAAAAGAGAAAGAGAGACAAAACTCTGGAAGAAAATGTAAGGTACTTAATGAACAAAGACAAAAGAAATAATATCCAAGTTATAGCAATATCAGTAAGGGAAGAAAATGGAGAAGGGGAGAACAAATAATGGGGAGATAATAGCAGAGAACTTTCCCACCCTTGGGGAAGAGGTTTCTTTACAAATCCAAGAGGCAAAAAGAGTGCCAAACAAAATAGACTCTAACAGAACAACACCAAGACATTTAGCAATCCAAATTGTTGTGTTAAATAATTAATGATGGTGCTGGATTGAGGTGGATGGATGGAGGGATTTTTCTCTACCATCCCAGGCCACGTGGCTCCTCGATCCCCATTCAGCGGGAGGGTCCCAGGTTTAGGTGAATGGCAGAATTAGACTCATCCAGAGACATGCATCAGGAAGCATCAACTTTATTTATGCCCTATCCACCACATGTGTGACCTATATCATAACCTTTTAAGCATTCAGCCATTCTTAGCTAGCCCTGCATCTTAACTCCTGTCAGCCATCTTCCCTTTGACCTCCGTGCTGGCACAAGACCAAAAAAGGACCCTAATCCCCTGGGTCGAAGGCCTTATATAACCTTCCAAGACCACTCCCTGGAATGGAAGGGGTCTTGCAGGTAAGGGTACACGTAATATCCGGTTCCCAAGACCCTTCCCAGAAATGGGCAGGTCTCAGGTAGGTACACCTAAATCCAGGGTGGAGTTACACCAAATGTCAAAAAAATGAGAGACATGGACTCTTTAAAGCAATAAGGGAGAAGAAAATCCTCAAGTATATAGGTGTACATGGAACTGTACAGAGTTATCTACAAAAATAAGTAAGAGCTATCTACAAAAATTTCACAGCCAGTATTATTCTATTCAGTATTATTCTTATTTAGTGAAAAACTGAAAGCATTTACATTAAAGTCTGGTACAAGTTAAGGAGGTGTCCTATCTCCATTCCTATTCAATATAGAATTAGAAGTCCTAGTAATAGCCATCAGACAAGGGAAAGAAATCAAAGAAATTCAAATTGGAAAAGAGGAATTTAAACTATCTCTTATTTGTAGAAGACATGATGATATACATTGAATCCTAGAGAGTCCACAAAAGAATTCCTAGAAACAATAATTCAATACAGTAAAGTGGCCAGCTACCTAGTCAATACAAAAAAAAAAAAAAAGACAGTTGCATTCCTTTATCAAATAACAAATCAGAGGAGAAAAAGAAGAGTCTATCCCATTTAAAATAGGGTCCAAATCTATCAAGTACCTAGGAATCAACCTCAAAAGAAAAGTGAGCATAAACTTCAAAACCCTTCAGAAAGTAATTGAAGAAGATTTAAGGAAATGAAAGAACATTTCATGTTCATGGATTGGAAGAACCAATATCATCAAAATGACCACCTTATTAAACTCTCTATATAGATTCAATGCAATCCCTATTCAAATTCAGATAAACTTCTTCAAGGACTTAGAACAATCAATTATAACGTTTGTGGGGAACCATAAAATACGAATGTTTTTCATCTCCATATTAAAAAAGAAAACAAAAACAAGAAACTGTGAGGCATCTCTTTACCTAACTTGAAACTCTACTACAAAGCCACAGAGATCAAAACAACATGCTATTGGAACAAAGACAGATTTTTCAGATCAAAGGGTCAGAATAGGATGACAAATCCCCAAGCATATGGTCAACTATTTTTTGACAAAGGATCCAATAATATGAAATAAAACAAAGAAAGATTCTTCAACAAATAGTATTGGAACAATTAGATAACCATGTGAAAAATATTAAAGTTTGATCCATATCTCACACCTTACACAAAAGTCAATTCAAAATTGATTAAAGATCATGATGTTAGACTGAAAAATCATAAAGTTCATTGAGGAAAACATAGGTAGAGTACTCCAAAACTTGAACCTCAAAGAAGTTTTCGATGTTAGGATGCCAATGGCAAAAGCTATAGCACTAAGCCTAAATAAATTGGACTATATCAAAACAAAACTTTTCTATATGGCAAAAGAAACACTAACTAAAATTAGATGGCAGCTAATTGAATGGGAGGAAAATTTGGGGATCAACACATTAGATAAAAGGTTAATTACTAGAATATACTAAGTACTCACAAAGATAAACTCCACAAAATTCAAAAACCCCATCAAAAATGGGGAGAGGAGATGAACAGGCATTCTCTTAGAAGGACCAACAGATGGCCAACATACACATGAAAAAATGTTCATCATCACTTATACTTAGGGAAATCAAAATCAAGACAATAATGAGATAGCATCTTACACCAGTGAGGATGGCACATATCATGTCTCAGGTTGAATCTGTACTCAGGATTTTATCTCCCCTCTCCAGACTATTTTTAAAGACATAAAGGGGACATTTATATTTCCTTCTAATATGTCTTTAGATGTATTTCTTAAATAAATATAATTCTTACTGTTAATTTACTTATGTAGAAGCAGTTTTCCCCATTCCAGTTTTTGAATTTATTTAATAGGAAATCTTAGTTGATAAGTTTCTTTTGGGTTCCGAGTTCATGTTAGACCAGGTTATCGGGATTGTTTAGCTTGTTATTTTTACCCCCATATGCACCAGTAGTATCACGTGGCATAGGCGCATTAAAATGGGGAAATCTGACAGACTCCGTGCAGAGAAGTGAGGTTCCTGCTTCAACCGTGCTTCACAGAATTCGTGCTCAACCCTGCTGCCAGGAGCCTGTCTAACACCATAAACACCAACACCATCTCTGCCTCAGCAGCAGCAGCTGCAGCAGTACCCACTCTTCCTCTGCTCCTCAGCTCCTTGGCACCACCTATGCCTTCGCCATTGCCATGACCACAGTATCCTCCTTGTAGGTGAGCCAGAACTACCACCAGGACCTGGAGGCTGTTATCAACTGTCAGATCACCCTGGAGGTCTTTGCATCTACCTGTCGATGTCTTACTATTTTGACCACGACCGTATGGCTCTGAAGAACTTTGCCAAATATTTCCTTCACCAATAGCATGAGGAGACGTAACATGCTCAGAAATGGCGAGGTGGCCAGGATATTAAGAAACCAGACAGCGATGACTGGGAGAACAGGTTGAATGCAACAAAGTGCCCATTCCACTTGGAGAAAAGTATCAACCAGTCACTACTGGACTTTCACAAACGGGTCACCAACAAAAATGACCCGCATTTGTGTGATTTCTTGGAGACTCACTACTGGATGAGCAGGTCAAGTCCATCAAAGAACTGGGTGATGTAACCAACTTGGGCAAGATGGGGGCCTCAGAGTCGGGCGTGGCAGAGTATCTAATAGGGATAGGAACTCAAAAATTTTACATTTCGGTGGGGCCTTATACCCTGAATAGTTGTCATAATGACTTGGCTTAGGCTTCAGAAGATCGGACATTGGCCATTCACCCCTGAACCTTGGATCCCATCTATGAAACCAACATGCTTTTCTGCACCAGCACCAGGAATTAGACTTCTACCAGGAAAGACCTAATGCTACCCTTGCACCAAATTGCTCTAGAGTGGGTTCATATAATACCCTGATGACTTGGTAACAGCTTGCTTTCAGGGCAGGATTCCCTGCATTGCCACCTGAGATGAAACCAGAAGACACTTCATGTCATCCTGACTTCAACATAGGATCTTTAAAAAAAAAAATCTCTAAGTACAGAAACCTGACCAGGACAACCATGATTGAGAAGAACTTTTATTGGGACCATAAATAAAGACTTTGGGGTTAGACAGATTAGTATGCCCGGAAATGTATTTGGTGTATGGCAGGATGCTTCATGGGTTAGACTAAAGTTTTTACCTTTTTATTTTCCCCATATTTTGCTGTGCTTATACAAAAATGAACAAACAAATTGCCACACACCCCTTTGTTTAAAATTTAATTTATTTTTTATTTATCTTTTTAAATAGGGGTTCCTGCCTTTTTATAAAAACTTGGGGCATGAATTACTTTGTTTACCACATATTTCTGCATTTTTCTACAAAAATAAGAAAAAAAGGAATAAAGAAAGGCTTGAGTCAAATGGTCTCAGATGCATTGGTGAGGAAAAAATAAAAGGACAGAACTAAATATCTAAGTCAAAATCAATGACAATAGAATCAAGGCAACTAAACTTTATCAATCTAAACTTAATTGAGCAGGTTATACTACCAGGCCAGGGGGCAAACGGTGATGGTATAGGATGCACTCTTGGGTCCATTGGTGGAGGTATGTTGGCAATGGTGGTGAAAATGGCCCTGATTCTGTAGATCACAAATATTTCAATAAAATAAAAATTAAAAAAATCTGGAGGACAAATCTTGCTTGTCAGGAGATTCATGATCTTGTAATAAAATGGATGCTGACAATAAGTAACTTTATTATTAAATGTAGTTAATATGACTTTTCTTTCTTCCTTAATTCTGTATTTATTTCTCTTGCTAAAGACAACTAAATTTATATAATTTCCACCTGTATATCAAGTGTCTATATTGTACAAATTAATGCTATTAGTAGATAGAACTGCTATTGGTCACAAAACTGAATAATGAGATAAAAAATATTTACAAAAATGTATGTACTTATTCAACTTAAATATCTAACTTTTGTTTAGTTTTGAGGAAATGAGAAAATAAATAGATAGATAAAATTAATCAAACATATATTCTATACCAGTAGTTCTATGCTTTATGGCTTATAAAACACTTAGAAAAATGCATTATTTTGTCCTTATGGTTAGGCAAGCATATTAAGTTCATTTGCTGAATACCATAGTATGTATACATATTGATGTTCTCTGACAAATTTCAAGGTTGAAGTTCTCTCATGAAAATCACTCCTTCCATCTGTTGTCTCTCTACATTCCTATATTGAGACACACAGTTTTGCAGCAGCAGGTTGAGTTTTTCAAGGTCCTGTAACTGTCAGTAATTTACTTCTAATCCAAATATATATTGCAGTTTCTATCCCATTTATAAGAAACAGGAAATTTGTTCCTTGTGGTTCTCATGTATACTCTATTCACAAAGAACTCTAATGTTTTATCAAAAGCTATTTGAACTGCATGCCAGATTGTTTTTTATAAGTTACTGGAAGTAGAATGTTGATATAAACAACATGGAAGTACCTCAGACTATTGGATTAAAAGAAAAACATAAACCCTAAGTTTATCATATTCATGGTGATGTATCATAAATATAGCAAACTATTTTTATTGTTTGTTCTTTTGATCGCCTAAAATTAACATCACAAAAATGTGTGTTTTACCCCTAGCAGTTACTGTGTGTGTGTGTGTTGTGAGGGGGGGGCTTCTTTTTTTTTCTTTAATAATGTAGCAGTAAAGTAATGTCCTTAAAAAAAGAAATCAGTATTTCTGGGAATTTATTTTTATAGTTTGTATTGTTATAAGGCTATGTTTGGAGCTATCCTCAATCACATAATACCAGTTATTTCATACAAAGTTAGAGATCTTAAAATTCATGAGCCATAGAGATAACACAAAGGTTAAGTGTCTTTACTTGCATGCAGTATACTCTATTTTGAACGTGGGCACCATACATGGTCCCATGAGCTCTACCAGCATGACCTTTGATCTTAGAGCCAATAGTAAGCCCTTGACAACAGCTGACATATCTCCCCTCAAAAAAAGAGAAAACAAACAAAGCCTTTTTAAATATATATATATTGATAACTCTTGCTCTTCCTGATAAGCTTAAAAACAGTCCATTCTGTGAAAGAATAAAAAAACTAGTCAGATTTAAGTGAACCAAAATAATAAATTCTATTTTATATAGATTGACTTTCTAATGTCACAAGTCATTTTAGAAATTATTCACAAAATAAATTTCTTTCCTCTCATTGCACCAAGTATTTAGTTTAATCATGAGCATCAGTGGAGACAGAGATTAAGAAACAAATTGTTCACTGTCTCCAAGACAAACCCCAAATAGAAACTCGATATTCTGCATAAACTCCATCTCTGGAATATGCTTTTGTAAAGGCCTATTATAATTACATGTAGCATTATAGAGACTCTAGTGTTTATAAATATTTTCAAAAGCCTTTGGAATTGTGTATAAATACAAAGTTTATAAATGACTTATGAAATCCACAAACTTGCTAAATATGTTTTTGCTTTGTATTATACTCTGTGATTTTTCTTTCTATGTGGTGAAAGTCAAAGAAAATGATATACAATATGACTAGATGGGACTAAAGTCTCCAAACAAAGGAAGCATCTGTTTTTCTAATTTAGTTTTTGAATTTATGTTGGTTTCAGAATTGGTTACACTGCAAACAATGTAGTTCAGATGACAATGTCATTGATTACAATTCTACTTTCCACTAAGAACACTCTCTCTTTATCCACAATTGTCAACTCCTTTAACTAGCATTAACTAAACCTTTCAACACTTCCTTACCTTGGGCATTGTTTTACCCAATCTGAAGCTGACTGAACTACAGCTTTGTTGGTGACAGTTTTCACATGGCCAGAAGTTTAAGGATTGGGCTAGACTAGGTCTTTTGATGAGCATTTAAAATAAATGTAATTAGCTATTTAACACTCTTGTTTTCCCATGATACTATTCTTTCCAGCATTGTCAAATGTTTTATAAGTCAAAGATCATGGGCCAGCTGAATTTTGCCTTATCATTTATTCCTGCTCTCTTTATTTCTCTACAGACATTTTCTGCTTTCTTTCTTTCCCAATGGAAGGGATTTTAATATAAGTTTGCTAAAAACCTTTGTAGTATCTTTTTGTTGTAAAGATCTTTGTTTCCAGAGATGAATTTTATCAGTTATATAAGTTAAAAATGCCTCTTTTCAGATAATGTAATTTTAATAAGTTATGTTTAAGATAATTTTTGTCTATACATTAAATTCTGACAAAATTTATATGTGTACTGTGCCTAAATGTAGTTTAAAGCAGGGAGAAATTTGCTGTATCTTCATCTTCATTCATTCACTTGAGTATTTAGCAACCATTTTATTGAGTAACTATGTAAAACAATATTCATAGTGCTGGCTCAAGCAATTGAACAATTTTTTTATTATTATTAAAAAATTTTTTTGTTATTTTTGGGCCACATCCAGCTGTCTTCAGGGGTTATCCTGGTTCTGTGCTCAGAAATCTCTCCTGGTAGGCTCCAGGAACCACATGGGATGCCAGGGATTGAACCCGGAGATCTGTCCTAATTTGGCTGAGTGAAAGATAAATGCCCTATTGCTCTGCTATCTATCCAGCCCTTTAATTAAACAATTATACTGAAAAAGTGCAGCAACTGAACACATTTAACTATTTAAGATCCTGATTATTTTGATAAGAACTCTAGGAAAAACCCATTAGCTATTGCCCAATGTGCTCTACTGAAATAAATTTGTACAGTAATTTGTGACTATGATATTAGAACATTTACATTGTGTGATTTCTACAGTTCCATCTTTTTCCTAATGACTGCCATTTTATGCTGTCTCTGTTGGGTTTAAATCATACTATTCACTAAGCTAGAAATGAAAAATGGAATCATCTCCCAAAAGTTTTTGCTTTTACTATGATGCTTGCAGTGATTTTATTAATTTTTAGCTATAAAGTAGTTCTTTTGCCTTATAAGATATCCATAATTATAAATTTTTAAGATGACAAGGACAAGATGTTATAATAGTGTATCAAAAAGTGATAATTTTTCAGTAGTGAAAGCACACCAGATTTAATGCACATTTGATCAAAAACATTATACTATATCAAGAAGAAATTGTCAGATAAACTATTTATTACCTATGAAAATTTATAGTAATAAATTAACTATTTATTACCTGTGAAAACCCACAATGGTCAATTGAACAATTCCTTTTGATGCAAATTTTGCTTTTCTTGTCTATGTCACCCTTACTCAAATGCCCTTACAATATCGTGACTTATCAACTCAACTCTGAAGCAAGAAAACTTAGATATAAAACCTTTGCTTTACATGAACTGTGTTATGGGGAAAGAATGTCATCCTACACAAAATGCAGTTTTAATATTCTCAAATATGAAACTAATAGAAATATTATGTGTTATTGCATGAAAATTTATAAAATGACTAGAACAAAGAAACCACTCAGGGGACCCAGGGATATTTCAGTGGTTGTTCACGTGATTAAATCTGAAGCTACAAGTTCCATTCCTGACACTCTCTTCATGAGCATATGTAAGTGGGCACTACCTTTGGGTATCACAAGAAGAATGTGGTTTGGGATCATCAAAATCAAGTTTGCAAGCATTCAAATACTAAAAAAATATATGGTTGTCAAGACAAAAATAAGAGCCAGAGAGATAGTTCAGAATTTAAGATGTTTTCCTTGCATGCAACAGGTCCTGGTTCAATCCCTGGCACTACTCTGTCTCTCTCTTGGTTTCTCTCTCTCTCTCTCTCTTGGTTTCTCTCTCTCTCTCTCTCTCTCTCTCTCTCTCTCTCTATATATATATATATATATATATATATATATATATATATGTATATGTATATATAGTATGTGTGTATATATATGTATATATAAATACATATTATATTATATATTGTATATATTATATGTATCATTGCTTTATTTAAGCACTATGGTTACAACATTTTTCATGATTGAATATTTGTCATCGAATGTACACCGCTCATCAGTGCACTTTTTCTGCCACCAATGTCCAGTCTCCCTCCCACCTACCGACCCCCTTGACTCTGGGGCAAGCATTTTATTTCTCTTTCACTCTATCACTTTCCTTTTGACACAGTTGTTTGTAATATTGGTTTTTTGTTGGTTTGTTTGTCTTTTTGTTTTGTTTTGGGGCCATTACTTGGCGGTGTTCAGGGGTTACTCCTGACTCTGTGCTCAGATGTCACTCCTGGCAGGCTAGGGGGACCATATGGGATGCCGGGATTAGCACCAGGGTCAGTCCTGTGTTGGCTGTGTGCAAGGAAAATGCCTTGCTGCTGTGATATCGCTCCAACCCTGGTTTACAATATTGTTCATGAAGGTGTATCATGCTGCAATATGGTTAATGAAGTGTATCATCCATGTCACTTTATCCCCCTTCAGCACTCAGTTTTAGTTCAGAGTGACCAGTTCCAATTATCATTGTAATAGTGGGCCTTTGTCTACCATAACTGCACTCACTACTCTTTGTGGCAAGCTTCCTATGATGGACTGATCCTCCTGACCCTCAATTCTGTTATCTCTGGATATTATCACCATGCTGTCTTTTATTTTTCTTATATCCCCAAAGTGAGTAAGATACTATGTCTATCTCTTCCCTCTGACTCATTTCACTCAGCATAATACTCTCCATCTTCATCTTAAATTTGTAGTGGCAAACCTCATGACATTAATTTTCCAAACAGCAGCATATAGTTCATTGCACTATAGTTTCTTTCTCCACAGATCTGTTCTTGAGCACTTGGGTTGTTTCCAGATTCTATCTACTGTAAATAGTACTGTGATGAGCATAGAAATACAGAGGGCTTTTCTGCATGGTATTTTGGGTTCTTAGAGTATTTCCATAGGAGTGGTATTGCTGGATCATTTGGGGCCTCAATTTCTAGTTTTTGAAAAATATCTATATTAACTTCAAAAAGACTGGACCAGTCTACATTCCCTCCAGCAGTGAATGAGAGTCCCTTTCTCTCCACATCCACAGCAAAATTGGTTTTTCTTGTTCGTTGTCATGTACACTATTCTCTGTAGTGTGAGATTGTTGTTTTGATTTGCAGCTTCCTGATGATTAGTGATGTGTTTTTTTTCATGCTTCTTTTGGCTATTCATATTTCTTCTTTCAGGAATGTTTTTTCCTTTTTCTCCCCATTTTTGGATGGGGTTAGAGGTGGTTGTTTGTTTTGCTAAGTGTTATCCATATCTTGTATATCTTAGCTACTAATTCCTATCTGATGGGTACTGGGTTGGGTCTAGCACCACTCTTTTTTTTGGGGGGCCACACCCAGTGATGCTCAGGGATTACTTCTGACTATGCACTCAGAATTGCTCCTGGCTTTGGGAGACTATATAGGACATTTGGAGATCTAACCAAGGTCTGTCCTAGGCTAGCAAGGGCAAGGTAGGCACCACCACTCTGGCCCCTAGCACCACTTTTAAACACTTTATCTCTAGACTTTTAGTTAAGCACAGCAAAGAATTTTATTTGCTTAAGCATTTTTGTGTTGCATTTCTCTGATGTCTTAAGAAAATATGTAAAAGATATATTTGTAGAATTCCTACTATAGGTTCTTAAAAAGTGAATTTTTCTTATTTAAAATATTTCTTCTTATCCTTGATTTTCTAACACATTATTTTAATGAGCTGTAGATCTTGCAGTGATGCTGGAGTGTCTAAGATGAAGTTTATATTCTTTGGAGGAATAAACATTGGGTATCAAATCTTGAATACAAAAATCTATAGTTGCTGAGTACCTACAAGGAATTAAAAGCTATTCATGAAATGTTTAACTTCAAAATCAATTTAATCAAAACTATGAATGATTATTTAACAATATAGTGCAGGAATAGGGAACTAAAGCCATCTGACATATATAAATTTTGATGTCAAGTCAATAAAGATTTATTCTCTTTTACTTATTTTTACTGTATGCATACAGGTAAATGCAAGTAGGAGAAAATAAAAATACTCCTGAGAATAATAGGTCATTAGAAAATCTTGCTGCATAGTCTTAACGGTATTGTCCTATATTCAGTCAAAATGTATAAATATTGAAAAAAAATTCTAGAAAATAAATGTGTTTGCCATCCTTATGTGTGACTTGGAAGTATAGATACAGAATACACAAAGTTAAATATAAAGCAATATTTGTCCTCAGAATGACAATCATGTAGCAATAGAAATTGAACAAGTGTTGCACAAATTGTGATGGATAGTTATATGTCATATAGAGATATGCCAGAGAATTAATGGCAATTAATTTTGAGTGGGTTTGAGAACAGAGCATACACAGAGAAAGTAGCACTTTTTCTGTATTCAAAAGAACACACTCAAGGAACTGAAATATCTAAGGAAACTAATATATAACTCCATGTGGAAGTGTGATAATAAATTCCGTTGATTAAGATTTAGGATCTTAACTGTGCAAAGATTGGGGATAGGAACAACACTGAGTGGAGTGAAATTGGCAGTTAGTTGGTAAGGTAGCTCTTTAAATGATGAAATGTTTATCTAAACTAAACAAACTTTTATATTCAAAAGGAAACAATACATTTTTAATGAATAACAGCTATAAGTAAGAACAGTTTTATAGAATAAACTCATCAAACTGGAATATATTTTAAAGTCTTCATTGGATGGAATTTAGAGGACCTAGTAATGAATGTGTTTTGTGGAGTGGCAAATGAAGATAAAAATTATATGAAAATCATTAGTGTTCTGATATAGACAAGTTACAGGCAATTTTTCTGCAATAATAAATATGGAAAAAGAAAGAGATTCTTAAGGAGAAAAAATGAATTATGTCATAGTCATGGTAATTTTGTGTGATGTTTATAAAAAATCTAACTAGTTATTTCTATATAAATATAAACAGAGGATTAGAAAAATCACAAGAAAAAATTTTAGTACAGAAGTAACAATTTGGAGATTGTTGAAATAAGGGGGAAAATGCTGAAGCCATAGTATAGGGAGGAGTAAGGCATTTTTCTTGCATGCAACTAATCAAAACAGATCCCCAGCATCATAATATGGTCACCTGTACACTATCAGGAGTGACCTCCTAAGCACCCCAGTTATGGCTCAATATGAAGTGAATTGAAGATGTATTGAGCATTGCTTTTGTCTTATTGTTTCACTATATACAGAAAGGAAAGATAACTGCTGAAAGAATTCTCATGAATAACAATAGAAAAAGAGTATCATAAAAGAAGATAGTTTTAAGGAGGAAATGGAAAAGGTAATAAAAGAAAGCAAGTATAAAAATAACCCCCCAAAATGAGAGTTATATTTTAGGAAGAGTGCTAAACAAATACCCATCATGTTTTTTATGCCTATGCACACACACACACACACACGTATGCATGCAAACATACAATACACACATTCTTTAACACAAAGTGTAATCATCTGTGGATATTTTCTCTGTGGCGGGGAGAGGGCTTCTATGCCATGCTCAGGAGATTTGGAGAATCACTTTGGCAGTAACAAGGATCATACAGGCATTTAGGGGTACAAAGTATGTGTCCCTAATCTTTGTGCTTTCTCCAAGGTTTGTCTTTTACTACTATTACTAATGTAAAGAAATTTAACAGAAATATTTTGACTTGAATCTATTTTGTGCTTATAATTTGTCTTGATTCAATAATAATATGATGTTGATCAAAGCAACATTATAATATTAGAGTTCAAAGGAGATTGTCTATGATATCTTGTCTGAAATCCAAAACTTAGGCCTTTTCTGAAATTAAGTCCTCAATATTCTTCTCGTTAAATACCTTGTATATTTATTTATTTTAGTGAAGAAAATGGTTTTTGTTGAAATAAATTTACTTAAAATGATGGTAATGTATTATATGTTGGACCCTATCAGCAATCATACTTTAAACCACAGTGCAAAAATTTATATGAAAACAAAAATACTTTCTGTAAAAGTAGAATGGTAGTAGGCAAATTGGTGGATGCTGAGATATATACATATAAATATATGTATATATATTTTTTCCAATATTCTACAGAAAGAAGTGGAGAGAGAAGGAATGTGTGTCAGTGAATGAGTGAGTGAGTTAGTGAGCATGTGTGTGTGTGTGTGTGTGTGTGTGTGTGTGTGTGTGTCACTAGTACACGGAAAACAGGAGTAATTTTTCTTTTACTTGTTTTACATGGAAGCAGAGTTAAATAAGGCCTAACTGAGATCATTTGTGATTTGCTAGAAATTCAAGGAGGTTCGATATTTTTAAATAAATCTCCTTGTTGAATGGAAGAGGTAGATTTTCTTATTCACTCAGTAAAATTAATGTGAAGCTAAGCAGGAACGATTTGAAAACAAAAATAAATTAAAGTAGTTAAGATTAAATGGAACACCTTGTCTTCTACCACAGACCTCTTACTATATTTGTTTTCTTTGATAAATGAAAATAATATATAGCAAATGTAAAAAAAGAAATAGATTGATATATGACCTAGATATAAGTAATAATATTGGAATGAGTGCTTTACAAAAGCAAATCCAAGGTGACATTTAAGCTCTATAGATTTTGACTCATCAAAAATTTAGAATGTAGTTACTAAGATTTTTCAAAGTTACAAATAAACTAATAGTTGCCTAAATATGCAAGGAATTTATATAGCTAAGTGGCAAACATGGTAACAGATACTTAGATTTGCTCAATGACTACACTATTCCCTTGTTCCAAAGTTCAACTATAAGAAAAGACAAAAACCTATCCAAAATAAAAATTTTCTTTGCTTACCCTATTTTTTTGTTGCATGTACAGGGCACAGTGGTAGGGCATTTGCCTTGCATGCAGAGACCCTGGACAAATCCCGGTTCTATACCTGGCATCCCATATGGTCTCGCGTGCCTGCTAGGAATGATTTCTGAATGTAGAGCCAAGAATGACCCCTCAGCACTATCAGGTGTGGCCCAAAAACAAAAATAAATAAATAAATAAATAAATAAATAAATAAAAATCCTGCTAATTTATTAAAAAAAAGAATTCTATTACCAAAATATCTAGCAAAAAAAAAAACATACGTAAGTTCAAAACTTAAAGATGAATTATTATAGCTATATTATTCATAGTAACAAAAAATAGAAACTCCAAATATCCATAAACTATGAACAAATTTTGGCATATTATATCATGGAATATAATCTGATAATAAAAATAAGTAAATTACTGTCACAAACTACAAGAGGGAAATTAAAAACTTTTATGCTAAATTAAAAAGTCAGAAGCAAATGACTATATGTTGACACAGTTATGTGACATATACAGAAAATTATAGTTCTCTATAAAAAATGTATTTACATTTTCCTGGGCCTGGGTTTAAGAATGTTGAGAGGTTGTAACTGAGTATCAGTGATATTTCAGGTAATAAAAATAGTCTACAATTGGATTATGTTGATCATTATATATCCTTGTATTTTTAAATAAAAATAATTGAATTACATATTTAAAATGAATGGATTTTAGATTTTAAAAAATTTTAACAAAATAGTTTAGAAAAACAAGTGAGAGCTTTTTTTTCTTTGTTTCTGTTTGTTTCTTCTTTCTTCTCTCTTCTTTCTTCTTTCTCTTTCTGTCTCACTTTCTTTTTTCTTTCTCTTTCTTTCTTGCTTTCTTTCTTTCTTTCTTTCTTTTCTTTCTTTTTCTTTCTTTCTCTCTCACTTTCTTCTTTCTCTTTTTTCTTTCTCTCTTTCTTTTTCTTTCTTTCTCTTTCTTTCTTTCTTTTTCTTTCTTTTTCTTTCTTTCTTTCTTTTTCCTTCTTTTTCTTTCTTTCTTTCTTTTTTCTTTCTTTCTTTTTCTTTCTTTCTTTCTTTTTTCTTTCTTTCTCTTTCTTTCTTTCTTTCTTTCTTTCTTTCTTTCTTTCTTTCTTTCTTTCTTTCTTTCTTTCTTTCTTTCTCTTTCTTTCTTTCTTTCTTTCTTTCTTTCTTTCTTTCTTTCTTTCTTCTTTCTTTCTTTCTTTCTTTCTTTCTTTCTTTCTTTCTTTCTTTCTTTCTTTCTTTCTTTCTTTCTTTCTTTCTTTCTTTCTTTCTTTCTTTCTTTTCTTTCTTTCTTTTCTTTCTTTCTTTCTTTCCTGGGATTAAGGCAAATGTTTGTATTTTCTCTACTTTACTCTGAATCTGCTTAAGATAGTTTTAGATTTATGGGCCAGAGAGATAGCAAGGAGGTAAAGCATTTCCTTGCATGCAGAAGGTTGGTGGTTCAAATCCCGCCATCCCATATGGTCCCCTGAGCCTGCTAGGAGCGATTTGAGCATAGAGCCATGAGTAACCCCTGAGCACTGCCGAGTGTGACCCCCCCCAAAAAAAAGATAGTTTTAGATTTAAATAAATTTATTTAGAAGAAAAATGGTGAACTTAAAAAAAATTAATAATTGGGGCAGGAATGATAGCACAGCATTTGTCTTGCACATGGCCAACCCTGAACTGGCCCAGCTTCATTCTCTGGCATCCCATATGTTCCCTAAGCCTGCCAAGATTTCTGAGCATAGAGCCAGGAGTAACCCAGGAACACTGCTGGGTGTGCTCCCTCAAAGCAATAAATTTTGAGAGAAATTAATAAATGGAAAATTGTCTAAAGACAAGCAAAATATAACAATCAACTCATCAGGTACTCTTTTTTTTTTTTTTTTTTTTTTGATTTTTGGGCCACACCCGGCATTGCTCAGGGGTTACTCCTAGCTGTCTGCTCTGAAATAGCTCCTGGCAGGCACGGAGGACCATCTGGGACACCGGGATTTGAACCAATCACCTTTGGTCCTGGATCGGCTGCTTGCAAGGCAAACGCCGCTGTGCTATCTCTCCGGGCCCTCATCAGGTACTCTTGATAACAGACATGAGACTAGGCAAATGCGTATTATTTATATGTATTCTCCACCTTTGCTTCTAGCTTCCTTCTCAACTCATATCTCCCACCACAATCACTAAACTCCTGTGTTATTGCTATGTAAATTTGCTGATAATTTCTTATAAATCCCAAGCTGTATTTTGAGTATATGCCTTTTCTCATTTCACTAAAGAAAATTATTTAATTACTTCCTCAAATATACATTTAACATATGCTTTAGGCCCCAGATCATTTAATTTCAAATAATCTTACCTTAGTTTCTATATTATCAATACAACTTTCTGAACTCAAACCCAGTGTATTCTTAGTGCCTCCAAATACCAAATAATATATATTCAAGTAAAACTCTGTTTATACTTTATACTTTTTAAATTCTGAGTTTATCAGTATTTTTACTTTTGTTTCTGTAGTATCAAGTACAGTATTTAACAGTATGTAAGTGCTCAAAACACTAATAGAACAGTGAATTAATGTATACATACATGGCTGCTAAATTACAGAATCAGTATATATTATACATTTACATCAACCTGACATGAACTACTTTTCAACCTTATTTTAGCAAACAAATTGCAGGAGAGATGACATAATGACACCTACATGAGATCATAAGTTAAAATACTCCATTTATGAGCTCACATCAGTTCATGTTTTCCAATGTGAAATGGCAAATCTTCTGACCAAATCCATCACTTGTACTGAGGATTAGATCAAGTGTGTGCAAGGGATGACTGGTGACTCTGAATGATGATAGATCACACTGCCTAACAGACTGTCATTTCCCTGACATGATTTACAGTTCCCAGTATAGACCACAAGGGAAAGATGGGAATGCCACTCAGCGACCACCCTGGTTACTAGTGAGGAATGCAGTATCGTGTTCAGCTGTTATGAAATCACCTCATCAGGAAGATTTGGAAGCTAGTCAATAGTCAGTGGGTAAACAAATATGCCAGGCAAACTAAACACCAACAAATGATGGATTTCAAGATAGAAGTTCAGAGAAAGTGGGGACTTTCATACTATTATACTTAGTATTACTAGAACTATGTAGGGGATTGTGGCACTACTAAATCCTTCACAAATTAAAATGAAGTCGCAAAAAAAGAACATTATTTTCTAGGGCAGCAATACCAAGCTGTTATCATTCTATGCAGTATAAACTATTTTTGTTTCAATACTCTAAGGAATACAATCAAAAATAAAATGCATAGAAAACCAGCTGTGAGCAGAAACATGTTATTTATTTATAATAATATAAGAAAACACAATGTGGAAATGTTTTAGAAAACAGCTGAATAACAATATACCCCAGTGCATTTGTGTTGTGGACTCATTGGTTCTTGAGTAAAATTTCATGCACCACTGTAGAACTATCTGTTTCTGTTTTGTTATGATGATATGATAACTTCCTCAAAATCCAGAGAACATCCTAAAACATGCAGAGGTAGTCTAGTAACACCAGGAACTATAATTTGTATCGGTTATAGCATGGACACTAGTTATTCTTACTCTGATTTTAATTTTAGTCCATGTTTAGGAAGCAATTAAAAATGTCAAAGGTATTTCTTCCTTGTTCTTTGAAATCAACTTATATCAAAACACAGAACAAAAATTGCAGGAATGAAAACTTACTGGTAAGCCAAATTGTTGTGGAATTTAAGTCTAATAGAACTACATAGAAAGAAGTAGAATATGTACTTATTTATGCTTCCAGGAATTATTTAAAGGCAAAGGGTGCTTTCTGAAAAGCTAACTGACTAACCTCTCTTGAAACAAGGAATCGATATATTCTTGAAATCTGGAGTGACTCCACTTATATTGGCAGTCAAAATAGAATGACAGGGAAAGGGTGGACTTACATGAAATAACAACAACAACAATTAAAATAGCAACACGATAAAATAAAAGACAAAGAAGACATTCAATCTCTGGGGTAGAAAGAGAAATGTGGGACACAAGCAAACTTTTAGCTAATTATTAATAAACAAACTTAATATAAAAGTCAAATTACTTCTCAAATCTAGTTATATAATTTAATGTGAGGTATGAATGTGTATGCTACCCAGAAGAGAATGAACATTCTAGAAGGGTGGACCAGAGTTATAGGACAGTGGTTAGAGTGCTTGCCCTTGCAAACAGCCTTTTTGGGTTTAAACCATGGCATCCCAGATGGCTCCCTAGACATGGAGTGATCCTGCGTGAGGCCCCCTGATTTGGTTGCCCTCGGTTCTGAACCAGAGACAGGCATTTAGTTGTATTCTGCTTTATGCATGTGGTTCCTGATTTTTGAGTAAGTTCCACTCTTCTGTGACATAATGCAAGGTCCAATTATAAACCGCAGGAGCAGCATAAGGCAACTGACCAAAATGTTTAAGGCATCTGACTAAACCATCTAGTAGTACCTCTGACCCATAATACTGTTTAAGGTTGTTTCCATTTTCCCCCACTCTGAACTTCCCTGTACAAAACCTATATAAACTGGCTTGTGATCTTGGGATAGTCACCTTTTTCATTAGTGTGAACAATGATCACCAATGTGGAGCTTTTGGTGATAGAATAAAGCTTTGCTTCACTTTAATCAACTTATGTGGTCTTCTCTGTTGATTTCTGGACCCCAAACAATTCCTGACTACTAAACCAGAAGTAATCCCTGAGCAATGCTGGGTATGGTCCAAAACAAAACACAAATAAGTAAATAAAAATTAAAACACAGCATAAAATAGTCTTTTATTGGGATACATTTCAAAACAAGGGATTTGCATGTAAGCCACTTGACTATTCAACTTATTCTGCAAATGCCCATATTAACTTCTTTTTTTTGTTTGTTTTTTTTTTGTTTTTTTGTTTTTTGTTTTTTGTTTTTGGGCCACACCCTGTGACACTCAGGGGTTACTCCTGGCTATGCGCTCAGAAGTTGCTCCCTGGCTTCTTGGGGGGACCATATGGGACGCCGGGGGATCGAACTGCGGTCCACTTCCTAGGCTAGCGCAGGCAAGGCAGGGACCCTTATCTCCAGCGCCACCGCCCGGCCCCCCAATATTAACTTCTTATTAATGCATAGATTGAATTGGGGGGAAAATAGCAACAGCAAAGATAAATAGAATGCATAGAATAGAAAAATCTTTAAAAAAAACTGGAGAAGAAAGTAGTAGAAATTTGCATAAAAATATTTACTTACTAAAAAACATAAATCATAAAAAACATCTCTAAAAATTTAAGGACTAATTTGTAATATATAGCTTGTGAAAATAAACTTAATTAAACCAGATATTACTATAAAATCTATAGGTAGAAAATATACTACTTTATATTTCAAAACTTGAGGTAAACACACAAGAAATATTGGATCCATAAGAAAAATAAGTGAATAACATATAATACTATATAAAATATAACAAAATAGAAGAGCTATTTTATATTTATTTTTATAAAATAAATATTTATGATTTTTATTTAATTATAAAACAAAATAGCTATTATAGCTTTTAGTGATGAGAACTACACTATAATCACAATTTAATATATTTTTAAATTTATTTATTGAGACTTTTATAATTATAAGTCCTTCATAGTTGTATTTCAGGCATACAGAGATAATGAAATTAGAGCTATTTCCACCACGGTGTTGACCTCCCTCTTCAACAGAGATCCCAGAGTGCATTCCATACCTCTACCTTAGTGCCCCTGGGCCTGTCAGTGTAAAAGGTCCATTTTAAGTTTAGATTGTTATAATTTGGGTCTCTTGGCTCTATTGTCATGACTTTGGCTTGAGAATTTAGTTCTGGTCTTTCCACCCCCCCCCCACCAATGCACCTGAGACTTCTTGCCTCTAGGTGCCATCCATTTTTTTTTCCTTTACTCAATTTGTAGAAAGAATCAGAAATATTGAGGTAAAACAAAGTAATTCATGCCTTCCAGGTACTAAAAAAAAGGCTTGGGAGCCCTGTTTTAGAAGCTACAAAATAAAATTAAAAAAAATAGGGGTTGACAAAATTTTTTTTGATAGGAGTAACAAAAGTTGGGAGAAACTAGAAAGGGACATACCTGTAGCCCTAAACAACAATAACAACAACAACAACAAAACAAAAAATAGGCTATTTTTTTCATGTCATCTACCCATGAACCATACTTTCTTAAGGTTCTGTACATACTAATTGTCAACTCCAAGGTCATTTGTCCCAGGAAAAGTTCTACTCAATCACAGTTGTCACAGTCAGGCTTCTGTAAGTAGTGATATTGTTTTTTGCACGATCCTAATTGAAACTGGGGTGTCATGAAGTATCTTCTGTTTTCATCTCACCATTAGGTAGCAAAGGCAGTGAAACTTGCTCTTAATGCCAAGTTGTTGCTATGTCTAGTCATCAGCGTGTCTTATGAACCTATCCTGAAGCAAATATGGTGCCCAATGCACATTAGGGGCTCCCAAATGGAGGTTTGATTCTGGTTTGGTGCAGAAAACAGTGCTGGTTTCAAAGATGGGATTCCAAGGTTCAGTTTTGGATGGTCAAGGGCCCTTAAAAGAGGCCCAAGTCAAGTCATTATGACAAATGTTCAGGGTGAAAGACACCCCTGCTCTATAAAATGTATATGTTTCTATCTATATTAGATAAGAACTCTCTATTCATAAGATTTCCTCATTTTAATTGTGCTTACGCAACAAGGAACAATGCTCATGATACTCCTGGTGCACATGGGAAATAAAATAAAAAACAAAATGGTTTAATCTCTATAACCTGTTTTTTTTAAATATAATTTTATTTTGATCATAGTGTCATACATATTGTTGACAATAACATTTTAGGGTACATATTTACATAAAATCAGGGGGGATTCCCAACCCAAATTGCCCTCCCTACCCCTCCATTTTTTGTCCTACCTCCCATTTCCTCTTTCCTCACCCCCAGGGCGGCTAGAATATGTGGTCCCCTCTGTATCCAACCCACTACTTAGTAGTCTTGCACCTGTTTGGTCTTGATGCCTCCCTTATCTCCCCCTCTAACTGTAGGCAAGGACTAGCTAGTTCAAGTTGCATGGTTTTGCCTGAAAAGGAGGAGATAAATAAACTGGGGTAAGAGTCTAATACTCCCAAAATGGGTGGAATCCTTCTAGAGGCTCTCATCATCGATTTGGGAGATGAAGGAGAGAAAGAAGGTGAAACACTCCACAGTACCAAAAAAAGTGTCAATTATCCAGTGAGGACTCCAGCTATATCGATAAGCCACCACAAAAAAAACAGACGAAAAACAAAGCAAAACAAACAAACAAAAAAACAAAACAAAACAAACAAACAACCAAAAGCACGCCATGGTCTTGAAATAAGAAACATGCATAGCACATAACGAAGGAAAAGAAAAGAATAGAAAAAAAAATAAGTATAATTGGGGACAACGATTTCAATAATCACATCCCCAAACAGAGAAATTGACAAAATAGATAGGTAAATAAAAATAATAATAACAATAATAATTGAAGGTAAAGTATATATATATATAATTATATATATATATATATATATATATATATATATATATATATATATATAAAATACCAAGGTTTTGTGCTTTTTGCATTTTTGTTTTTTCCCCTCCTGCCCTGGCACAGTAAATATTGGGGTCATTCGAAAAGGAATTCACATGGCCTAAGAAATATGGGGTTTCTTCGTCCTTGGAGTATACTGCCATGGGATCAGCTCTAGACTTTGCTCAGGATCATTTATTCTCCCGGTGGTGTTTTTTGGTGTGTGGAAGACTTCTGTTCTGTCCAGGGTGATACACTCAGAGCTCTGTGTTTAGAGGTCTCAGTATCTGCACAGATCCTGAGGTAGGACTTATGGTGAAGTCAGATTTTGTGGTTCTAGAGGTTCTGTTACCTCAGTGTCGTTTTAGTCCATCTTCTGTGGTTGGTGCGCTTGGTCTTTGCACTAAACCTAGGATGGCACCTAGGTTAGCGTCTTTCTTTGTGCTTCCAGAAGGCCCATTCTGTTGCAGTTGTCTCTGTCAGACCTTTGGGGCTGGGGATCATGCTTATTGTGCAAGTCATAGTTCAATCCCTAAACTAGGGCTTATTTTATTGGTCCCAAGATGTATACTGTTCTGGTCGTGGTTCTAGTAGCCAGTCATCTGTAGGTCACGATCTTGGCTTTTGGACCTACCAAAGGGTTGCCGAGTCTTCTGGTTTTGTCTTGACGTTAGCTGGTAAGGTAGGCTAATCTGCTCTAAGGTCAAGTTAGTTCACATTTTCCTATTTTGTCAGGATATCATGTTAGAGCTGGCCCTTGTTGTTGATCCCCCGCAGTATTAAGGCTGTCCCGCGATGGAGTTTGTTTTCCTGCAGCTGTTGTGAAGAGCTGTGCCGATTCTATGTCTGGGATCCAGGGTTCAAGGCTGGATGAATGGCATCTAATCATCTGAGATCTAAGTGATTCCACATGACATATTTTCAAGGTAGGAGATACCCCTGTATTGTAAAACAACTATGAGTTCCTATCTCTAGTAGATAAGAGCTCTTTTTTTATATGTAAGATTTCCCCATTATTTAGTGTGTCTTTGCAGGGGGGAGGTGGAGCTACGTTGTATTGTCGGTGTGATTGGGGGTGGCCAGAGGGGATAACAGACACAGGTCACCATATCCAAAAATGATAAAAAATAATAATAATAAAATAAAATAAAATAAATAAAAATGTATGTGCTCGCAAATTTATATATAGGACCAACATTTAAAAATAAATAAATAATAAATTTAAAAGAGAAAAAGAAAAAAAAAAAGAACTAAAATGAATTAGCGAAGTATTTAAAGGACCAAAGTGGTGCAAAAGACTACCCTACATTTGGGGGAGAGCAGGTAACGAGGTGGTGTATTACAGGTCTTATGCCTATGTTGGAAGTACAGTTTTTCCCTTTGTCTTTTGGGTTTTTCTTGTGATGTGTGGCGTTCCCAGGCATCTTCCCTATCACACCCCCCTGACCTTCTTCAGGTTGGTAAAAAATTTGCGGCAGGGGGGTCTTGGAAGAGTTCTTGCATTGGGGATACTTTTGACCTAGGTCCGGTTTCAAGAAACAGTCCACGTTAGGGGGAGTTGGTAGGGAGGGCCTCGCAGCATGAGTCCCGCAGGGGGGAGTTGGCTGTCTTTTTCTTGCCCGGGACGAGGTGTGGGTTTGACTGGGTGTCCCCTTCTCTTGGGTGCTGGGTACATGGTTCGTTGGGGTAGGAGGTCGATCTTGTTGCCTAATAGATTAAGGACTGAGGGTGAAGTGTTTTAATATAGAGGGAGGTCTGGATGGGATTGAGGGGTGGAGGGATAGTTGGATTTCCAGAGGGGGGGAAAGGGTAAGGTGTATGGAAGGGGTAGGGAGGGAGAAAAGAGAAAAATACATTAGAAAGAAAGGGATAAGAGAAAGGATAGAAAGTAAAGAAAAGAATAGAAGAGACAAAAAATAACCAGAAGTGGTGAGAAGGAGAGGAGAAAATAGCAAGGGAATGCTGGTTTGCTTGAATGTGTTCAGTGAATAGAGCATCGTAGTTTGGGGTCCTTGTACATCGCTGTTACTGCTTCGGTGGTCTGACTGGTACGTGCTTGAAAACCCAAAAAGAAGGTAAAACCTAGAGATAAAAGTGTATGTTAAAGAGTTTTCTCAGGGCCATCTCGGCTAGTAGCAAACCTGGGTATGGTATCTCGTGTGGTTATCCCGAGTTGCCATCTTAGCTTGTCCGCCCTTTGTGTCCAAGAATGCCTGTGGACAGAGCTGGTTTTAATCTAAACCTTTAATTCACGAGAGACTTATTTACTAGAGTTTCCTATAAGAAAAACCAGAGAGAGATGGGAAAGCTATCTTTACAGATGGAAATATATACACTCAAGAATTATAACTATTAAAATATAACTTCTTCTGAAATATACAAAGGAAATATAGACATCTCTTTTGAGACTTTTGAGATAGTCTAGCAGAGGGAATAAAATCCAGAACCAGTTTATCCCACACCGTTGTCTTGCAAAGTCTGAAAAATGGGTCACAAAAGTCAGGGATCAGATGGTGTCCTCCACTTGAGGGTCTCTGTGGAGCTAAATTAAGTAGCAAGAAACAGTCTACATGAGGGGAGGTGGGAGGAAAAGGGGCCATATAGGGATGATCAGCAGGAGCGGTGGCAGGCAGCTTCTTTTGAAGCAGAGACAAAGTGAGCTAGGAAGCTGTCTTTTTTGTTTTGGGAGGTGGATAGCAGCTTGCTGGAGCAGGGGGTAGGGTCCAGTGCCTGAGGAGTTAAGGACAGAGGGTAAAAAAGGTTAAATAGGGAGAGATAACAGATATGGGTTGAGAAGGTGAGCAGATAAAAGAGGATTTGTAAGGTGGTAGATAGACTAGGAAAAAAAAAGGAGGGGTTATATATAACAGGGCCTATACACAACATAGACAGGCATTGCATAAATACATATTAGACAAACATAGAGGTGTCCACAGCATACATACTCATAAACACCCACATACACATACACAGACATTGGAGATTGATTTGGGTTGCAGTTGAAGAACTGACTCTTATGAATTGGGTCAGAGTGTTTAAAAATATGAGCATATCAGGGGAAAGGTGATTCAGTTTCTAGGCCAATACATCATTGGTGATGGTAAACTTTATAAATAAAGCTTCTGGGTTATAGATTGTGCATGGAGCATTCTTAGAACCAATCATACTTTTCACGTATAGAATACTAAGCAATATGGTAGTGAGCCCTGTAAAAGGAGTCTACCCCATAAAGTCTACCAGGTCTCCAGGTCTCAAGCATCCAGGTTCCTTTTCTGAAAGCAAACTAACAACATAAGACTTATAATATAATAGTAAACTAGCTATATTTGAAAGAATAAATTGCCACAAAACATAAAGAATGGGGACTGTAACAAAAGTCTAACATTGTGCAGTGCATATTTCAATGGTTTCTAGTGAACATAAATATTAGATCATAATAGCAGGCATAATCAAGTGTAAAATGAATAAATTAGAGTAATTTGCCTCAGAACAATACAATATTGAGCATTGTATTTGGAGTCTAATAGGACATAGTACTGAAATGCAAAAACTAGGGAGACCAACCCTACATCTCCAAGAATACTGTGGACAAAGAAGTTAAAGAGCTACTATACACATATTAAAATTAAGACACTAAAATATTCTAATAGTGAGCATGTAGTGGGAATCCTGGTTTCAAAACCCCATTGCACCTGTTTATGAGAAGAAAAAGCATTGGAACATTATTATAGACCACTATGATGAGTAGTTGATTGAACAACTGTCTCAATCTAAACAGCTGCTATCCATTGCTGCTGGTTTCTCTTGAAGTATTAACAACATAGTAAAAGCTTTGTGTGTACTCTTTCTTCCCACTCAATTTATTTTCCTTCCTCCTCACTATAGCCCTGGCAATACGGTGTTCAAGATATCTACCATTTATACCATTGTGATTTTTATGCGAGTTTTTCTAAATAGCAGACGTGTTGTGCATAAATTATTCTTGGATAAATGTATTTACTGTCCCTGGGGATAGATACCCAAGAGAGGGATTACCTAGGTTCATATGCAGCTCAATTTTGAGTCTTAATGACGAAACCCTCCATACAGTTTTCCATATAGATTTGACCAGTTAGCATTCCCACCAACATTGTTAGAGAATTCCTTTCTCATCCACATCCCCACCAACAGAGAGTGTTCCCCATTCTTTTTAATATTTGCCATCTCCACTGGTTATAGCTGATTTCTCATTTTTGTCTTTAATTGGTTTCCTAATGATAAATAATGATGAACATTTTTCATATGTCTGTTGGCCATCTGTTGGTCCTTTCCACAGATAAGCAGCTGTTCATTTCCTCTTCCCATCTTTCAGATTTTTTTTTTGGTTTGTGGAGCTAAGCTTTGTAAACACTTTGCATCTCTCCTATATATCAAAACACTTATCTAATGTGTTGAGTGCAAAAATTCTCTCACAATCAAGCTGTCTTTCTAGTTTTATCCCATGTTTCTTTTGCCCATATAGAAACATTTTTAGTTTGATGTAGTCCCATCTAGTACTTAATTTCGATGCCATAGCTGGTATGGCATTGCTAACATTGTAGGACTTCTTTGAGGTCTAAAGTCTAGGAGTGTTATGCTTATGTTTTCCTCAGTGAACTTTATGGTTTCAGGTCTGATCTCAAGGTTTTCATCCTCCATTTTGATTTTAAATTTGGTGTGAGATGTGAGATATGAATCAGTCTTTAATTTCTTACACAGTGGTTAATCCAATTTTTCCAACACCATTTGTTGAGGACCTGTCTTTGTTCCATTTCAAATGCTTGGCTCCTTTGTCAAAGATTAGTTGATGGTATATTTAGGGGTTTGACCCTAGATATCTATTCTGACCCTTTGGTCTGAAACTTTGTCTTTATTCCAATACCATGCTGTTTTGATCTCTATTATATTAGTAGAGCTTTCAAGTTAGGAAATGAGATGCCATCCCAGTTTTTTTTTTATATGCATTTTGCTCTTCTAGGCTATTTTATGATTCTACACAAACTTTATAATTGAAGCTTATATTCAGATTGAATCTGAATTTGAATAGAGATTGTGTTTATATAGTGATTTTAAATAAGATATAATGTTGATGAGATTGATTCTTCCAACCCAATAAGCATGGAATGTTCATTTCATTTCCTTTAGGTATTCTTCAATTTCTTCATGAAGTCCTTTTGAAGTTTTCTTGATATATACCTTTCAACTCTTTTATTAGATTGGTTCCTAGGTACTTGATAGTTTTAGACACTATTTTAAGTGAGAAAGATTCATTGATTTCTTTCTCTCCTTGAGTCATTATTTGTATAAAGGAATGCAACCTGTCTTTTGTATTTTGGACTATGTAGTCTGTCACTTTGATGTCACTTTACTTTATTATTTCTAATTGCTTTTCTGTGGACTCCTTCTAGACTTTCCTACGTATATCATCATATCATCAGTTTGACCTCCTTTTTTCCTATTTGAATTCCCTTTGATTTTCTTTTCTTGTCTGATTGCTATTGCTAGAATTTCTTAATACTATGCTGAATAAGAGTGCAGACAGTAGAAAGCCTTGTCTAGTGCCTCAGTTTTTCATTTTATTTCATTTCATTGTAAGCATTTCAAAAATGCCTTACAGTTCTTCCACCGTTAGGAATAATGTTGGTGGGGGTCAAGTAGGTGGTGCAAGTGGTAAAGTATCTATCTGTTTTACCAGTGCTAGCCTAGGACAGACTACTGTTAGACTACTGTCCCATATGGTCCCCCCAAGCCAGGAACATTTCTGAGAGAATATCCAGGAACTGACCTCTCTGAGCGATCACCAGGCATGACCCAAACACCCCCTCTCCTTCAATAGTATAGCTGGTAAGGTGTTTGCCTTGCACACAACCAGCACAGGAAGGATACAGTGGATCAAATCCCAACATCCAATAGGGTCCCCTGAGCCTTCAGGGGTCATTTCTGAGCACAGCAGCCAGGAGTAGCTCCTGAGCACCACCAGGTATGACCAAAGCCAAAAAAAAAAAAAAAAAAAAAGAATAATGTTGGTGTGGGCTTTTCTATAAATAGCTGTTACAATCTCTGAGGAAGTTTCTTTCCACCCTATTTTGCTAACGATTTTCATCATGAATGGGGCTGGATTTTGTCAAATGCTTTCTCAGCATAGACTGATATGATTATGTAGTTTTTGTTCTTTTTCTTATTGATGTGGTGTATTATTTTGATTGATTTGCATATGTTGAAACCATCCTTTGCAATCCTGGAATGAAACCCAGATTGGTCTGTAGTTTTCTATGTTAGTGATTTCTTTGTCAGTTTGGGAATGAGAGTGTATGAGCGAGGATTCCCATCTTTTCAATGTTTTAAAAGATTTTAAGTATCAATAGTAGTAACTCTTCTCCTGAATGTTTGATAGAATTCACCTGTAAACCCCCCTCTGGTCTTGGACGTTTTATTCTTAGGGCATTTCTAAATTATTGTTTCAAATTCCTACTAGTTGACTGGCTTTCTTAGGTTTTCTACTTTTTCTTATTAAGATCAGGCGATGATAATTTTTCCAGAAATCTGTTCATTTTGGAAGATCTCAAGTTTAACTGAGTACAGTTTTACAGCATAAAACATGGTGTCTTGGATTTGCTAGGCTTCTGTTTTAATTTCAACCCTTTCATTTCTAAACCAATTTATTTGAGTGCTTTTCCTCCTTTTCCTTGTGAGTGTTGTCAGCAATTTGTCTATCTTGTTTACTATTTCAAAAAATCAGCTCCTTGTCTCATTAATTCTTTGTATTGTTTTCTTTGTTTCTATATTGTTTATTTCTGCTCTGGTTTTTATTATTTCTTTTATTCTCCTGTTTGGGTTTATTTGATGTTGGTTTTTCAGGTATTTTAGGTGTCCCTTTAGGTTGTTGTTTTTGCCATTTTCTTCTTTCCTAACATAGACCTCTATTGCTATGAGTTTCCACCAAATTACTGCTTTGCTGTGTCCTATAGATTTTGCCATTTTGTTTCTTCATTGTCATTCATCTCAAGGACTCACTTTATATCTTCTTGATTTTCTCTTTGATCCAGCTGTTGTTGATCAGCATGTTGTTTAGTTTCCAGGTGTTAGATTTGCTCAATGTATTCTTTTTACAATCAATATTGATTTCTGTTTTATTGTGGTCTGATAGGGTGTTTGGTATAATTCTTATATTTTTGACTCTATATAAGTTAGGCTGTGTCCTAAAATGTGGTCTATCCCAGAGAAGGTTCCACATGCACTTTAGAAAAATATGTATTCAGCTTTTTGAGGATAAATGCCCTGTATACAATCATTAGTCCTAGTTTTCTTGTTTCTCATTTAGAGATTTTATGTGTTTGCTAGTGTTCTGCCTAGTGACAATATGGCTTGTTGAAATCTTCCATTACTATCATGTTTCCATCTATATGTTTCTCTAAGTTTGTGAGCAAAAGTCTTACATATTTTGCTGGTTCATTTGCTGCATAGATGTTGAATAAAGTTAGTACTTCTTGGTCTAATGTTCCCCTTATCAATAAGTAGTCCATCATTGCCTTGGAATACTTTCTTTTTTTAATTAATATCTTTATTTAAACACCGTGATTACAAATATGATTGTAGTTGGGTTTCAGTCATATAAAGAACACCCCCCTTCACCAGTGCAACATTCCCATCACCAATGTCCCAATTCTCCCTCCTCTCTACCCCACCCCCACCTATACTCAAGACAGGCTTTCTACCTCTCTCATCCATTCGCATTTTTAGGATAGTTTTCAATGTAGTTATTTCTCTAACTGCACTCATTACTCTTTGTGATGAGCTTTATGTCTTAAGCTGGACCTTCCAGATCTCCAATTTGTTTCTGGGTATTATTGTAAAAATACTTTCTTTAGGTTGAATGCAGTTTGGTTTGATATAAGTATGGCTGTCCAAACTTTTATTTTTGTTTTCCAGTGTTTTGTATAATTGTTTTTCATCCTTTAACTCTGATACTGTGTCTACCCTGAACTCTTAAATGTGTTTCCAGCAGGCAGCAGTTGTCTGATCCTCTGCTCTGTGCCAATTGATGGGAGAATTTAGTCTATTGACATTTTAAAAAATTATTGACATAAAGAACTGTAGTGCATTATATTTTGTAGGGTTTTTTTGTTACAATTGTGTATTTAATTTGTGTAATTGATCTCTGTGTATTTCATTTAGAGTTGGTTGGTTAGCTCATATATTGCAAGTTCTTTGAGAATGTTTTTAATCTTCCCTTTCATGTAAATGAGAGTTTTGCTAGGTAGTGGACTCTAAGTTGAAAATTTCTTTCATTCAGTATTTTAAATATGTCATTTCATTCTTTTCTTGCCTAGATTGTTTCAAATGGAAGATCTGATTTGATTTTTATGTTCTTCCCTTTATACTTGAGGTTTTTTTGCTTTCTTACCATTTTGATTACTGTCGGTCTAGGTTTTGTTCTTTTAGGCACAAAATTCTAAATCAATTAAAAAAGCAAACAAACGAGTCAAAACAAAACAAAGACACCATAAATTAGTAACAATGATTTCAGCTTTTGGTCTAAAATTAAATTTTAAAAGTCTATGTTAAATTCAGGCTACAAATTTAATCTGGAGCAAGCAGTGGTCATTTTATTTAATTACTTAAGATTTAATTTTAGAAAAGCTCACACTATCAAATCAAAATCACTTTATTAATATCAAAATCAAAATTTGTAACTGAGATTTGTTATGAAGCTTTTTATAAGCTAAATAGCATAACATCAAAATTTAAAATAACAAGTTTTCATCAAATATTAGTCTTATGAAGAAATGAAATAGCAAAAATGTTTTGGTTGACTTGGGTAATGTGGAGAGGAAGAAAATAGTATTTTTCTTTTCTACTATGTATCTCAGCCACCCCAGGAAATCCCTGGTAAGGGCTGGGGATGAGAATAGAGAGACAAGACTAGTAAAGTTGAGTACAAGCACTTTCAAAGTACAGATATGCATGTTCCACCAGCCCACAACCAATGCCTGAAGCCCTAGATAAATAAATAAATAGACCTAAATATGTAGATTAAGCAATGAATGGGGATGGGAGAAAGTAGCAGATAAGCTAAAGGAAGACTAGCCCAGCTTGCTTCTTCCTTCTTATCTACACACAGAGGGAAGGACAACTGTAATCTCACCTGAAGTAGTCTAGCAAAGCAAAACAAAACAAAACAAAAACAACTAAAAATAATTCCAGCTTAATTTCCCACTGAGGGGACAGTTTGCTGCTAAGCTACATACAGTGTTAGGTGGCCAGCCAGAGCACAAAACAGAGAACACAGAATTAAAAGGAAAGTGATAGGTTTATTAAGCATCAGCTCTGAGGGTGTTCAAGTCAAAGGGATTTGGAGCTAGCAATATCGATGGAACCTCCATATGCTAGGTGGCTGGTCACTGAAGAACAGAAGACAGAGAGAGGAAAGAGTATAAAGATAGATTTATTAAGACTCATCGCTGAGGGCATACAAGTCAAAGAGACTTGGAGCTCCGAGTCTGGAGTAGGCATACAATTTATACATATTCTGCTGGAATATTCAAGACACACATCTGCTTTTCTAACCCTTATCTAAGCAGAGCAGATGTTAGATTAAGCCATGCATCTTGTCTATGAGCTCTGTTTGCTTGTCCTCCAGTCCCTGCCCTGCCAGAGAACCAAGGGGAATTTTCCTAATCTCATTCCAGAAAATGGGCAGGCCAGGTTTTTTTGTTTGTTTGTTTGTTTTGTTTTCCTGTGTTCAGGTCTGACCTGTGTAATTGCACCACTCTGGTTCACAACAGTCCTATAAAGGCCCAGCAAAAGTTTATAGAGCTGCAAACTCCAGCAAAAAGACACAGATATAATAGACTTTAGAAGTAGAAAAGCATGCATTGGATAGAGAAATGCATAGGAATAGGACCAGGTCATCAAAGATAGGAGGTAAGCAAGATGGTGTGGGATAGGATTTAGGATGTATACATCTAATATCAATGTACAGGACAAATGATGTTATTTTTGAGTTCCTGGATGGGCACCGAGAAAGGACATGGAGTCATCTACTTGAATTATACAATAAACATTAACTTCTTAAGCTTCTGAGTTTTGTATTCTTAATCTTCATTCAGTTCTTAAGAACCCATAAAATCAAGAATGAAGTCACTTTCATATTGATTGTCCCTACCACCAGATTCATAAGAAGTCATGGACTCAGCCTGGCATGAGGGGCTCTTTAGTGGAAAAGAAAAGTGAGTCTCCTATACCACTCCTAGGAATATACCCTAGGAACACAAAAATACAATACAAAAACCCCTTCCTTACACCTATATTTATTGCAGCACTATTTACCATAGCAAGATTCTGGAAACAACCAAGATGCCCTTCAACAGACGAATGGCTAAAGAAACTGTGGTACATATACACAATGGAATATTATGCAGCTGTCAGGAAAGATGAAGTCATGAAATTTTCCTATATATGGATATACACGGAATCTATTATGCTGAGTGAAATAAGTCAGAGAGAGAGAGAGAAAAACGCAGAATGGTCTCACTCATCTATGGGTTTTAAGAAAAATGAAAGACATTCTTGCAATAATAATTTTCAGACACAAAAGAGAAAAGAGCTGAAAGTTCCAGCTCACCTCAGGAAGCTCACCACAAATAGTGATGAGTTTAGTTAGAGAAATAACTACATTTTGAACTTTCCTAATAATGAGAATGTATGAGGGAAATGGAGAGCCTGTCTAGAGTACAGGCGGGGGTCGGGTGGGGAGGAGGGAGACTTTGGACATTGGTGATGGGAATGTTGCACTGGTGATGGGTGGTGTTCTTTACATGACTGAAACCCAAACACAATCATGTATGTAATCAAGGTGTTTAAATAAAAAATAAAATAAAAAATAAAAATAAATAAAAATAAAAAAATAAAAAAAGAAAAGAAAAAGAAAAGTGAGTCTCAACCTCGGTGATTACTAAATGTCATTATTCCCTTACAGAAAAGAAATTCAGCAGGAGGAGAAATTAAAAAGCAAAATAGTATATTTGAGAGGTTGGGAGAGACCGTATGGGATGCTGAGAATTGAACCCTGTTTGGCCAAATGCAAAGCAATCATTACCTGCTATACCATTACTCAGTACCCAGGAAAATAATTTTGATGAATGAAATTCACTTAAATAAGTGGATGGGAGAGAAAGACAGAAAGGTACATGTTTAAGAAAAAATATGAACTTCTCCATAGAGAAAAAGGCAGAAAATGTCTTTGGAAGAAGGATATAAACATTTTCTCCAATTCTCTTGGCCTGGAGTTCTCTGCATACATAAAAACTAATCTGGGTGCAGTTTCAAATAAAGATTTAAGGTTTCCTTTTTTTTTTTTTTTACCCTCCCACCCATTTTATTCTTATCTTGACCTTTAGACTATCCTGTAGTTTTTTTTTCTGAGGAAGTCCAAAGAGCTCAAGATTTGCATCTTAAAGAGATGTGTTTCACATGCCTTTGGGCTTCTTTTAACTGGTCAATTTCTTCTTAATTTTATCATTTCCCTAAAACTCATTATCAGGGACCCCTATCTATCTGCCTTTAACCAAAAAAACTTAGTTAATCTGTTTTAACCTTCAAGAGGTATATTAAAAGAACATTAAGTAATGATTAAAGAAAATCAATAACCATTTAAAATTAATATTTCTGGTTCAAATCAAGATGCCATTATAGAAGGTTCTTTGTCACACACAAACAGTTAAAAATTAAACAAGATGATTAATTGAGAGAGGCATGCTTCCTGTGATATAGTATCAACCCTGACACATCAGAGATTTACAATTGTTTTTAAAAAAAATTCACAAAAATTGATCAGGAAATAAAGGGAAAGAATTAGAATGCTGAAGGTATAATATACATAGCAAGTTTTCAGATAAAAGTAATATAGAGACTGAACTCATACAGAGAACAAAGATAAGATCAGTAAAATGCCAACTTCAACTATATACTGTTTAAGGGAGAGTGTTCAGATCTAAGATTTAGAATTAACTGTAACCTAAATGTTAATATTAGAATATGGTGTGCCTTTGCTTAGAGATAGCATTGCTTTGGCTTCTGTACTATGCTTGCTTATGGAAGTTAACTGCTGTAAACCTGGCTTGACTTTGAGCTTAAGAGCAACCATGACAGGCTCTAGTTTTAAGTCCCAGAAGAACAACCAGGTCCTAGAACCAGACCCCAGGGACAAATGCCAGGAAATACATCCATATAAGGCTAAATAGCAGCTGACAACCAGCAAGATGACAACACACCTGTATCTAGGGGAACAGCATGCAGTTGTCTGGTGCTACAATTAAACTACCATCAATACTAGCCATTTGGTAAGATGAAATCTTACACTAAGGACCAATAATTTTAAAAGATCAATGTCAAGAGGTGGGAATTCCCTGGACTGAGCCTTAGGTACTCTTTAAATTTTACCTATTAGCCATTCTCAGGATCCTAATTTCTTAGGAAATGTTGGACCCCATCATGCTAGAATAAACTCCCTTGCATTTACATTACTGTTTGTCTCCCTGGTGGTCTTTTGGGTGTTAGATCCAAAGTTCTTGACTTCACAGGGAGAATCACTTATGCTATGAAAAATTTAAAGCCTGGGATAAGAGAGTAATAATTTGATTCTTTATTTTCAGTTTACTTTCCTTTTTGTTCCCCATCTGTTTAGTTTAATAATTTTAAAATTCTTACATGTTTAATTCTAAAATTTATATCTGTATCTTCTTATAGTTTTTCTCTATTATAAAACATTTCATTATCAATTACATTTTCCAAGAATTATGATAATTTGTAGCTTAATAAATAGGTTAATTTTTTAAAGTTTTTAATAATTATTTAAATAATACTTTCTTATGATCCTTCTAATACTTGGGGTATATACAGTGAGATATTTAATTTTATTTCTAATACTGATAATTTGTCATATTTTTGATTTTTGCTTCTGTCAGTCTTGTTAGAGGCCTATCAATTTCCCAACTTTTCAAAGGTATGTAAATGGTTTATGTAAACTTATATTATTAATATAGTACAGTCATTAAGTCCCTGTTCTCTCATAATTTTCTCAATATTTCATCTTAATTTTTGGTAAGAAGACCAAAAATAGAGAATATATTTTATGTTATAATATATACACATATATGTATATAGACATAATTAAAAAAATGTGTGCTAGCCTTTTTCTATTGTTGTCACTAACTCTTCTAACAGTTGTAAGTTAATTGTAGTGAGTTTGGGAGGAGTGTGAGAAGATAGGTGGGAGGGAGTAAGTCTATATAGAACTTGGAGTTTGAATCTAATACTGGTACATAAACACCTAAATTGACAAGGGTCAAATATATATGTTTATATAAGTACATATGCTTATATATCTTATACCTAACTAAATATAAGACAAAATGAATAAATTTCTGAAAACAATTATAGAAGAAAAGAGTGACAATTTGTGGCTTAGAAAATAATTTTTGGTATAAAAAGTTTGATAAGGAAAAAATTATGATTTAGATTACCAAAGTTATAATTAATTAACCTAGTTGAAAAAATCTGACAATGAAAAGATACCTATAGATGGGACTAATTTGTCAATGCATATTCACCAGAGGACAAATTTTTAGAATATATTAAAAAACTCAAAATTAAACAATGAATTAAAAAGTAAACAAATAAAATAATGTCAATGAAAATGTCATAGGGATTGAATTAGATACATAAAAATATGTTCAAACTCATTGGCCACTAGAAGAAAGCTAAAAAAGAGAGATCTATTACCCATCAAAATGGCTAAAATCAAAATATGACACCAAATACTGTTGCCTATCTTAAGAAACTGAATCACTTACGCATATTGCTGATTCGAATGTAAATCATACAGCCAGTTGGAAAGTGTATGGTAGTTTCTGACAAATATAAATGTGCATTGACCATATACATTTTTAAATAATCAACCTAGAGAAATGGAGTTGTAGGCTTATGCAAGAAAAAAAAAGGCAATTTTCATTTAAACTTAGAATATAGCCAACAAGATTCCTTTAAAGGGTTAATGGCTAAACAAATTCAAGCATCATAACATGAAATATTGCACTGCATTGTAAAGAAAAAAGGCTAATACACACTTGCTTGAAAGAATGTCAAGGGAATGTTGCAAAATAAAAATAGCTAGTCTTGGGTGCTGGAGCAATAGTGCAGTGGGTAAGGCACTTGCCTTACTCAGCTGACCAGATCCTAGGTATTCCATATGGTCTATTGAAAACTGCCAGGAGTGATCTCAGAGTACAGATCCAGGAGTAGTCTCTAAGTATTGTCAGGTGTGCCCCTTCCCTCAAATAAAGTTCCCCTCCAAATAAAGAAAAGGAAGTAGTCAATCTCAAATATTTTCACACACTGTGTAATTCCATTTATGTAATAATTTTGAAATGACAAAATTACACACATAGAGAACAGATATGTGGTTATCAGAGGCAGGATGTAGCAGAAGATTAACTGTAATTATAAAGAATAGCAGGGGATCCTAGTCATGGGCTTGCTCTGTATTTAACTATAGGTAAATTACACAATTCTTGCATTCAATAGAGCTGCATCGAGCACACACATGCAAACATGTAAAACTGATGGAATCTGAATAGGTCAATGAATTATAATAGCATCACTTTACTGACTTTGACCTTGCACTATAATAATATCAAATATTATTGGTAGGCAAACTGGATATTAGATTGAATATTGGGAATATATTTATTACTATGTTTAACTGCATACAAGTCTATACATGTAACAATTAAAAAGCTGTATGACTAAAATTTAATTGAAAAAAATTTTTTTTGGTTTTTGGGCCACACTCGGCGATGCTCAGGGGTTACTCCTGGCTGTCTGCTCAGAAATAGCTCCTGGCAGGCATGGGGGACCATATGGGACACCGGGATTCGAAACAACCACCTTTGGTCCTGGATCGGCTGCTTGCAAGGCAAACGCCGCTGTGCTATCTCTCCGGGCCCTAATTGAAAATATTAAAATATGATTTATTAGTTTAAAATGCAGTAGACTATAAGACTAAGAAAAAGAGATAATGCATATGAAAGAAAGCACATAAACATGAAAATATAAACATATATGCCCATAACATGGAACTATTCTATTCAAATTCCAATGAGATATATTTTTCAGCTTTTAGATTCAGAAGGATCAAATGGGATGGCAGTATGAGGACAAAAACACTTTTGTGCATTGTTAATCAAAATACAAATGAATGTATCACTTTGAAGACTGCCTGGGAATATCTATCAAAATTAGAAATTCTTTCTCTTTGACGGAATTTACTTCTGGAAATTTCTATAAAAGATACATTGGTTTGCCGATAAACACAGCCTATAAGTTCTGCATTAAGATAAAATTGGAAGCTGCATAAATTTTTATTAAATGCCAGTAGTTTGATAAATTCAGTCACAACTATGCAACAAAATGCTAGTAAGATTAATATGGTAGCTTTCTATTCTGTTATGCTAAAATAAATGCATAGTGTGGAAAACATACTGTTATTAAATTCAAAAGACATATAAGATATATACATACATAAACATACAGTGACATGAACAATACTTGGGTTTATTAATACCAGCACCAGCAGAAATAATATTCCTAGTATAACCTTGACTTCTCAACCCACCCTACCACTATCTTCCCCATTCTTAACTTTAAACACCCAGCAAACTCAATACAAATAGTCTGTTTTCTGGAAGCTTTATACAGCATGGGCAGTCTATTAGTATATATTTTTTGTTTTGTTCATTATAATCTATATAATCACCAAAATTAAATGAAACAAAATAAAATGTTAAGAAAATTACAGGAAAAAGATGATATTAAATATATCATATTATATCAATACTCTAATATTGATTCATTTATGAGAAAATTTGTGGGCTTCTGCATTCTACTTGTCACATAAACAATCGTGTTTTTGGAAAGTTCACAGATAGTTAACGGCTACCTTCAAACTGGTGGATAAACACTGCAGCACTTGTCTTTTAAGACATAGTCCTGTCTGGAATTACTAATTTACATATTAATTTGTATTAGTAATATGTATATTCCTAAGAGTCTAACACATATTTAGTATATAGTAGTCTAAATGAAATATTTTATTTTGTTGAATTTAGCAGTTTCCATTCATTCATAGTCCAGAAGAAATTCCTAATGTTGCACCCATAATTTCCTTGTAGAAAGTCATACTTTTCACAAATCTTTCTAATACATGACCACTGTAGCTGATATCCAGATGTTTAAGCTCTAAAAGTAGCATTTTTTTTTTTTGCTTGATGAGGGTGGACATCCAGTGGCACTAGGGATCACACTTAAATATGCTCTGTAGTCCATATGCAGCATCAGTGATCAATGTTAGTCATATACAAGGCAAGCATCTAAACATCTATATATTGTCTGTCCCTTAAAGCATTTGTGTTTTTCATCAGTATATTTTAATTGTATTCTACAGCATAGTCATATAAGTACTTCTAAAATAGTTACATTTTTTAAAAACTAGTTAAATTTTTGGGTTTACTCCTGGCTATGTGCTCAGAAATCTCTCCTGGCTTGGGGGACCATATGGGACCTGGGAAATCTAACTGCAGTCAGTCCTACGCCAGGACCCAAGTAAGACACCTTACCTCTTGCCCCATCACTTCAGCCCCAGTAGTTCCATGTTTTACTCTATAGTCACTATTGTTGTTGGGTTCCACTCCCCCATATGCTTTTCAGTATCCCACCCATTCTTCCTTTCTATCATTTCTTTTAGACAGTGATTACTTACCTACTTTTTATTATCACGTTCATGTTTTTATTGTTGTTAATTGTCTGTCTCCTTTTCAATTCTAAACTCCCTTTGAAAAAGACACTTTATCTAAGCATGTCTTCGTACTTTAAATCTTTATTTTTAAATCTTAGAAAATGTGGTGTACTTTCTTTTTCCTACCCCTTTCTAGCCACCTCCCCCATCCAGCTTCTGCAGAGCAACATTTCTTTGACTCAAGAATTATTGGCTCAAGCCAGCAGTTTGTCATAAAAATATTCTACATGACATCCATGCTTTGTCCTAGCTCTTCTATTTCCTGCAGACTCTTAAAGATCTTTTTTAATATCCTTCTTCTCAAATCCATCAATTTCCGTATTATAAGGAGAAAAGGCCTTTGCAATTATTCTATGTAATACTTTCCTGAATTCTTTTTTAAGGACTTCATTCTGTATTCTCCTTTTTCCCCTCTTAATATACTTAATGTATTCTTTGGCAATGTTAGCTTTTATGTTTGGCCCATTAAATAGTTTTGTTTACACTTTGTTTTTGTTCCCATTATCTTGATATGAAAGTTTTATCCTGTTTATTTTGTCTTTATTTTTTAGGTTGTTTTTTTTTGGGGGGGGGGTCACAAATGGCTATGATAAGGGCTTAGTCTTTGTTTTATGCTCAAGGATCACCCTGAAAATAGAGCTTGAGGAATGGGAGACACTGCCTTGGTGACCAATTCCAGCAAGACACCTTTAAGTACTGTAATTTCACCTCTGTACTATCTCTCTTGCTACACTTTGTTCTTAATTTTTTTAAAAATACATCTCAAGATATTTTTCACACACCGTCTCCTAGGTTGTGCCAAATTTTATTTTATTTTTGTTTCATTGTTTCTAGAAATTAATAATTTAATCATTTATTTATTTATTTATTTAACTTTAGAAACAATAAAAACTCCCCTAAATATACCACATACAACTGGCCCAGTGGGGCCCAACTGTGAAAAAACTGTGAGTGTGACCTGTCTATGTCTGTCTACTGTCCTCTTGCGTGAAACTCTTGCGAGTGGGGCAAAAAGAGGCTCCAGAAACCTCGCTCGCCCAGACGCCATTTTCAGGGAGGGACTACAGAGCATGAAAACCGGCTAAGCTTTGCAAAAGCCGGCTCCCTGTGTGTGACACCAGGCGGGGAAAATCCGCGAAAGTACACCGGCCCAGTGGGGCCAAACTGTGAAAAACTGTGAGTGTGACCTGTCTATGTCTGTCTACTGTCCTCTTGCGTGAAACTCTTGCGAGTGGGGCAAAAAGAGGCTCCAGAAACCTCGCTCGCCCAGACACCATTTTCAGGGAGGGACTACAGAGCATGAAAACCGGCTAAGCTTTGCAAAAGCTGGCTCCCTGTGTGTGACACCAGGCGGGGAAAATCCGCGAAAGTACACCGTCCCAGTGGGGCCCAACTGTGAAAAACTGTGAGTGTGACCTGTCTATGTCTGTCTACTGTCCTCTTGCGTAAAACTCTTGCGAGTGGGGCAAAAAGAGGCTCCAGCGGAGCACGGCCACTCCGCTTTGCTACGCGGCCATGCACTCTTTCTAAGGAAAGAACTCCATTGCAACAAGAAGGAAAAATCACAATAAGAACAGCGCTATATCACAGAAGCAAACATTTCTCTCCGGACTGTCTTCTCTGTTGCATGCTCGGGCCTAAGATTTGACCCAGTGTGAGGCTTCATCCACGGAGGACTCCCCTCCCTTAGAGGCAAGTCAGCCCATCCAGAAAGGGAGGAGCCAGAGGAGTGTGCTGCCTACATCATATAGACAATGAATACCACCACAACACGTAGAAAAACCCACAATACAAGTGTGACAATGGGGAAACAACGCAGGCCAGCATCAGACATAGAGAATGAAGATGACAATTCTGAGGACCAGATAATGACCAACCAACTAATCAACCTCTCAGATAAGGACTTTAGACAAGCAATATGGAAGATGCTCAACGGACTCCAAGAAACCATGGATCGAGTTGAACAGAACACTAATAAAAACCAAGAAAATATGAAGACAGAAATCACAAAACTCCAAACTGAAATAACATGTCAACTAACAGGCCTGAAAAAGTCAATAAACGAAGTGAATGACAAAATGGATAAGCTCTGGGACAGGGTATCAGAAGCTGAGAATAGACTTGGTGCTGTGGAAGATGAGATACATAACAATTCCATACAGCAGGAGAGATTGGACAAAAAACTTAAAGCAAATGAGCAGACAATGGAAAAATTAGTCAAAGAATGGGAACAGATGAAAATAGAAGTCTATGATAAGATCAACAGAAACAACTTAAGAATCATTGGAGTCACAGAGACCCAGGAAGAAAATTTCCAGGAAGAATCAACAGTCAAGAACATCATTAAAGAGAAACTTCCAGAGCTAAAGAATATATGTGATCAAATCCTGCATACCCGAAGAGTACCAACCAAAAGAGACCCCAGAAAAACCACCCCAAGACACATCCTAGTCACAATGACAAATCCCACAGATAGAGACAAAATTCTGAAAACAGCAAGATCAAAAGGGGAAATCTCGTTCAAGCAAGCTTCCCAGAGATTTACAGCAGACCTATCACCAGAAACACTCAATGCCAGAAAGCAGTGGTGGGATATTGTGACAAGACTGAATGAAATGCATGCTTCACCCAGAATACTATACCCAGCAAAACTCACTTTCCGGTTTGACGGAAGAATACATGGCTTCACAGACAAAAAACAGCTCAGAAACTTCACAGACACAAAACCAGTCTTAAGAGAAAAACTGAAAGACCTAATCTAAGACAAGACTACCCAAAAGACACACCAAATTTTGAAATAAAGATGGCGTTAAATCACAGGACAATTCTTTCTCTCAATGTCAATGGACTAAATGCACCAGTTAAGAGACACAGAGTGGCTAAATGGATCAAAAAACTCAATCCAACCTTCTGCTGCCTACAAGAAACGCACCTGAATAGTCAGAACAAACATAGACTCAAAATAAAAGGCTGGAGAAAAATTATCCAAGCAAACAACACCCATAAAAAAGCTGGAGTGGCCATACTAATATCAGATAATGCAAACTTTATACTCAGGAAGGTTGTAAGGGACAAAGATGGACATTTTATATTAATCAAGGGGTACGTAGAGCAGGAAGAATTCACTCTCCTAAACATATATGCACCGAATGAGGGGCCAGCAAAATATTTAATACAACTGTTGACAAATCTGAAAAAATATCAACAACAACACAATAATTGTGGGGGACCTTAACACGGCTTTGTCAACACTGGATAGGTCAACCAGACTGAAACCCAACAAGAATATACTAGACCTGAGGAGAGAAATGGAAGAAAGAGGCCTAGTGGATATATATAGGACACTCCATCCCCAGAAACCTGGATACACATTCTTCTCCAATGTACATGGGACATTCTCCAGGAGAGACTACATGCTGGCACATAAAACATACCTCCATAAGATCAAGAGGATAGAAATTTTGCAGACTACCTTCGCTGACCACAAGGCTCTGAAATTATTTGTGAACTCCAAAGGGACTCAGAAGAAACACTTTAACACCTGGAAGTTAAACAGCCTCATGCTCAATAACCAGTGGGTCCGAGATGAAATCAAGGAGGAAATCAAAAGGTTCCTGGAAACAAATGACAATAAAGACACAAACTCTCAGAACTTATGGGACACAGCAAAAGCAGTACTGAGAGGAAAATTTATAGCTTTGCAAGCACACATCAGGAAGGAAGAAGGAGCTTACCTGAGTAGCTTAATGACACAGCTAATAGAACTAGAAAATGCTCAACAAAAGGACCCAAGAATAGGAAGACAGAAATAACAAAGCAGAGAGCAGAAATCAACCAAGTGGAAACTCAAAAAACAATCTGAAAGATCAACGAAAGCAGAAGTTGGTTCTTTGAAAAAATAAACAAGATTGATAGACCACTGGCAAACCTAACAAAGAAAGAGAGAGAGAGAGAAACTTGATAACTCGTATCAGGAAGGAAAAAGGAGAGATCACTACTGATATGACAGAGATTCAAAGGGTAATCAGAAACTACTTTGAAAAACTCTACGCCACTAAAAATGAGAACCTGGAAGAAATGGATAAATTCTTGGACTCTTATAATCATCCACGGTTGAAAGAAGAGGATGTAGCATATCTAAACCCCCCCCACCATTGATGAAATTAAAACAGTAATCAAATATCTGCCGAAAAACAAAAGCCCAGGTCCAGATGGATTCACTAATGAATTCTATCAAACTTTCCAAGAGGAACTACTGCCAATCTTGGCAAAACTCTTTCATGAAATTGAACAAACAGAAACACTTCCAAATAGCTTTTATGAAGCCAACATCACCTTGATACCTAAACCAGACAGAGACGCTACCAAAAAAGAAAATTACAGACCAATATCATTGATGAATGCAGATGCAAAGATCCTCAACAAAATCCTGGCAAATAGGATTCAATGCCTCGTTAAAAAGATCATCCACGCTCTTAGCGCCGGTGTCTGGGTCGGACCCTTTCCCCAGGGACCCCGGCGGGCCGGCTGGAGGAGTGAGTGAGGGAATTTCTGTCTCTTTGCGCTGGTGTCTGGGTTGGACCCTTTCCCCAGGGACCCCGGCGGGCCAGCTGGAGGAGTGAGTGAGGGAATTTCTGTCTCTTTGCGCCGGTGTCTGGGTCGGACCCTTTCCCCAGGGACCCTGGCGGGCCGGCTGGAGGAGTGAGTGAGGGAATTTCTGTCTCTTAGCACCGGTGTTTGGGTCGGACCCTTTCCCCAGGGACCCCAGCGGGCTGGCTGGAGGAGTGAGTGAGGGAATTTCTGTCTCTTTGCGCCGGTGTTTGGGTCGGACCCTTTGGCGGGCCGGCTGGAGGAGTGAGTGAGGGAATTTCTGTCTCTTTGCGCCGGTGTCTGGGTCGGACCCTTTCCCCAGGGACCCCGGCTGGCCGGCTGGAGGAGTGAGTGAGGGAATTTCTGTCTCTTAGCGCCGGTGTCTGGGTCGGACCCTTTCCCCAGGGACCCCAGCGGGCCGGCTGGAGGAGTGAGTGAGGGAATTTCTGTCTCTTTGCACCGGTGTCTGGGTCGGACCCTTTCCCCAGGGACCCCGGCGGGCCGGCTGGAGGAGTGAGTGAGGGAATTTCTGTCTCTTTGCGCCAGTGTTTGGGTCGGACCCTTTGGCGGGCCGGCTGGAGGAGTGAGTGAGGGAATTTCTGTCTCTTTGCGCGCGGCATTTGGGACGGACCCTTCCCCAAGGAACGCCTGCGTGCCAGCCGGAGAGGGTTGAGTGACTCCCTTCCCCCAGGTGGGTGACTAGAAAGTCAAGTTGAGCGACCCGAACAGACGGGAGAGATAGGGCCAGCCATCTGGACTCGCAGGGGAACTAGAGCAGTCCACCTCCCTGGACCCTGGAGTGGACCAGGGACTCCCCAAGGGTGAGGACAGAGCCTGAAGGGTTGGACTGAGGGAACCCTTCAAGGGAGGCGTGGAGGGGGCGGAGCTCCATTGACTCCCAGAGAAAGGAGGGGGGACTGAGAGCTAGGCTCAACAGCGCCAGTAACCATTGTGGCCAGGAGTGGAACTGCACCGCTGACAGAAATAAGGAGCAGAAAGGGACAAGACCCACAGCAGGAAGGCTGCACTCTAGGTAGCAAAGGGGAGGAGAAAGGGCTAGGCCCAACAAACTCACCCAACAGGCCCCTCTAGAAACACCTTCAGGAAGGGGACCAAAGCAGGCCAAAATTAGAAGCCAAAGCACTCCAAAATACACCATTAAATACAAAGAACAATGTGTAAAGCAAGGAAATCGCTAATAACTGGAGACACCATGACAAACCCTATCAAATTTCCAAGTCCACCAAAGCGCACAGATCCACGGGAAGAAGACCTAAAAGCAGTCATGAGGAAGGAAATGCAAGAATTACTAAAAGAATTAAAAGAAACCCTAACAACCGAATATAAAAAATCCATGGACGAACGAATCAGCCAAATTAAAGAAGAAATGTCAAAGAACATGAGAGAGTCCATACAAAAAGAAGTGAAGGAATTAAAAGACAAGGTAACAAGCCTTACGAGCAGAAACACAGAGTTGGAGAAGCACATAGAAGAACTCGAAGGAAAACTGCAATCAAAAAATGATCAAGAAACCAACAAAGAAATAAAAGGCAAAGCACTGGAAGGAAAAATCCAATATCTAATCAACAAGGACAAAAGAAACAATCTAAGAATTGTGGGTATACCAGAAGGGGAGGAAATAGGGAAGGGGGTAGAACAGGTAGTCGGGGAGATAATAACAGAGAACTTTCCCACCCTCTGGAAAGACAATTCAGGACAAATCCAAGAAGTCAAGAGAGTCCCTAATAAAGTAGACCCCAATAAACCCACACCAAGACACATAATAATCCAAATGGCAAAAAACAAAGAGAAAGAGGAACTCCTGAAAGCAATAAGGGAGAAAAAAAACCTCAAGTACAAAGGAAAGGAATATCATAAGAATCAACCAGATCTCCCATTTGAAATAATTCAAGCAAGAAGACAGTGGAATGACATATTTACACGACTGAATGAAAGAAATTTCCAACCCAGGGTCCAATACCCAGCAAAACTATCATTCATATGGGAGGGCAGACTAAAAACATTCTCAAACATGAATGAACTTGAACTATTTGTGCAAACTAAGCCGATCCTAAGCGACTTACTCAGAGAAGAATTACACAATCCAAACCCCCGATTGTAACAACAACCACTCCACACAATACAACTGTACAACAGTCCTCTCTATCAATAATTTCCCTAAATGTAAACGGACTAAATTCTCCAATTAAAAGACACATAGTAGAGAACTGGGTTAGGAAAAATAAAACGGACTTCTGCTGTCTGCAAGAAACACACCTACAGCTACAGGATAAGCACAGGCTTAGAATAAAAGGATGGAAAGTAATTATTCAGGCCAATGGAAAACAAAAAAGAGCAGGGACAGCCATTCTTATATCAGACCAAATTGTATTCAACCTCAAGAAAGTGATCAGAGACAAAGAGGGTCACTACTTACTGGTCAGGGGAACATTAGATCAAGAAACACTAACCCTGGTCAATATCTATGCACCAAATGTAGAGTCACCAAAATATGTGAGGCAACTACTGGCAAACCTGGAGAAACACATGAAGGGAATTGTGATAATAGTAGGGGACCTCAATACTCCACTATCACCACTGGACAGATCCTCCAAGCAGAAAAATAGCAAAGAAATAAGAGCTCTAAATGAAAAATTAGAAGATTTAGGGCTAACAGACTTATATAGAGCCCTCCATCCCCAGAAAGCAGAATACACATTCTTCTCAAACCCACATGGAACCTTCTCCAGAATAGACCATGTCTTAGGATACAAAGCCAACCTATGTAAGATTACAAAGGTAAGGATCATTAGAAGTACCATTTCAGATCACTATGCAACAGAGCTTAAAATTGATGTCAAGAAGAAGCAATGGAGGAAAACTAATACCTGGAGACTAAACAACATGCTGCTTAACAACAGCTGGATCAAAGAACAACTCAAGGAAGAAATAAAAAGATTCCTTGAGACAAATGACAATGAAGAGACAACATGTCAAAATCTATGGGACACAGCAAAAGCAGTAATTAGGGGGAAACTCATAGCAATACAGGCCTATGTCAAGAAACAGGAAAACAACAAAACCAACAGTTTAAAAGATCACCTCAAAGAATTGGAACAACAGCAACAGAGAAATCCAACCACAACCAGAAGGCAAGAAATAATAAAAACCAGAGCAGAAATAAACAACATCAAAACTAAGAAAACAATACAAAAAATCAATGAGACCAGGAGTTGGTTTTTCGAAAAAATAAACAAGATAGACAAACCATTGGCAAGACTCACCAAAAAAAAGAGGGAAAACACCCAAATCACTAGGATCACAAATGAAAGGGGAGAGATTACAACAGAACCCCAAGAAATACAACATATCATGAGATCATATTATGAACAACTATACTCAACTAGGCTAGAGAACCCAGTAGAAATCGACAGATTCTTGGACAAACACCCTCCTCCAAGACTGGAAAAGGAAGATCTAGAAAGTCTAAACAGACCAATCACTTCAGAGGAAATTGAAGAGGTAATTAAAAAACTCCCTAAGAACAAATGCCCAGGCCCAGATGGATTTACAGGTGAATTCTATCAAACATTTAAAGAAGACCTATTACCACTGTTCCAAAGGCTTTTCCAAACCATAGAAAAAACAGGAATCCTCCCCAACTCCTTTTATGAGGCTAATATCACACTCATTCCCAAAGAAGGCAAAGACACCACCAAAAAAGAAAACTACAGACCAATCTCACTAATGAACATAGATGCAAAGATACTCAACAAAATCTTAGCAAACCGAATCCAACACTTCATCAAAAAGATCATACATCACGACCAAGTGGGTTTCATACCAGGAATGCAAGGTTGGTTCAACATACGCAAATCAATAAACATGATACATCACATCAACAACATGAAAGACAAAAACCACATGATCATATCAATCGATGCCGAGAAGGCATTTGACAAAATCCAACATCCTTTCATGTTAAAGACACTCAGCAAAATAGGGTTAGAAGGAACCTTCCTCAAGATAGTTACAGCTATTTATGAAAAGCCTACAGCCAACATTATACTTAATGGCGAGAAACTAGAAGCATTCCCACTAAGGTCAGGAACTAGGCAAGGCTGTCCACTCTCTCCACTCTTATTCAATATAACCTTAGAAGTCCTAGCAATAGCAATCCGACAAGAGAAGGGAATCAAAGGAATTCAAGTAGGGAAAGATGAACACAAGCTAGCTCTATTTGCCGACGATATGATGATATACATCAAAAACCCTAAAGAGTCCACAGTAAAACTCCTAGAAACAATCAACCAATACAGCAAAGTGGCTGGATACAAAGTCAATACACAAAAGACAGTAGCGTTTCTATATACAAACAATGAAGTTGAGGAGAGAGAGATTAAAAATACAATCCCATTTAAGATAGTATCAAAAAATATCAAGTATCTAGGAATAAACCTTACAAGAGAAGTGAAAGACCTTTACCAGGGAAACTTCAAAACACTTCAGAAAGAAATTGAAGAAGATCTAAAGAAATGGAAGAACATCCCATGCTCATGGATAGGTAGAATTAACATAGTCAAAATGACTATCTTACCCAAACTTCTATATAGATTTAATGCAATCCCTATCCAAATTCAGACACAATTCTTTAAAGAAATAGAACAATCAATCACAAAATTCATCTGGAACCACAAAAGATCCAGGATAGCCAAACACATACTGAAAAACAAGAAGCTGGGAGGCATCTCCTTACCTAACTTGAAACTATACTATAAAGCCATAGTAATTAAAACAGCATGGTACTGGGACAGAGACAGGAGCTCAGACCAGTGGATCAGAACAGAATTCCCAGACATAAACCCCCAGATATACAGCCAACTAATATTTGATAAAAGAGGCAAGAATCTAAAATGGAACAAAGAAAGCCTATTCAACAAATGGTGTTGGTACAACTGGAAAACCACATGTACGAAAGTGAAAATTGACCCATACCTCACTCCTTATACAAAAGTCAACTCAAAATGGATCAAAGACCTGGAAATCAGACCTGAATCTATAAAGTTTATCGAGAATAAAATAGGCAGAACACTCGAAGACCTATATATCAAAAAGGTCTTTGAGAACGGAGCACCAATGGCAAGAACGTTAGCATCAAATATAAACAAATGGGACTACATCAAACTAAAAAGCTTCTGCATGGCAAAAGAAACCCTACTTAATACAAGAAGACAGCTAACAGAATGGGAAAAAATCTTTTCACTTGACATATCAGATAAAGGGCTGATATCTAGAACATACAAAGCACTCAGAAAGCTGAGCCCCTCAAAACCAAATAAAGCCATAGAAAAATGGGGAAATGAAATGAATAGACACTTCTCTGAGGAAGACAGAAGGATGGCCAACAAACTCATGAAAACATGCTCACCTTCACTCATCATCAGGGAGATCCAAATCAAGACAACAATGAGATACCACCTTACACTAGTGAGGTTGGCTCACATCAAAAATAATGGAAACAACCTTTGTTGGCGAGGATGCGGTATGAAAGGAACTCTCATCCACTGCTGGTGGGAATGCCCCCTAGTCCAACATCTATGGAGAAAAGTCTGGAGAGTGCTCAAAGAACTCAGAATTGATCTGCCATTTGACCCAGCAATTGCTCTACTAGGCATATACCCACAAGATGTAAGGACATTCATTCCAAAATATATATGCACCCCACTATTTATTGCAGCACTCAGTATAATAGCCAAATCTTGGAACCAACCTCGATGTCCAACAACAGATGAATGGATCACTAAGATGTGGTACATATACACAATGGAATATTACATGGCAGTCAGAAACGATACAATCACAGACTTTGCAGCAACATGGATGGACCTAGATCATGTTATGTTAAACGAAGTAAGTCAGAAGACAAAAGATAAACACAGAATAGTAGCACTATTCTGAAACACCTAGAACACATAGTTTATACACAACTAAATCCTATCAAATAACAGGGTAGAAACTCCGAACACTGTAATAGTCAGCATAGACGTGGGAGCAGTGTCCAAAATACATGAAAAAGGAACAACGCAAACTCTTGACTACACATTATACCACAAAGAAAACAGCAACAACAGAAACGGCAGCATAGAGAGAACAGGTATGTAATCAGACTTCTACAACAAAGGTCCACAATAATCCCTTAGAGTTCATATACAGGAACACAAGTATAGAACACCAAGGGAAATCACGGACTACAATGGCAACATACCATAACACTACCTTTTAATGCCTTTATCTTACTATACTTTAAATAACCTCTCAGCTTTTCTGCCCACAGGTGCCCTTGGATACAAAGGGCGGACAAACTAAGGTGGCAACTCGGGATACCACACGGGATACCATACCTTGCTTGCACTACGAGATGGCCACAAGAAAACTCTTTAACATACACTTTATCTTTAGGTAATACCTTCATTTAGGAATTGAAGCACGTGACCAGTCAGACCACTGAAGCAGTAACTGAGACGTACAGACTTAAACTACAGGCTCTATTCTTCGAACACATTCAATCAAACCAGCATTCCCTTGCTATTCTCTCCCCTCTTCTCACTACTTTTTTTTTTCTCTTTTTCTTCTTCTATTCTGCTCATTACTTTTCTCCCTTTCTCCCCCCCTTTTCTCTCTAAGGTATTTTCTCTTTTCTCTCCCTTCAAACCCTTCCCATACACCTTCCCCTTTCCCCCCTCCGGAAATCCAACTATCCCCTCACCCCTCAATCCCATCCAGATCTCCCACTATATTAAAACTCTTCACCCCCAGTCCTTACTCTATTAGGCATCAAGATCGACCTCCTACCCAACGAACCAGTACCCAGCACCCAGGCGAGAGGACACCCAGATAAAACCACACCTCGTCTCCTGAAAGAAAAGACAGCCAACTCCCCTATGGACTCATGCTGCGAGGCCCTCCCGACCAACTCCCCCTAACGCGAACTGCTCCTTGAAACCGGGCCTAGATCCAAAAGTATCCCCAATGCAAGAACTCTTCCAAGACCCCCCTGCCGCAAATATTTACCAATCTGAAGAAGGTCAGGGGGTGGGTTAGGAAGATGCCTGGGAACCCACACACCACAAGAAAAACCCAAAAGACAATGGGAAAAACTGTACTTCCAACATAGGCATAAGACCTGTAATACACCACCTCTTTACCTGCCCTCCCCCAAATGTAAGGTAGTCTTTTGCACCACTTTGGTCCCATAAAAATTTCGCTAACTCATTTTATTTCTTTTTTTTTTTAATTTATTTATTTATCTTTTTTTTTAAATGTTTGTCCTTCATATATATTTGTGAGCACATACAGTTTCAATCCCCCCCCCTTTTTTTTTTCTTTTTTTTTTTTTTTTCTTTCTTCGTTTTTTGGTAGGTGACCTGTGACTGTTATCCCATCAGTCCACCCACGAATACACAGACATTATAATGTAGCACCACTTCCCCCTACAAAGGCACACTAAGTAAAGGGGAAATTTTACATTTAAAAAAAAAATAAAAGAGAGCTCTTATCTACTAGAGATAGGAACTCATAGTTATTTAAAATATAGGGATATCTCCTGCCTTGAAAATATGTCATGTGGAATCAAATTAGACCTCAGGTGATTAGATACCATTCATCCAGCCTTGAACCCTGGATCTCCGACATAGAAATGGCACAGCTCTCCACAACAGCTGCAGGAAACAAACTCCATCCAGGACGGCCTTAATACGACGAGACCAACAACAAGGCCCAGCTCTAACATGATATCCTGACAACGGGGAAAATGCGATCATCTTGACCTTAGAGCAGATTAGCCTACCTTACCAACTAACGACAAGACAAAACCAGAAGTCTTGGCTCCCTTTGGTAGGACAAAAACCCAAGATCGGGATTTACAGATGACTGGCTGCTTGATCCACGACCAGACTGTATACATCTTGGGACCAATAAATAAGCCCTAGTTTAGGGTTTGAACTATGACCTGCACAAGAATCATGATCCCCAGCCCCAAAGATCTGGCAGAGACAATTGTAACGGAATGGGGCTTTTGGGAGCACAAAGAAAGACGCTATCCTAGGTGCCACCCTAGGCTCAGTGCAAAGACCAAGATCATCAACCACAGAAGATGGGTTAAAATGACACTGAGGTAACAGAACCTCTAGAACCACAAAGACTGACTTCATCATAAGTCCCACCTCAGGATCTGTACAGATACTGAGACCTCTAAACACAGAGCAGAAGTCTTCCACACACCAAAGGAAAAAAAAAAAGAAAGAAAAAAAAAAAAAAACACCACCGGGAAAGTAAAGGATCCTGAGCAATGTCTAGAGTTGATCCCATGACAGTATGCTCCAAGGACGGAGAAATCCCATATCTCTTAGGCCAAGTGAATTCTTTTTCGAATGACCCCAATATTTACTGTGCCAGTGCAGGAGGGAAAAAAACAAAAATACAAAAAGCACAAAACCTTGGTTATTTTTTTGATATAAATATATATATTACCTTCATTTATTATTGTTATTATTATTTTTGATTTACCAATCTATTTTGGTCGATTTCTCTGTTTGGGTGTGATTATTGAAAGTGTAGTCCCCAATTATACTTATTTTATTTATTTATTTATTTATTTTTTTCTCTTCCTTTCTTCTCTTTCGTTATGTGCTATGCCATGTTTCTTAATTCAAGACCATGGCGTGATTTTTGTTTGTCTGTTTTTGTTTTATTTTTTTTTCTACTTGTTTGTTTGTTTGTTTTGTCTGCTCTGTGTGGTGCTTATCGATATAGCTGTGAGCCCTCACTGGATATTTGACACTTCTTTTGGTACTAGTGGAGTGTTTCACCTACATTTTCTCCATCTCCCAGATTGGACTCCGCCCATTTTCGGGGTATTAGACTCTTACCCCAGTTTATTACTTTTCTCTTTTTCAAACAAAACCACGCAACTTGAACTAGCTAGTCCTGACTCCAGATAGAGGGGAAAATAAGGGAGGCATCAGGACCAAACAGGTGCAAGACTACTAAGTAGTGGGTTGGATACAGAGGGGACCACATATTCTAGCCGCCCTGGGGTGAGGGAAAAGGAAAAGGGAGGTAGGATAGAAACGGAGGCGTAGGGATGACAATTTGGCGATGGGAATCCCCCCTGATTTTATGTAAATATGTACCTAAAATATTATTGTCAACAATATGTAAGCCACTATGATCAAAATAAAAATTTATATTTTGACTGAAAAAAAAATTCTATGTATCAAGCACATTGCCTGAAACCTAATAAGACTTAAGACATTTCTTGAACATGAGTCATGAAAGCATCTAATAAAAATTATTGTTGCTATAAAAAAAAAAAAAAAAGATCATCCACTACGATCAAGTAGGTTTCATCCCAGGAATGCAAGGCTGGTTTAACATCCGTAAATCTATCAACATAATACACAACATCAATAACAAGAAAAATAAAAACCACATGATCATATCAATAGATGCAGAGAAAGCATTTGATAAGGTCCAACACCTATTCTTGATCAAAACTCTCAGCAAGATGGGAATGGAGGGAACCTTTCTCAATATAGTGAAGGCCATCTACCACAAGCCAGTGGCAAATATTATCCTCAATGGAGAAAAACTGAAAGCCTTCCCTCTAAATTCTGGCACAAGACAAGGCTGTCCTCTCTCACCACTCCTATTCAACATAGCACTGGAAGTACTTGCTATAGCGATTAGGCAAGAAAAGGATATCAAGGGAATCCAGATAGGAAAGGAAGAAGTCAAGCTCTCACTGTTTGCAGATGACATGATACTCTACTTAGAAAACCCTAAAGATTCTATCAAAAAGCTTCTAGAAACAATAGACTCATATAGCAAGGTGGCAGGCTACAAAATTAACACACAAAAAGCAATGGCCTTTCTATATACCAATAGTAATAAGGATGAAATGGACATTAAGAAAACAACCCCATTCACAATAGTGCCACACAAACTCAAATATCTTGGAATCAACTTGACTAAATATGTGAAGGACCTATACAAAGAAAACTATAAAACTCTGCTCCAAGAAATAAGAGAGGACACACGGAAATGGAAACGCATACCCTGCTCATGGATTGGCAGGATTAACATCATCAAAATGGCAATACTGCCCAAGGCATTATACACAGCACATGGAAACAACCAGACACTAAATAGATTTAATGCCATTCCCTCCTAAAGATACCCATGACATTCTTCAAAGAAGTGGATCAGACACTTTTGAAATTCATTTGGAACAATAAACACCCTCGAATAGCTAAAGCAATCATTGGGAAAAAGAATATGGGAGGAATTACTTTCCCCAACTTTAAACTGTACTACAAAGCAACAGTTATCAAAACAGCATGTATTGGAATAAGGATAGGTCCTCAGATCAGTGGAATAGGCTTGAATACTCAGAAAATGTTCCCCAGACATACAACCACCTAATTTTTGATAAAGGAGCAGGAAATCTAATGGAGCAAGGAAAGCCTCTTCAACAAGTGGTTTGGCACAATTGGATAGCCACTTGCAAAAAATTGAACTTAGACCCCCAGCTAACATCATGTAACGAAGGTAAAATCCAAATGGATTAAAGACTCGATATCAGCCCCAAAACCATAAGATATATAGAAACAGCACATAGGCAAAACACTACAGGACATTACAGGCATCTCAAGGAGGAAACTGCACTCTCCAAGCAAGTGAAAGCAGAGATTAACAGATGGGAATATATTAAGCTGAGAACTTCTGCACCTCAAAGGAAATATTGCCTAGGATACAAGAGCCCCCACTGAGTGGGAGAAACTATTCACCCAATACCCATCAGATAAGGGGCTAATCTCCAAAATATACAAGGCACTGATAGAACTTTACAAATAAAAACATCTAACCCCATCAAAAAATGGGGAGAAGAAATGAACAGACACTTTGACAAAGAAGAAATACACATGGCCAAAAGACACATGAAAAAATGTTCACATCACTAATCATCAGGGAGATGCAAATCTAAACAACGATGAGATACCACCTCACACCCCAAGAATGGCACACATCACAAAGAATGAGAATAACATGTTGGCGGGATGTGGAGAGAATGAACTCTTATCCACTGCTGGTGGGAATGCTGTCTAGTTTAACCTTTATGGAAAGCGATATGAGATTCCTCCAAAAACTGAAATCGAGCTCCCATAGATCCAGCTATACCACTCCTAGGAATATACCCTAGGAACACAAAAATACAATACAAAACCCCCTCTTACACCATATTCATTGCCAGCACTATTTACCATAGCAAGACTCTGGAAACAACCAAGATGCCCTTCAACAGACAAATGGTAAGAAACTGTGGTACATAACACAATGGAATACTATGCAGCTGTCAGGAGAGATGAAGTCATGAAATTTTCCTATACATGGATGTACATGGAATCTATTATGCTGAGTGAAATAAGTCAGAGAGAGAGAGAGAAAAACGCAGAATGGTCTCACTCATCTATGGGTTTTAAGAAAAATGAAAGACACCCTTGTAATAATAATTTTTAGACATAAAAGAGAAAAGAGCTGGAAGTTCCAGCTCACCCAGGAAGCTCACCACAAAGAGTGATGAGTTTAGTTAGGGAAAAACATTTTGAACTGTCCTAATAATGAGAATGCATGAGGGAAATTGAGAACCTGTTTAGAGTACAGGCGGGGGTCGGGTGGGAGGAGGGAGACTTGGACATTGGTGATGGGAATGTTGCACTGGTGATGGTGGTGTTCTTTACATGACTGAAACCCACACAATCATGTAGTAATTAAGGTGTTTAAATAAATTAAAAAAATACCACATACATATAATACATACATTCCCAAACAATTGCTTTTATCACTAGCATATTTTCTTTGCACAAAATCTTATTTTGTCCACCTATTGCGATCTCTTATATTTAGTATTTTGTTTACTTTGAACACTTTAGTAAGTTTATAGAAATTTCTCCATTTTTTCTCAATTTTTCTTTGAATTTCAAGACTTTTTCATATTTCTATTATTTTTAGTAAGCATGTTTATCGATGATATTCTCATCAAGATAATTTTGACTTATAATGGCTTTTTAAGACAAGCATTTTGTTTTCTAAATTATGTGTCTGTAAATAGTCTGTTTTAGGTTGAGTGTTGGTTGACCTTAGATTCCTTTTAGTCAACTTTACATCTCATTATCTTTGAATATAAAGTTTTGGGTCATATTTCTCATGTTATACTCAGTAGATCCATACATATATTTATAAACCCTGTGCTTTGTATCCTTCTACTGGCCAAAGCAAGTCAGTGGTATACTCTCATCCTCTACTTCACTACACAGAGGAAGCAATTAAGAATTAACAAATGTAGGGGCCGGTGAGTGGCACTAGAGGTAAGGTGTCTGCCTTGCAAGCACTAGCCAAGAAGGACCGCGGTTTTATCCCCGGAGTCCCATATGGTCCCCCAAGTCAGGGCATACTACCACCATGTGTAAAGTTTTTTTTTTCTTCAGAGGTTATATGCCTATGTATTGTCTTGTTTCTCTTCAAGTAGAAACATTGATAAATAACTGCTCTGTACATAATTCATAATTATATCTGGATGATGAGCAAAACCCTCAGACTGAATTTTGATTTGGCCCCTCATGTTAAAATAACTAGAAACTTTTATTAATGTAAAAGCATGAGTTAGGCTGTCTAATGAACAACACCATCAAATGATACTGAGACGAAAGATGAAATTCTAAGACCTTCCTGTTATGACTTTTTAGTTGGTTTATTGATAGAATCAGGCACCATTTTTAGTGTGTACATGTGTGTATCATAATTCCTGTCTTTTTTTCTAGAAATTCTGCTATAAAGCATTATTCTGTGCCTTTCTAATCTCAGGTAAACTTATTATTCCTAAATATCATATGCTATAGGAAAAATCACTTCCTGTTGGGATGAGTTCAGATCCAGTGGATTATTTTTGAATAATAAATGACCACTAAATATATGTAGTCTTTCAATATTTGCTCCTTTGTCATTTAAAATTTTAAGTTCCATATATATCTAGAATTGTTAGATAAATGAAAAATATTTCTTTTGAGATCTCATCTTTTAAAAATTATGTAAATCTCTGTATTCTACTCATCTTATCTTTTTCAGCATGCACCAACAATTTTTATGTTGGGGTAAGGGCCATGTTATTGCTAAGACTAGAATGTGTAGATACTCCCTTTAGCTACTTTAAGCTAGGAGAAAATATTTTAGCCTCTTATACCTTAAATACTTTAAAATCTTCAGGCTTTAAATAAATTAAGATTACAGATTACAAAGACCTCCCTTATCTAACAGGCATGCCTTTCGAGTCAAAATTCTTAACATACCAGTAGTTCCACCCTGACTCATCACCTTCTTAGGATTTCACTGACAAATCCATGCAAATATCTATAGATATTTTATCCTTTTTTCTAATTATAGCTGTTGTCAGTCTATGACTTTCTTTCTACTTTACCTGGTGAGGATTTGACTAAATATTTTGACAATGTATAATAAAGGTCCTAAGATTTCCTTTTTCTATAGCATAAGGCGTTACTACACACAGACCTGGTTATGCTTCTAATCCCCTGCCACATCTGAAACTTCAATTTTCAAGTTCTAAATAGTTTAGTCTAGTTTTGACTCTATATAATTAGAGAAAAAAATATAGCAAATAATCATATCTGAATAAAGACAGAATTTATTTCTACTTTATTTAAAAGAGAAGCTTAAAAACAAACTGGTCAGGACTGCCTAGTAACATCAAAAAGCTATCAGGGACTTCTCTCTCTTTGTTCTACTACTAGAATTTTTAACATGGGACTTTTGTTTGAAAGTCACCACATATTTTAAAATGGTTGCTTCCACTTCAGAAATCACTACTGTAGTAGTTGAAACAAGTAGTGGAGGATAGAAGTGTCTTTATCTTGAGTAGGCTATTTCTCTTAAGTCAGCTTTCCTAGAAGAAGAAAGCAAAAGCATTAGTTTGCATTTTATTGATCAGCATTTAGTTATCTAATCTCATATTTTACAAGAGATTATGATAGAATTTTTTGGAAGAAAAATGTCTTGGTAATCTAGTTAAATGTCTTATTAGAGACTTAGGTTTGGGACATTTATTAAAATCATGTTCTGTTAATCTTTGACACATTAAAACAAAAAGAATAGTTTTTTATTTTGTGTCATCTTTGTATAGTAAATTAATGATAACATGAATTACAATGTACACATATATTTCACACTTCTAACCTTGGTTAAAAATAATTTTTACTTTTCTGCTAAAAAAGAAAAAATTCTCACAATAATAATTATTTACACAGATCTTGTTCATAATAACTGGTTAATTTTCATTTTATATAAGAATTAAGTGTGGGTTGATTTGGGGTTGATACTATATTAAAATAAATAGATATTTTTAATTGGACAAAAATGTAGAGATTTTTTTAAATTAATCCTTTATTTTACAGAGTAGACTATAGACTTGGCTTTGTACATAATCAGATATTTCTATATATTAGATTTTAGTTTTTCTCTCCAATCAGTTTTCCCTTGCTCTTTTTAGTTATTTAGCTGAAATTTTCCTTACAACTATCCTTACTTATATATCCAAGAAATAAGTCTTTTCTTTAATAATTTTTTTAAATTTCTCTAATGGATTAGAAAATATCATATATTAACAAATATAATATTTACTCTCACTGAGGAAATAATACACATGATAATATAGTTAGTTCATATATCATAAATATTTGAAAATTTATATTTGTGTAATGTTGGCAATACTCCATTTATGAATATTTTTAATTCCTATTGGACATTATAAAGTCTTGAATGAAGACTGTTTCCCTTCTCTTGATCCTACTAAAATGAAGCTCAGCACCTCCACTTCCTTATTTATCTTCATACGTAGATAATAACATTACCGAATACCTTTACATTTAGAATCCAAGAAAAACGTGACATTATGTAATAGCATGACCGTGAAAACATAGGCTTTGCTTAGCTTGGTCTATTTCCTCTGCTCCCTTCTCTCTTTCCCATCTGTGAGTTTACTCCTAATTTTCTATCTTCATCATCAGAATGTAACAACTAGTAAGCAGCCATAAATATTGTTGTATTTTTGTCGAAACTCAAACTCTGCTTATGCACCATTATTTTTGTTGTTGTTGTTGTTCTCTTCTTTATCCTTCTTTTAATCATTTTATTTAAAGCAAATAAACAACTCGTTGATTTTCTTCCCCTCAGGGAGCTCAAAAGTTTGAATTCAGTGTTTATTTCACAGACTGAATTCAGAGTTTATACCTGGATTAGGCTTTGGGCCTATTCTTATAGTTTTGAATTTTTAAAATAACCACATAAAGGTTCCCATAGCTTTGCTCATATAATTTTGGAACATATGTTTGGCTGTTGGTTTTTCCTGCTGTACTAATTTTTCTAATTATTTCCCCCTTATCAGCCCTATCCAAGGACTTGTCTACATAAGATAAAACGCATTTAGAATTCTTCCCAACTGTATTCTTGCTTTATGTTAGAGATAATCAGAAATATCAACATTTTGCCTTATGGCTGATATAAACCATTAGAATTTTATTTATATATTTATTAAATTGTCTTCACTATAATTTTGCATATGAATATTACTGATAAGGAACAAACTAAGCAAAGTATCAGATATATATTGTCATAGCTAGTATAAAAGAGATACAGCAATTAGCAAAACAAACAAATGCATTTTAAATCTCTATTATTGACAAACAAAATAAATGACTTTTTTTTTTTTTATAAAAAGCATTTCTTTCACAGAACTCTGCCTCTTTTTAGTTTTTAGTCTCTTAAAGATAGAAGACACACTAAGTTTAAAGCAAGAAACACAAGTTTAAAACTTGGCTCTATACGTAATCATCATGTGAAGTCAGCAAGTTACTTGGATACTTTCAAGCTTGGTTTCTTTTGGGTGTTAACTGGGGGTATAATACTTCCATCTCTTTTTTATAGTATTTGTACAGTATCAAAGAAGTGGAATTTACTGAATATTAATCTTGAAAATATATATGCATGTTTATTTCCTTTTTCATTTATATGTCAATGTATAGAATTATTACTAATTATTGAGTATATAAATATGTACGAAATTTGTTTTTTTAAAAAAAGACGTTGAAGGAAAGGAAATAAATTAGCACTTTAGATAAGAAAACAGAACTTTTATACTAGATTAAATTAATAATTGTTATACATGTTTTCCAGGTATTTTGATGTAAATATAAAGCTCTCTGTTGGAAAGAAATTGATATTGATTTATTCTAAATAAGTTTTTTTGTGTGTGTTTTGTTTTGTTTTGTTTTGTTTTGTTTTGGGGTGGGGTCACACCCGGCAGTGCTCAGAGATTACTCCCAACTCTATGCTCAGAAATCGCCCCTGGCAGGCACAGGGGACCATATGGGATGCTGGGATTCAAACCACTGTCCTTCTGCATAAAAGGCAAACGCCTTACCTCCATGCTATCTCGCTGGCCCCATATTCTAAATAAGTTTTAAGGAGGAAAAAGCCATATTTCCTCAGCATTTTCTCAACTTGTCTATATAACAAAGCACCTGATTTAGTAAAAATTCTTTAGTAATAAAAGCTACATCATTTGCAGGTTGAATGAAAAATAAAAATGAGCAAAGCAGGACCACATTTGCCACAGAAAACACCATTCTCTCTCTGGTCTTCTCACATAGTGCATCAATGACCCTTAATAGTTGCAGGTTCTCTTGAACACATTTTATTGTGGTTGGCTATAAGGAACCAACTAAGACATCTGATGAATCTTCCATAATATTGCAGAGGTAAGCAGGGATGTGTATTATTCTCTTGAGAGAGAGGTCTAAGTAGCAGGAAAAATTCATGGACATACTGGTCTCAGAGCTGATCATACTGGTCCCTTCCAGAGGGCCTCTATGAACTACCACTGTTGCCATATGATGTAGCTTCTATTTCTAAGACCTCAATTTGGTGATATTTCTTTGATTAAGGATAGATAAGAATTATTCATGGGTGGAGGAAGGATAAAATTCCAGAAAAAAAGAAATAACAAGTGAAGTTCTGAAGTCAAATCAGAGCACAGAAGTTTTCTAGAAAATTTTTATTTAGTTTTTTTAAATATAATTTTTATTTTGATCATAGTGGCTTACATATTGTTGACAATAATATTTTAGGTACATATTTACATAAAATCAGGGGGGATTCCCATCACCAAATTGTCCTCCCTATACCTCCGTTTTTGTCTTACCTCCCATTTCCTCTTCCCTCACCCCCAGGGCGTCTAGATATGTGGTCCCCTCTGTATCTAACCTACTACTTAGTAGTCTTGCACCTGTTTGGTCTTGATGCCTCCCTTATTTCCCCCTCTAACTGGAGGCAGGACTAGCTAGTTCAAGTTGCGTGGTTTTGCCTGAAAAAGAGAAAAGTAATAAACTGGGGAGTTATAACTTCTTCCATCATACTACAAATTATTTCCCCTATAGACATTGCCTTTACAATAAAGCCAGGTCTGTGACACTTTAGAGTTCTCAATGTACTTTGGACTGAAGGCATTTTAGTAACAATGGAATAGATGTCTTTCAATTGATATGATCATATGTTGTTGTTTTATTTGGAAGAGTACTAAACTAACAGTAAAACATGTTGTTTAGATCTTTTTCTGTAGTAAACAAAGCCTTTAACAAACACTGACAGGATTTTCTTTCAAGTCTAAACTTTGAAATAAGAAAGACACAATAATTAATTAATATGTACTAAATACTCAATGTACAATATTGCACATATATGAAACTAAATGATATGTCAAACATCTGCTATTACATTCTAGCATTAAGTATCCCTATCCACTATTTCAGAGACCTAAATTAATCATATCTCTGCTCTTTCTTTGGTCTTTTTCAATATGTTCTCTCATTTTAATGATCTACCTTTTGATCCAAGTATAACATATGAGAAACTGACAATTTCTTTAGGACAAGAAATACATACACGATGTTCTCACTAATGTTTTGTCTTAAGTCATAAAAATACAGATACTTTCTCTCTAAACAATTCACAATTTAATATTTGATGTCTATATAGAATTTTTATTTTTACATATATGTTCCAAAGAAGGGAATTCCAAGAATTTCAAGGGATATCCAAAATATCAGAATTCCAATTCTGCTCTCTAAAAAATTTTTAAACTTCCTTATGAAAACTTTCTGGAACCTCAGTAATGGTATTTTCATAGTTCCCTATACATTTAAGGTTAAAAACTAGTGTCCTCAGGATTTAATGCTTTTCTGTATACTCTGTTATTATTTAAATATCCAGTCTTTTCCAATTTATTACTACCAAATGGTCTTCTCATGCTCACTCTTTTTATAAAAACTCACTTTAAAAGCTCTTTTGCAGGAACAAATGTTTTCTCAACAGGAAATTATTGCTTAACTATTTGAAGACCACCACACATGAATTGCTCTTTTATATATTTAATCTCATAAATATGCACAAGAAAATTTGAGGAAAAGGTGGCATACAGGTCAGTAATAAGATTTAGCCCACCTACAATTCAAAATATTAATAAGCTAAAAAACAAATCCTCTTTCCAGTAAGTTACAAATTAGTCCTTCATTCTTTTTATCAATATTGTAAAGATTTTATACTAAACATTTTTATAGTGAAACACATATATATGTCAGTTGAAAATGTTATTTATACACACAAACATGCTTAGCTAGAGATAATCTACTCACAGCCTTTGACTTCAGAACAAAAAGTTGGAAAAACGAAATTCTTATATTTGAATTGATCTGTAAGTAAAGGAACAATAGTGGAACCAAAAGAATGGTCACTTTTATAAATAAGTACCTAGACATACAAAAATATATCCACTCTCCCCTGTAAGGTGGCAGCACTTTACAATATACCCTGGTTTTCTCTTCCATGGTCAGAGATCATTACAAGAAGTATTCACTTATATTACATTACAATTGATTGAATATTATAAAGCAAAAAGTAGAGAGAGAATGTTTAAGGTTTTATGAATCAGGCAAAATGATTAGAGTTCACAAAAGCTTTGACTTCTGAAGCTTGGCTTCTATCTTGTCCTTACATAAGCATCTTTGATCTTCTTTTCACCCAGCTTTTTAAATGACTTTTATGTGGTCTTATAATTGTTTTATTATTTTAGGAGAATTAGTCATGTAGAATTCTCTTTATTCCCCTCTGGAGGTTATTTTTTAAAAGAAAGTTTCCATTCCATTATAAATCAGGGACTTTCTGAAACTGGATGAAATTAGTATTTACCCTTCTTTTTATTCTGAGATGGGAAAACAATCCTAATTTGGAGTCTTCCATTAAACAACTTTGTGCCCTGGCCAAATCGTTCAGATGATTTGAAAATTATTATATAAGTTTGAGGTATTGATGTAATTTAACTTTTAGGATCAGTGGTTTATCATAAATGTTATTTAATAAGTAAAGAGAACACTTAGTAAAGAATAGCACATCTCCTCTCAAGTTCTATTATTTTCCCATTAATATCCATTCTCTACTGTGCTGTCATGTGCAATGTCTGTTTTCCAGGACTGTGCAAACTCTTTCCTATGGGAAACCCCTAAAGTACAATCTCTCAAAATAGCGACAGAATAAGGAAACACCTGGAAGTTTTGGTTCTGCACATGGACCAACCATTGGAAAATATGCAAATGATATAAATTTAGTTATTTTGTGTTTTGTTTTGCTCTGGTATCTCACCTAGAGAAACACAGGGCTTAACCCTGGCTCTACACTCAGGTATCCCTCCTTCTGGGACTCAGGGGAACCATATGGGGTGCCTGGGATTGAACCCAGGTTGCAAAACAAGTACCTTATTCACTATATTATCACTACAGTCTCTATTTTATGTTATTTGGACCAACCACAATTGCTATATTATTTATTCTATTTGATAACCAAGTTGGATGTACTTGTTGATAGACAATGTTCTACTCAGTGGTGGTAAACAAATAACAGCTCCTTCTATTTTGTTTTGTTTGTTTGTTTTTGGTTTTTGGGTCACACCTGGCAGTGCGCAGGGGTACTACTGACTCTACACTCAGAAATTGCTCCTGGCAGGTTCAGGGGACCATATTTTAAAAAGAAAGTGAGAGGACTCCAAGAAAATGTCTGGTGAAACAAGTAGAAATTTCCCAAAATATCAGAAAGACTTTCTGTTTATAATCAGAAAAATATACATTTATATTTATTTTCCCTCAAGCTGAACACCTGAGCCAGGATTCTCAGTGAATTCCTGCATTGTTTTTCCAAACTTTAATGATAGTACCCAAACATCCAGGGTGAGATCTATGTTAATTAATGTTATAATAATAAACGTTAAATATCTTTGGTCCTCTGAGTAGTGCACTTAAGACACATTTCTTCGGAGAAATAGCACAGCGGTGTTTGCCTTGCAAGCAGCCGATCCAAGACCTAAGGTGGTTGGTTCAAATCCTGGTGAGCCATATGGACCCCGGTGCCTGCCAGGAGCTATTTCTGAGCAGACAGCCAGGAGTAACCCTTGACACCGCCGGGTGTGGCCCAAAAACAAAAACAAAAACAAAAAGACATTTCTTAAGTATTTGCCATAAATACAAGGCATAAAAAAACTTTGAGAATACCTAGAATAAAAAAGTGTTAAAAACTTATTTTGACCATAAACTATTTACAGCACAAATTTATTAATACAATCTTTCAATCATTCCTTCAATTATGATCTGAGTATCATTACAAGGAACTGCTGCATTAAGACATACTCCAAGCATTTTGTTTGAAAACCTATGTCCTAAATATGAATTTTTTTTCAAAATCTATAGAGCTTGGTTAATCATAGTGAGCTTGGTTAATAACAGCTCTACCTCCCAATTAAAATAAATTTCCAAATTAAAAACAAGTCACATAGCAAAAATATAATTATTTGATTTTTTTTAAATTAATGAATAAGAAATACAGTGCATAATTTTTCTTATAGAAGTAAAACAGTTTTTTTAAATAAATTGAAGATAAAATTAAATAGATTAATATTCACTATAAAATTATGATAAGATGGTGAGTAGAAAGACAAAAGGTTAATTATAGGGGGAAGATACTCAACTGATAACAGTTGGAAAATTATATAGTTAAATGATTCTAATAATATTTCAAAAATTTAAAAGTATAATCCAGATAAAATGCTACTATTTAAAGTTTTTTTGGGACCTGAGTTATGGTTTTAAATTTAGAGCCTCTTTGGAATATGAATTATGGTCTTTTTTGGAGGGGAGAAATAAGTTTATTGTAGATGGGAAATGGATATTTATATTAGGAGAGATTAGGATATGGATACTGTGTCTATCAATCAGGTAGGGTGTGAGAGGGGATTTCAAACAGGGTGTGTGCTTCTGTGTTTAGGGAAGACAGTATAGGGGATTAGGGAAAGTATGGTGTGTTTTCTAGGTGTTAAAACAGGGTGTGTGCTTAAGGTGATTAGCTTTTCTATTTGTTAAAAAAGAATTGAGATACTTTGTTAAGCAGAAGAAAGAGAAAGGCTAGATAAGTCATGCTAGATATTGTCTTTCACTAGAAGCAGGAAACCAGAATCAGTGTTTACAGCAAAGTGTTAAAAGTGGCTATTATTTTGCATAGGCACAATAAAAGCTGGGATAAAAAAGCTTTTAACCTAGATTAGATTTAGATCAGGGTGGCCTTTCCCAGGAAACTTCGAGTCATACATTTCAACTGCAGGATTCAAGCCAGTCCTTAATTTGCCTGACCCCAGAGGGTTCTTCTAGATCCCAGAAAAAGTAAAAGATTCTCTTCCATCTTCTCTTTGGTGGCTGTTGCTAACAGGCATTGTACTAGAGTCTTTTGGACTCTTACAAGCCTTAAGTCATTGCTAGTGCATTGTGAAGCTTGCACTAGTTACAAGTCATTGCCAAGCTCATGAAGCATGCCCTGGTATCAAGTCATTGCCAGGGTTGTGTGAAGCTTGCCCCTGCTTCCCTTATAGCTAGGATGGCTCAAAACCTACCTCTGGTTTCTGTGATGAGACCCAAAGTTTATGAGTGAATGGTCAATCTCAAAGCTTAACTCAAGCTAGTGTGACAAAAATTCAGGGCTAAAGGCCCATCTGCATCATAAAAATTTGGAGTTCCTATCCCTAATAGACATTAACTCCTCTGTTTCATAAGATTTCTATCATTTTATAGAGTCTATACAAAAAGAACAAAAGGGTACTGTCAGAAGGTAATCCAGAGGACTTTGACTAGGTTGTAGTCTACTATTCCTGATTCATAGTTATAGTAACAACTTTCTTCCCTAGTAAATACATATAAAGAAATGCACACATTTCCCTTTTGTCTGCTCAATCACAACCAAAGCAGTAACATTGTACCCCAATAAACACAGATAGGGAAATATACCCCCTTTTTGGTCTGTTGAAGCATGCCCAAAGTATTAACATTTTTCCTCAAGAAATATACCCATCACAGGGCCAGAGTGATAGCACTGTGGTAGGGCATTTGCCTTGCACATAGTTGACCAAGGACGGACCTGGGTTTGATTCCATATGGTCTCCATATGGTCCCCCAAGCCAAAAGCTATTTCTGAGAACATAGCCAGTAGTGACCCCCGAGCATCACCAGGTGTGGGACCCCCACAAAAAAGAAAGAAGGAAAGAAATAAAGAAAGAAATAAAGAAAGAAAGAAAGAAAGAAAGAAAGAAAGAAAGAAAGAAAGAAAGAAAGAAAGAAAGAAAGAAAGAAAGAAAGAAAGAAAAGGAAGGAAGGAAAGAAAGAAAGAAGAAGGAAGGAAGAAAAGAAAGAAAGAAGAAAGAAAGAAGAAAGAAAGAAAGAAAGAAAGAAAGAAAGAAAGAAAGAAAGAAAGAAAGAAAGAAAGAAAGAAAGAAAGAAAGAAAGAAAGAAAGAAAAAGAAAAGAAATATACACATTTCCCATAGCATGTTGAAAGCAAGTCCAAGTAGGACGATTCCAAAGGACTACTTTAGCCAACGAGGTAATCTGTTGGCAGAAAAGTAGTCAAGTAGGAGATGGAGGTGTCAATGATTTCCCGCAGCTGCTGGCTAAGTCACAGACTGAGATCAGTCCTTGAGTCAGGACCCATTTGGAAAACTGATTCTGATCATAAGTGGCGATCCACAGTGATAAAAGGCTGAAAAGGTGCCGGGGTTGTGGATATGTGGAAGTGGATGGTGTTCCAGAATACAAGGGGTGTTGAGCTATAGGGGTAAAGGGATTAGTAGAGAAAGCAACACGTCCAGGATAAGTGAACATAGGGAAACAATATAAAAGGTTTTGCTGAATGGCAGGTGGTGGAAAGGTAGAAGAGCTATGTACAACACAGATAGACATTATGTGCAACAGAGACAGACATTAGCCTAACATAAAGGTGGCCACCATCAACACACATAAAAACACACACACATACATACATACATACATAATTGATCAGTTAATATGTTACAGCTGTAAAATTGACCATCTAGGGTGGTAAATAGGTCAAAGCACTTCACAAATATAAAAACAGCAAGTAAGGTGGTGAGGAAATTTTAGACTTGGCTGTAAAAGCACCATAGGTTAGATTATAAATACAACATACATAAAACAATCAGCTTTTCCATATCCTGTCTTATGCATATCAAAAAACTTTGTTCATAAGTTGTTACAAGCATCCTATAATGATAACTCTAAATCTTATCTTCTTGATTTAATCCTTTCACATTAACAGATTTGGCATAGCATTTTGGAAATCCTCTGAAAGTAGAAATCCAACTATTAAGGGGGGGGGCACACCCGGTGGCACTCCGAAGTTACTCCTGGTTCTGAGCTCAGACATCACTCTTGGCAGGCTCTGGGGGAACATGGGATAAGCAGGATAGAACACAGGTCTGTCCAGGGTTGTCCACATATAAGAAAAGCGCCTTTTGTTGTGCTATTGCTCTGGCCCCTGAAGTCCAACATAATTAAGGTGTACTATATCTGCAGAATTAAAGCTATATCCTCTCTTAAAAATGACATATATGTCATACTGAAATTTTCTGAAGAGAAGGGTAAATTAATAGGGCTTTAATGTTTTACCTATAAGAAAATTGTAATTCTCTGCCTTTCTTCAATTAGGTCCAAATAACTTACATCTATCTAATGTACTAGATTAAATTGTGTACAAGAGGAGTTCTGTCAACAAATAAAATGAAGTTATATTTGATATTTTGCAGTCTAGATACTGGTTTTCTTGAGTGATTTTTATGGATATTCATTTATCCCAGCATTATATAGATCCTAGATATAATATCTTTCTTACTTGTTCTCAAAGGTGAATTAGGGTTTAAAACTGCTTTTTATGTCAGTGGAAGAGTACAATGTGAAGATGATATATTTGTAATTAAAACCTTAAAGAAAAATATCATTCTCTTAGAAAAATGTTTTTGATAGAAGTATTAAATTTCCTTTAGACACTCATTCAAGGATATGTTCTTTAGAATTTTCATGTGGTTTGAAAATGAGCAGTTTTGGGTATCATTAGTGTAAAGTTATATTGACTATGCAATCAATAAGAAATTATGAACAATCACAAAAATACCATTGAATACTTGATATGGAATAGATATAGTCTTTACATTATTAAAAAATGGAGAAAATATTTCTGAAAGAAAACACAACAGACAAAACTCCTAGAAAGCAAATCAATTTTTCATTATATTCTTCAATTTATAGCCACAAAATAACTGACAGTTTTGGATAGTGTTAAAAAGCTCAAGCTTATAGTGCCTGATTGTCAATTTAAAACAAGTTCTTCCACTTTATGTCTTATAACTTTGGGCAAATCATTTAGTCTTTTTTTTACCCTGACTTCCTTATAGTAAATTTGGGACTAATGAATGGTACTTACTTTGTACGCAGATTGAAGGAAATGATATATTAAAAATATTGATTATAGCACAAAGCTCCTACAAATATTCATCTCACAATATTATTATGAGGTTATAATTGAAGGAGTACAGGGGCTGGCAAGATAGTGCCAGAAGGGCAATTACCTTGCATGTGGCAGACATAATTTTAATCTCCAGAACAATATATTATTACTCCGAGCCCTGTCAGAAGTGATCTCTGAGCATAGAGCCAGGAATAAGCTCTGAACACAGCTGGGTGTGGTCCAAAAGACAAAGGAAAAAAAAACAATAAATGGGGGTGTAAAGATAGTATATGGTGCTTGCCTGGCCTATAGCCTATCTAATTCCATTCCTAGAACCCCATATGATTCCCTGTGTCCTCCAGGAGTGATCTAGGAAAACAAAGACAAGACTATTCCCTGAGTAGAGCAAAAAACAAAACAAAACAGTAACAAAACAGAAAATACTAAAAGTAATATAATAAATGTTTCTGACTGGAGAACTATAGAGGGATCATGTTCTCTAGATAAAAAATATGAGTGAGAAAATGTGACTTTTGAGGATGTTTGATCTTATTCTTTTTAAATTCAAGTAGAACTTTAAAGAAACCTATAAGGTATTAAGTTTGGTGTTTAAATAGGAATATTACTAAAGGTAATATTCGGAATATATAAGCTAAAGATGGTATAACACTATGATGATGGGTAAGATTTTAACTAGAAGTAATTAGGTGAAAGTTGAGAAATAAGCAAGGTAAAATTTCTGGGAATTTCCTGTACTTACAGGTAAGGCAGTGACAATGACTATTACAAGAAAGAGAAGGTGCCGTTACAGATATGGGCAGAAACTGGCAAGGTGTACAATTATGACAGTCATATGTCATTTCATGAGAAGTTCAATGATTCTGAATGACTTGAAAGCATTGTATTAGTAAAATCAGAATAGAAAAATACTCACTATATTTACTATGTACAGATCTGATTTAGCAAAAATGATTTCATTGGAATACAAAGGAAAGATCCAAATTGAGCTTCTTGTTATTGCTGAGTGAGTAAGAGTTTGAGACATTGGTTGCAGACTGTGTTCGTGTTCAGAGAACCAGTCTTTCTCATTTGGGGAAAGTATTTCATGGCAACGAAGTTAAAATCATGCTGAAGGAAGCAGCATTATTAAACCATGCATTCCTATGATAAGTGATCTAAATCTTAATTTTTTCCAATAGGGACCTCTGTTGTCTCACATTCTCCCTCCAACAAAAAGATATATATCAGAATTTCCATATGGTGAGAAGAAACAGGCAGATAGAAAGATGTTTATAAAAACAAAATAAAACCCTGGAGAAACAGTGTAAGCCAAAAGAAAAGGGGCAGATGTATAAGCTTACACAGAAAAATTAGCCCTTAGCCTCTACACAATCAATAAATGTTGACTGGTTATTGACAAGAAAGGGGACGAGAGAGCAAGAGAAGTACACTGGGGGGAAAGGCATTTCTTTCTAACAGCTGCTGTTGCCACCACTGAGCAGCTGTTCAGGTCCATGGCTAAGAACTTTTCACTCCCCTTCCAACTCTCTTAGGAAGCCCATACTCACACCCTGATACTGCTGTCTTAGAAGAGATGTCATGTGTGATTTATATTGCAGTGAGTCAGAAATTGTTAAATCACTGAGAAGGCCAGGAGCAAACTTTGCCTATGTAATGAGTAAAGTTCACATTTTTCTCTTTTTTTCACCCTCAACATAGGTATGCCTCAAAGTTAAGTAGTAAAATATGGTCAGAATTATAACCTTTCCTAGCTAAAAAGAAAAAAAAAATCATGGTGTAGAGATTAAAATGGGAGGAAGTTCATTTCTTCAGTAAGAGGAGGTTCATGATGATTGAAATTTCATTAGATATTTTCATGATCCTCCCTAAATTTACCCATTGATATTTGTTCAAAATAGTGTTCTTGACTTTCTTGCATATGAGACATCTTGAAGTATCTTTCTATTTCTCTTCTGTGTTGCAGATGAAGAAGTTCATTAACTTCTTTTTACATATTCATGTGACAGCAATATTTTTTCTTATCTAAAAGAAAACTTTCTATTAAAGACATATTTTTAATTTAGGATAATAATACTGCTCTGAAGTCATAGTATATCAGGTTGGCATTTGCCTTACATTATAACAATTTTGGTTCAATTCATGTGCCCCAGGTGATATTCTAAACCTCACCAGGAGTAATATCTGAGTACAGAGCCAGAAGTCCTGAGCACTGACTGGTATGACCCCAAACTACTCCTACTCCTTCTCCTACTACTAATAGTGATGATAACAATATTATTACAGTAATTATTTGTACTTATCTTGGATAAAAATGGGAACATTTCCAAGATTCTGAAAATATATATCTCAGCATCAAGTATATAATCAGTTCACTATAATCAAGATATCTGCTTGGTAAAACTGGACATAGTGGCATAATAGAACTGGACATAATATATTTTGGATTTGAGAAATTATAAAATTCTTTAATAGCTCAATAAAATTTATGTATAAATATATAATAATGCTTTCCTTTGGGTAGGGTTGTTGACTTTAGAATAACAGAATACAGGATTAAATATTTTGTCACTTTTTTCTACGTAATACCACTAGTGCTATTGGTATTTTTGTGACATTTAGAATTTACAAGGTTAAATAAACCAGTGAAAATAAATTAAGTGTTACATTTCCACACGAATATTTTACCACATGTATCTGAAATTATTTAATGGAGGGAAGACAGGAGGTCAATAGCATGTACATATATATGTATATGTATATATATATATATATAATAAATAGGGAAATATCCAAAGAAAAGTTTGCGTGGGAATACAGTTATAAGAGTGAAACTTGAAGACAGAAAAAGATAATAGGATGGTAACATAGAAGAGGGTATAAATGAAAATGCTATGAAATGCCCCAAACAACTCTATATACAAAAGTATTAAGTCTTTAAAGCAGCACAGAATATCATAAAGTCAACATTACTTTTATTAAACTCATGAGAAATACTGACAAATATTTGCCTTTTGCTTTCCTTTCTTCAAGATTTATGGAAGATCATTCAGAAAACTCCTTTTAATTCACAGTCTATAATTACTAGTTTTCATCTTTACTTATTGCTTCTGACAAATAAAAACATATGTTAGCATGCTTTAGTTTCAATACTAGTGTTCAGCACTAATGATTTAATTACCATGACATGAAATCTATGTACACATTTATTCTATTCATTTCCTGCATTAAGTAAATCTTCCATGACCCAGGCTCATTTGGAATGTGACAGGGAGATGCAAGAAACTAATCCAAAACATTCAATGTTGCATCTGTAAGAATCAGACCATGTAGAGAACAAAAGCTGAGAGAGTTGGGATTAATTCTTTCCATGTAGACTTATTGAGTTCTATAGTAAACATGAGGGGAATATAAATAAATATAGCCTTTTCCCAGAAAGGAACTTAGTCTTTAATAGAAAGTAGGAAGGAATGAGAGTAATAAACAAAGCAGCTGTGACAGATGTCAGGAAAAGAGTGAAACCAGGGTACTATGTAAGTATTTGAAAAGGAATTTTATTTTAAAGGATAGAGAAGGAAATAGTCACCTAAAGGCAGAAGGAATAAGTCTTACTCTGATGCATAAAGCAAAACAGAAGTCTGTTTATATTCCAGACATAGAGAGCTATGAGCAATGACCTGAAATTGAAGAAAGCTAGACAGATGATGGAAGCAAAATTATTTCCTCATATGGAGAAGCCAGGCACAGAATCTGTGTCATAAGATAGCAGTGAGAAACAGATGAGCATAATAAGAATAAAAATAAGAGCAAAACCAAGGGAGCCCTCTCTTTGATTGTTTGGGCTTTTACTTAAAGTGTAAAAAAGCAGCAGCAATAAGAGAGGTTAAAACATGTGAGACATAAATAAAATTTTCTCTTTGGAAAGGTATTTTGGACAATGTTAAGGATAATTGAGAGCACAAGGAGCTGAGACCATTATAGTATAGTAGGAAAAATAATTAGGAAGTTAGAGTCAAAACTAATTTGTTGGAGAAAGAAATTCAAATTTCTGGTGTGTCAAATACTTTCAGAGTAGACAGTCCATCAACGATAACATATTGTTTTCTTCATTCAATATAACTCACCATATATCTACTTATAAGGTGCTAGTCACTATTCCAAGTGCTATAGAATGAATAAAATATAGATAATGTTATTTTGTTCCAAAATAGTTAGCTATAGAAATCTGATTTAAATCAAACTTGGCAGCAGGGAAAAAGCTGATAGGTTTTCACTTAAATAAAATAAGGATGTGATAAAAGTGAAAATATTTACAGAGTTTAATAGGTAGGTAGAGATCATAATTGAAGATATTTGCTTAAAGAATATACCACATAAATCTAGCTTAAAAGACATGAAAATGAATGTTAAAATATGATAAATTGGCATGGAATAGGCTCATGAATAAATAATAGAAAATTGTTAAAATCACTGATATTTTATGTGAAATCACTTTATTTGTTTGTTCTCCTGAAAACTTTTTAACTTTCAGAGCATTCTCAAAATAGACACCAGGAGTTTAGAATTATAAAATGAAAAGTAGAATAAAAGATCTTTGCCTGATAAATCAAAATTATAGATACAAGGAAAGTGAATCTCATATAGGAAAAGGACTAGAAGCCAAGAGAATTATTTTTTGTTAATTATTGAACCAAAGAGTCAACTAGTAATCTCAAGAATGGAGAAATATTTGATCATTTCAAATGATGCCAAATTCAAAGAGAATAAGGAATTATATAATTGATTTATCTGTCATTTGCAACTATTTATATAAAATTACAGAATTTACTTTATTTTATAAAGGAAGAAACTTCAATATGCTTAAACATGAATAACAATCTCAGGATGCAGTAATCATTGTAAATCAAGAAGATACTTAATGATAGATCCAAGCTTTTGAGGATTCAGGAGAGAAATGGTCTTGATGACACATTTCAGAGACATCATTATAGCCATTACTTCCAGAATGAAGTGTAGACATTTATAGAAATAGAGGATTTTGTAGATTCATTGTAGGACACATATCAAAAATTTTAATGTAATATTCATTTTTTATATAATGGATTATTGCAAAATGGATTAAAATTTGATGTCAAACTTATTTGTAGATAATACACAGAGAAAAAGAGGCGAAATCTTTGTCCTCAGAGGAGGGAAACACAAGGATTAAAATGAAAAGATACACTGTTAGTTAGGAAAAGTATCCACCCAATCCAGCAAAGGTAAGGAGGTTGCCTTGCACATGGGCATCCTCAAGTTAGATACCTGACACCTTCATGGTTTCCTGAGCACTGCCAGAGGTTATCCTTGATCACAGATCGAGGTGTAAACCCTGTGTACTGCTGGTTTTAGCCCCTACACATAAATAAATAAATAAATAAATAAATAAATAAATAAATAAGTAAGCCACAAAAGAAGGAACTAATATGCAAGATATATAAAGCAATGTCAAAGTTTAACAACCAAAAGAAAATAATATTAACAAATGGGAAGAGATAAAAAAAATTCCTGAAGAGCTGACTGAATAACTGAGACATCAAAACATATGAAAAAAAATTAGAGAAGTGCAAATCAAAACAATAATTCTATTGTCTTACAGCAAAGACAATGGTCTCCACCAAAATGACTAGGAACAATAAATGTTTATGGGGATGTGGCAAGAGAGAGAGAGAGAGAGGTGTAGAGATAGAGAGACAGAGACAGAGAGAGACAGAGATACTGTCATTTACTGTTGATCAGACAGTTACTAGGCTCTACCTCTTTAGAAAATAGTTTGGAGACTTCTTGGTTTAAGAACAGAATTTCCACATATAACTCTGTAATCATGACCCTAAAAATCTACTTCAAGAATTAAAAGAAAATCATTATTCCAAAAGACATTTGCACATTTGTGTTTATCATTATTTATAATATCCTGAACCTGGAAATAATCAAATGACCAAAAATAGATGAGAGGATAAAGATCCTATGGTATATATACACAATGAAGTACTGTTTAGCAAGACAAAATGTGAAAGATTTCAGTTTGCTGAAACTGATTGATTGGAGGAATTCCTAAAATTAAAAAATAAATTAAGTACCAGATGCTCTCATTCATATGTGAATTAATACACGGGCAACCTGATACAGCACTCAAATTTCTGTTAAACCACATATAAGTATGACCTTCTGGTGATACTTATTGTGTTAAAAATAAATATACCTAGGCAATACACAATCAACAAAGGAAACAATACTGAGAAAAGGTCTATCAAACTGTGATCTAAGAATAGAAGGGTGACAGAAGTAGGTAAATCATGTGTATTCCTGAATATGATATTGGTGAAAAGATCATGGCATACTGATGGTGGGAATGGTGTAGTAACACGCCAATATCAAAGCAACAATATTAGAGTCATTTCTATTATATTTAAATTCATTTTCTGTTTTTCTAAAATGATAACTATTGTTGTCTAATTATGTTTATCAGTTTTGTTTAATTTTGCATTTCATATAAATGTAACTATATAATGGAGGTCTACTTATCTGATTTCTTTTATTACATTGTTGATATTTAAAAATGTTGCTTTGTTATAATTGTAGTGATTTGAAATACTTTTGTTGATAGATAACCCTAGTGTGAGGACACCTAAATTATTATTCTTATAACTATAGGCTAGTTTCAAGTTCTTTGCTATTACAAATAATGATTCTATAAATTCTCCATTGATGTTTATTGCTCTCCACATATGCAAATACATTTCTATTAGGTGTGAAATGTCAAATTTAGTACTGCATTATGACCTTTATTGGGAACCCAATTTGATTGTTTGTTTGAAAGAACTATCCTTCTTTCTTATTTAGAACTTTCCTTTTTTTGGCTTTTTTTCTCTTTAGTATGCAATCTTCATTTAATAACTGTTCTAGTAATTTATTCTCCTATTGTCTATCGTCTGATCATATTAGAATATAAGAACAACTGGGACTGAAATTTGTATTTATTTTGTGAATGGCTTTTTCCCAATCCATAGTAGTGGTGTTCAATAATATTTGCTGCATGAAATAATTATTCTATACATTTTAAATTATGTCATATATATATTATTTCATATGTTTGTACATTCACATTTCTTTTTGTATACATTTCCTTATTGTAACTATTGTTTTTTTTTTAAGAGTTTCTTTGTGTGATTAGAAAACTTGGAAAATTTACTTTGTGCCTATTAAATTTATTACAAATACTTTTTCAATTCACTATTGGTCTTTAGTAATTTTTAAGTAAATAAGTTTCATTCTTTTTATTGTTATTTTTTTGTTTTTAGGCCACACCTTGTGGTGCTTAGGGGTTATTCTTGGCTCTGTGCTCAAAAATCACTCCTGGCAGTCTTCAGAGACTATGGGATGCCAGGAATCGAGTTAGGGTCAGCCACATACAAGATTATTACTCCAGCCCCAATAAGCTTCATTCAAAAGTAATTAATATCAATAGAAATTTTCTTTTTGTTTTTATTTTTTATTTTTATTTAAAAATAAATTTATCTCATAATATATAACTTCACACTGTTTTCTTTTGACAGTTGTTAAGTTTCTTTTAAATCTATGTTCCATCAAACATTTTTTTAAATGATTGAGTTTAACTTTATAAAAATGTTATAGAAATTACATTAGTTTAAGAATGTTTCAGATACATAAACAGATTTTCTAGACTTTCTAATTGTGTATTTATTACTACAAATGTCCAGTTTTAATCTACTATCACACAATTACTTCATATAATCTCATTATATAATTATATATTTCCCACTAATTTAGTCACTAAAGTATATTTGCCTTGTAAAGATAGATGACATACTGCTAGGTGAAATTCCATATTACCTTATATAACTAGAGTATAAAATTTGTGCCCCAAACCCCGAACTCGGCTTATACTTGGGTCATACAGATTATTTGATTCAGTATGGGAGGAACGAATCAAATGCACATAGTCTTCTGTTATCTTCTGCCTTCATGAAAAAATGCTCCACATCACTAATCATCAGGGAGTTGCAAAACAATGTGGTATCATCTCATGACACAGAAATCGGCACACATCATAAAGAACAAGAACAATCAATGCTTGAAGGTTTGTGGGGAGAAAGAAACTCTCATTCACTGTTGTAGGAATGCCATCTAGCCCAGCCTTTATGGAAAATAATATGAAGATTAGTATAGGAAAATAAATAAGAAGTAATGCCTAAACAATGCAAAGTATGGCCCCAAAATATGAATAAATAAATAACACATTTTGTCTTTAAAACATCATAACTTTTTACTTTTCTGTGTTTCAGAAGTCAAATATCACTAACAATCTAAATATCTCATCTGAGAGAATTGTTATCAAGACCTGAAATCTTCCTCTACTAGTTTGATCTCAAATATATGCTGGGGCATTAGAGTTCAAGATTGGTTTCAAAAGTAGATTCTGCAGAATGCCAAAATAAAGCTTGAATTAGGTAACAGATGGTATACTATTAAGAGCCCTGTGGAAACACTTAGAATAGATTGTTCAACAGTGTTGGGGAATCCTATGACTTTGTAAGTAATGTAATCCTATTACATCAAAAAAGATGAATGGACATGTACTATTTTAGTTTTTTGCTGCTTTAAGTAAATACTCAATATGTTTTTCAGAATTTCTGTGAATATATATTTTTCCTGGAGAAAGCACTTATGTCATTACCATCAACATTATTAGTCGTCGTCGTCATCATCATCATCATCATCATCATTATCATCACCACCACCTGGATTATTTCTACTGTGTCAATTGAATGAGCTCAAATCTATAGTACAGCTTCTTCCCTCCATCTTTATATAGTTCTTGGTTACAGTTGTTCAAAAAGATACTGTCATGAATTTCATAATAATAGTAAAGTCTAAGCCATTATCAACTTAAATTTGCTTGAACCAGACTTTGTGATACACATATACATAGTTGAACTTCTGTTTTTTTTTTTTTTTGTCTTCTCTTTTCCATGTTCAATTTCTCTTCCTAGACAGTTTCTAAAGTCTTCAGGGAAATATCTATTTTAGATAAAAATTTCTAAGTGGGGGCCGGCGAGGTGGTGCTAGAGGTAAGGTGTCTGCCTTGCAAGCGCTAGCCAAGGAAGGACCACGGTTCGATCCCCCGCGTCCCATATGATCCCCCCCAAGCCAGTGGCAATTGCTGAGTGCTTTGCCAGGAGTAACCCCTGAGCATCAAATGGGTGTGTCCTGAAAAACCAAAAAAAGGTTTTTTCTAAGTGGTAACTTATCCAATACTTTTGCAGTACCTGTCAAGGAAGGCCCAGGGACTAGTCATAACTGGCCTTATGTGGACCTAACTGTTCAGTACCATTTTAATGCATTTCAAGGGGTATAAAAGCTATACTAGATGGTTCTCGGGGTGTTGAATTCAAAAGTCAGTACATGTTCTGCATGAGTTCTAGCTCTTTGAATGATATTAATGACTCTCTACACATTAAAAAAAACTTTATTTAAAGATCATGCATCATTGTGAGGGAGAGATAGCATAGAGGTAAGGCATTTTTGCCTTTCATGCAGAAGGACGATGGTTCGAATCCCGACATCCCATATGGTCTCCCGTGCCTGCCAGGGACGATTTCTGAGCATAGAGCCAGAAGTAACCCCTGAGCGGTGCCGGGTGTGACCCAAAAACCAAAAAAAAAAATAACAAAAAAACAAAAAAATAAAATCACATATCACATAGTTAATCTAGTAAATTATATACAACTTTTTCCAGGTAAATGGTAGTAAAATTATTTTTTAAAAAAGAAGAAATAATGAAAAAAAGAGAAAAGGTGGATAAAAAAGAGTACAGCAAGAAGAAAACTTGTGAAAATTGTATCTCAATATAAGGTCATTGAATCATTGTCAAGTGTAGTAGACTCTTATTGCTAGTACTATTATGTTACTTCATTTGTTTCTGAATATTTGGTGGCTTCAGGTACACACTAGCATCTAAACTGGTGTGTTTCTGTGAAGATGACAATATTAAACAGAAAAGGAGTTGTTTGTGGCCATGTAGTCCAGGAATTCCAAGCACTATTCCTGTTACTGTGGCTTTTGTGGTATGCTTTTGGCTGCCAGATCTTCTGGAAGTATGAGAATGCGCCATTTTGGATGGTGAGTACAGCAGATGTGTCTGTAGCAGGGCAGGAACTTAACTCACTTCTCCTCTGAGTTTGCCTGCTTTCAGCTGTATAACTGGCACACCTATTATGTTTCATAGCTTGGTTTACATATCTTTCAAGAACAGAGTGGATCTATAGAGCTGGAAGGTGCAGACATAGGGACTGCATTTGGGGGGATGGTTTCCATCTATACATTTATATATATTTTTAATATTAAAAATTAATGGAAAATCACAGTTTACACTACTGAGCAAAGAAATATTAACTTTTTTTTTTTGGGGTTTTTGGGCCACACCCGGCTTTGCTCAGGGGTTACTCCTGGCTGTCTGCTCAGAAATAGCTCCTGGCAGGCACGGGGGACCATATGGGACACCGGGATTCGAACCAACCACCTTTGGTCCTGGATCGGCTGCTTGCAAGGCAAACGCCGCTGTGCTATCTCTCCGGGCCCAGAAATATTAACTTTTTTCCCAAGAAAAATCCATGGTTTTCACTTAAGTTCTCCCAAAGACTTGGACGATAGTTCTTATATGTTAACTTCAAAATATATATGATAATCTTTAGAAATGACATTTCTTATTGGAATTTTCTTCTTAAATGGTACTTGGGTGATGAATAATTTTGAAAAAAGGGAAAAAACTAAGTACTACATATTTGAAGAAATGAAAGGTACTTGCAGTATATAAATATTTTAGTGATACTGTAATCAAGAGTAATTTCAGAGTAATACCAAGTATAGTTGCAAAATACCTAACTATGCAAAGGATGTATTCATTAGTTCTAGAACTAATTAAATATAGTAATTTCAACAACTTTTCATTCCATGTAGTATTTTGATAATACTTGATAAATATGACATTTCCACATGCTACTATGTACTTCTCCATATTCTTATATATGTATATGTTGTCATACACATGTAAAATAACTTTAGTTTTTTCTTTTACCTTTCCTAAGTTAATTAGCACAAGTACCTTTAATTATGTCAACTCTGACCCTCAAGTGATTTTTATTAAACTCTGATTAATAAAAGTGGCAGGGGAAAGCAGCAGAGAAGCTTGGCTGACTCAGTAAGATCCAAGACGCTGCTTGACCTCCCCTAGCTGAAAATGTACTTTTTCCAGTGACTCTGTCTGATTTCTTGTGAAGAACTGCAAGCTGAGACCCCCACATAATGGTGCTTGAATAGGGGCATGAAAATTTCAATACAGTAAATGTGGTAACAAATTTCTCGGGGTACTGAATAACGAAACTGGTATCAACATGTCAGCTCCCATCAAATATGCTATAATCTCTACTGGAATATTAGCTTATAAATCTCTCTGAGTTGTCTAACACTGCTCTAGGTTACTTATCAACATCTTTCAAAAAAATGAATGTAGCATATCAGTTAAATGTATTATTTTTATGTTTTCCTTTATTTTCTTAAACTGAGATTTATAGTCTCTAGAAGGACTCCTCCCAATTTTTGCTTGTTTGAATTTTTGCACTCCTTTTTCTTTTTTCTTTTATTTTATCTTACCTTCAAACAGAAACACACAACTTGAACCACCTTGTTCTGCCTCACAAATTGAGGGGGAAATAATGGAGGGCACCAAGACCAAACAGTTGTATGAACATTGAGTAGAAATAAAAAATGATCAGACTTGAACACCACATCCAAAATCAAATACAACAGAATCTATACCCAATCTACAACAGGCTAGACACAGAAGGGACCACTTATATTAGCAGCCTGAGGGGCAAAGGAGGGGCAATATGGGATGCATGCTGGGAACAGAGGTGGAGGGAGGACAACGTTGGTGGTGGGAATGCCCGGATTCAATGTCACTATGTACCTGAAATACTACTGTGAATGATTTGTAATCCACTTTGATCAAAATAAAAATTATTAATATAAAAAATTCTCCTATGGGGGCCGGAGAGATGGCATGGAGGTAGAGCATTTGCCTTGCATGCAAAGGGACGGTGGTTCAAATCCTGACATCTCATATGGTCCCCGAGCCTGCCAGGAGTGATTTCTGAGCATAAAGCCAGGAGTAATCCCTGAGAGCTGCTGGGTGTGACCCAAAGCCCCCCCCCCCAAAAAAAAAAGAAAAAAAGAAAGAAAATTTCTCCCATGTACATTCCCCAACAAGGGAAGAGTGTTTATTATAGCAGTGAAGAGCCTTTACTCCAAAGATTTTCCTAAAACTGGTACTGGACCTGGTGGGATAAGTGAAAATATGTTAATGATGTCTGATAGATGTGTTCAGGATACAAGTGTAAAGAATTCTATCTTAAAAGACTTTTCCAGGGTCAGTTCAGGACTTGCCAGAATGATTTATGTGGAGACAGCTAAACCAGTGGTGGCAATCCAAGTCTTAGGTACTATTAAATGATTCAATGTTCCAAATGGCTATAGCTTCATTAACAGAAATGACACTAAGAAGGATATCTTTTTCAACTGGACATCTATTAAGAAAAACAATCCAGGAAGTCTTTAAATAGCATAAGAGATGGGGAGATTATGGAGTTGATATTGTGAAAGTAGAGAAAGGTGTAGAAGCTTCGAATGCAATAAGGCCAGGGGAATACCAATGCCAGGCAGCCCCTATGCTCTTAAATAAATAGGTTCCACCAATTCACTCTTCAGCCTGGCCCAGCAGCAGCCTCCTCAGGTGAATCAGAACCAGGCAATGAAGGAATCAAACTGAAGACTCAGAACAGCATCCCAGACACCCGTGGGTTGAGCACCACCCTTCTGCGGAGGGCAATTTGTGAGAGGCCGGAAGCCCCTCAAACATCTGTAGTCAATCAAGGGCATTGATCAACTGTGGATGTGTGGATGTGTCCGTGTAGTTAATAAAACCTTTTCTCTATCTCTCTAATCTTCCTTTTACACTTCGGAGTCTTCACCTCCTGTATTTTTTTCAGACATGTTATGTGATATAGATAGTAAATGCTTGCAACTGAGCTGATCTCATGAAGTGGCTTCTTCAAGTGGATCTTTGACTGGTGATTCTTATCAGCAGTTGCAGGAGATCAACATCACCTGGACTACTCTTCACCAACAGATTACTTCATCAGCCAGTCACTATCTGATATTTTCCCCATCTAAGGGTCTTTAACATATGTGTGTGTGTGTGTGTGTGTGTGTGTGTGTGTGTGTGTGTGTAGTTGTTGCAAGTCAGCCCCTGAAAGGTTGACTGATGGAGGGATGGAGGATAAGGTCTTTCCCCTCCAGCTCGGAGCTCGTGTCTGCCACCCTGTCCAGCCAACGGTTCTGAGGTGAAACGGTGGGCAAACAGCTCGCAGACAGTCAGGCTTGTGGAAATATTTGCTTTATTCGGTGGACAAGACTGAAGTCCAAAGACTCAGCATAAGTTCCAGCCAAAAGCCTCTCGCCTTCCACAGACCCTTGTTTTTATCCCCCAGAATCAGGTACAACCCTAGGGTGGGGACAGAATGCCAGGTCACACCCTAAGATAGGGCACAATCACCGATCAGGCTAGAGTCAGTAACATAATAATCACCTAAAATATTTACATACACAACATATAGTTACTTAATATAAGAGTATTTACATGGGCCCGAAGAGATAGCACAGCTATGTTTGCCTTGCAAGCAGCAGATCCAGACTCAAAGGTGGTTGGTTCGAATCCCGGTGTCTCACATGGTCCCCCGTGCCTGCCAGGAGCTATCTCTGAGCAGACAGCCAGGAGTAACCCCTGAGCACCGCCAGGTGTGGCCCAAAAACAAAACAAAACAAAAAAAAAAAAGAGTATTTACATGAAAGAACATTGAAATAAAATAAATACCTGGTTTTATTTCATGAGTATTATTCATGAAATAAGATATTTCTTCTTTAAATTAAGTGTAGGTATTTGTAAAACCATTTAAAATTTTTTCCACTTCTTATAGCAACCAAACCAAAAAAAATTGCTCACACTATTTCAAGAAGATAATCAATTACAACAGTGAATGTAGTGACTTAGAACCATGATTTTTGAATTACACATATTGGAAAATAAAGTTTGTCCTGAGTATTCCTTGAATAAGCTCTGGAGTTTTATTTTCTCAACCACCTCCAGCCAGGTTGGGCCTAGTGGCCTCAGTACTCTAGGAACCACTTAGCAGCGCAGCCTAGGTACCTCACATTGAAAATCTAGGTAGGTGGTTAAATATGTTTAGGACTGGACCCTAGAACTTCTTGGGAGACATTTCTTCCCTCAAAAAATAAACATAAGGGGCCAAAGAGATAGAACAGCTGTAAGGTGTTTGCCTTAAACGCAGAAGGATGGTGGTTTAAATTCTGGCATCCCATATGGTCCCCCGAGCCTACCAGGAGCTATTTCCTAGCATAGAGCCAGGAGTAATCCCTGAGCACTGCCGATTGTGACCTCCCCAAAATAAATAAATGTAAGTTTTTATACTTTCTGATACTTGACAAATAAATATTTTTTGAAAATTAATAAATACAGTTGTGGAAAGCATCATGTTCTTGAATATTGATAGAACATAAAACATTTATAAGGGTTTGGAAATACATATATTTTGTTTCTGCTCTAGGAAAACTCTGTGTGGCATTATTTTAGAGTACAATGTTGGAGTTTTCCTGTATAGGTTTAAATTCCATCTCTATCTTATTATATTTGCCTTGTAACCTTGTTAAAGTTACATAACTATAAAATGAATATAACAGTAATGCCTTTTCAAAGTTTTCCATGAGGATTTAATGAGATATTGTATGTAAAATACTGAGAATAATGTCTAGTACACACTACAGAGTCAATAAAAGTAAGTCATTATAATTACTCCATGCAGTTTTACAATATACAATGTGCTTTCCCATACATCATTTTATTTATCCCCCATAAAATCTCTGTGGGAGTAGACTAAAGAAGTTATGAGTATCCTCCATTGCACAGTTTAGAACTCTAAGGGTCAAGTGTTAACTGGTTACTCAAGTGTTTAAATGGTCTCCTAGCTGATACATAGAAAAGCTAGGATTTAAATTTGAAGCTGGTTTCCTTTATCCTACCATTCAATATATATCAAAAGCTATCGAAAGTAATTTTCTTCATGTAGAACAAAGTCTTGCTGCCATTTTCCAGAGCCTCTTATTCCCAATATATAAATTGACAAAAAATAATAAACCCAGGAACATCTTAGTAATATCAGGATCTCTTAATCCTATTCTCATTTCGCATATTTCTTTTACAGAAGAGGTTCTTATTGACCCTGAACTTTCATTTTCTTTTCAGAATTGCCAAAGATAAAAATATATACAGTTTATGATTTTAGTGCAGAAAACACTGAATTCAGTTAATGTGATAAAATTGGAGGCATTAATTGGAAATGTATTTTCCAATTCTAAAATAAATTATTACCTCCTTTTTAATTGTTAAATGATCTAGCTTACCTTATGCTGAGTGAAATAAGTCAGAGAGAGAGAAAAACGCAGAATGGTCTCACTCATCTATGGGTTTTAAGAAAAATGAAAGACACCCTTGTAATAATAATTTTCAGACACAAAAGAGAAAAGAGCTGGAAGTTCCAGCTCACCTCAGGAAGCTCACCACAAAGAGTGATTAGTTTAGTTAGGGAAATAACTACATTTTGAACTGTCCTAATAATGAGAATGTATGAGGAAAATGGAGAGCCTGTCCAGAGTACAGGCGGGGGTCGGGTGAGGAGGAGGGAGACTTGGGACATTGGTGGTGGGAATGTTGCACTGGTGATGGGTGGTGTTCTTTACATGACTGAAACCCAAACACAATCATGTATGTAATTAAGGTGTTTAAATAAATTAAAAAAAAAACTAAATAGAGAATATGTCCATATTCTTTGAAAAAGTCTAAGTCAAAGTAAGGATTTTCATTTTTTAAATATTCTAATGTATTTATTTAATGTATTTAGGATAGGGGCCACACTCAGTGGCACTCAGTGTTTACTCCTGGCTTAATGCTCAAAAATCACTCCTGTCTGACTTAGGGGACCATATGAAATGCTGGGAAGAAAACCCGGGTCCCCTGGGTCAGCCATGTGCCAGACAAATGCCCTACCATTATGCTATCACTCCAGCCCCAGGATTTTTATTTCTTTCAAGTTCAAATATCTATTTCTTCCCGTGGTTAAAACATGCACGCAAGTTCTTATAAAGTGTGCAATAATTCATATTATTATATACTTAGTACTATAATATTATAATATACATTTAGTAATTATGACACCTACTCAGAGACAAAGGAAGGATAGAAACTTTTATTTGCTATGAGAATAACATTTTTCTATTAGTAAATTTAAAAGGGAGTTACATAAAACAAATACTGCATATTTATTGTCTTCCAACAATGCCTTCAGAGAAACTTACATTCAGAAAAGAAAACTCTTCAATTATACAATAGCACCAAATGAGCTTAGTATAAATAAACCATTGTCCACCATTCTAAATAAAGTAAATGAACATTTCATTAGCTAATTTAAAACTCAAATGATAAGATGAGTTTTAAAAATTGCATGGAATAAAGAAATATGTAAAGGTAAACCAAAGCATTTAGAATTATGCCTATGCACATAGTGTTTATATCAAACTTCTATAAGAATGAATTCATTAGTATGAAATACTCTCAATCTGTCAAAAGTCATATAAATAAAATAACTCAACCATACTTGTTTAGGAGCAGCCCTAAACTCTCAAAATTCAGGGCAGAGGTCTAGAGTGCCATGATGAAATGTGAGATTCCATTTTGCCCTAGACTCTAATTTACTGTTCATAAAAGACTTGTAGGAGATAAAAATAGAGAGTTTCAGACATTCCACCGTTAATGGTCAAAAGCAAAATATCTTTATTTGAAAAGTAAAGCTGCCCCATTTCTACTAGACAGATATTGGGAACTATCTGTAGTATAAATGGTCAAAACTGTCTTATTAGAGGTAAATGGATATTGCCTTCGTGGATAAAATATTGTATACAATCTACTTAATTATTATCTTTGCTAAAAATTCTCATTATCAAATAAAATTTTGCAACTATAATGAACTATGAACACAGAAAAGAAAGAGCACATATAAAAGAAATTCATGATAAATTTTAACTCGTTTTAAAAATACAGCTCGAGGGCTGAGGGGTTAGCATGGAGGTACAGCATTTGCCTTCCATACAGAAAGATGGTGGTTTGAATTATGGCAATCCATATGGTCCCCCAATCCTGCCAGGAGCGATTTCTGAGCATAGAGCATAGAGCTAGGAGTAACCCCTGAGTGCTTCTGGCTGTGAAACCCCCAAATACAGCTGGAAACTAGAAAATGAGAAGTTGCAAGATATATTTAGTAGGTGATCTTAGGCAGTATATTGTTAAAAGAATGAACAAGTGTTCTAGAAAAGTTACAAAATAGAGGTACTTCCTAAATCTTTTATCATTGGGACAAATATGAGGGTAATACAAAGTAGGAATTCAAGGATCTCTGTAGCATAGATAGCTCAGTACTAATTCAGTCCAGGTACCAAAAGTTGAAGTATTAGAATATTTAACTAACACTGAGTTTTGATAAGAGAATATTACACACTAACACACATGACATATATATTGATACCATTAGACAGATAAATGGCTAGTACTCTAAATTAGTGAGACTTCTAAGTAGACATTTGGGGTGTTTTATAACTTATAAAGACACTTTTTCATTGGGTTCCATAATAGTTGGCATTGTGTACTTGGGAATTTTTATATAGATATTTACATTATTTTTTAATTAGAAGTTATTTGTATTTGTTCTTAACTATATAATTGTGACCAATAAAAAGGCAGATAACTTCAAAAGATACATGCACATGATGATAAAATGCAAAAAATAAATTCTTGTGAGTTAGATACAAATTAGACTAAGAATCAAATTTTTTTTCATTAGTCAAGTTAATCCAAAATTCCCCATCATTTTCTTTTTTATATCTTTTTTAGAAGATAGAAAAGCTTTGCGGAAAGTAGAGGAGAAAGAAAAAGGAACTCCCCTTGCGGGGAGAAACAGTGCAGAACTAAGTTCTCACTCATCTTCATTTTCTTGATCTGAAAAGTGAATAAATATTAAGAATTTGGCAGTTATGAGAATATAGTTAAAACTCTGCTTTCAATACTTCGAATACAATAACTTATAGTTGAAATTTAGCTCTGCTCACCAATATATATAGTCAAAATACCAACACCATTACAGTCTGTTATCGTTATCATTATGGCCATTTTCCTCATCTTCCCCTTGTTCAAAATATGTTAGTTTTCCTTTTATAAAAATTTCAATTTATAAAAATACCTCTTTTATAATGACAAAAAATAATAACAATATTTAACATTTTAAATTTTGTTAAAATTTAATATTGCTTTGAAATACAATTGCAATTACCTTGGGTGTACAACTGCTTATATTCAAACACTGATACAGTGATACAAACATATATTAACAGATTCTTGGTAAGTGGGTCATGCAAATACTTATTTAAAAAATATTTAGTCATTACAATGATTATCCAAACTACCACATATCTTGTAGCAATCTATTTTCTAAAATGAATCAACAGGACTAAGCTTTTATGTAAAATACTATTTAGTAATGCTCAAATACAAGTGGTGCTTCTTCATCTAATTTTTTATATAAATCATATAAAGCATTCCAAATATATGTAGTTACTAACTACATATATAGCATTTATAGATTTTTAATTAGTATATTAATGCTATTAAAAAAGGCCGTGGAATTAGTTTTACCTCCTATACTTCCAGTGTTTTCTTTTTCAAAGCAAGTATTTGTGATCATTGGTTCTCTTTCACTTTCCCCTTATTTTCATTCCATCAGCATATTTAGAGAGTTTGTCTTCAGAATAATCCCTGTCAATCTACATATCTTTTTCTACTTCCATATACTCCAAGTCACTGTATTTTTCTTGAATAAACAATGTTAATAGTCTATTCATTGGATTCTACTTTAAATCTTATAATCCACTATAAACTAATCTGGGACCACAAAGAAAGACTTTGAGGTTAGACAATTTAGTATACTTGGAGCCTATAGTTGGTCTTATGCCATGATGCTTCATTGGTGAGGTCTCCCTGTTTTTAGGCCAAACGGTTTTCCTTTCTATTTTCCCATAGTTTACTGTGCATATGTAAAAACAACAATATCAACTGCCACACACACACACACACACACACACACACACACACACACACACACACCATTTTTTAATTGAATTTTAAAAAATTTCTTATCTTTTAAATTGGGGCTCCCACCTTTTCATAGAATCTTGGGATATGGATTACTTTATTTTACCACATTTTTCTATAAAACTAAGAGGAAAGGAATAAAGAAAGACTGGAGGCCAAGGGCCAAGTGGTCTCGAATGAATTGGCGGAAAATAAAGACAGAACTAAATAAAATAAAATAAAATAAAATAAAATAAAATAAAGCTTATTTTATTATTCATTATAATTTATCTTTGTGTCATATATTTATGATTTGAACGTTAAACATCAATAAGATTCAACTACTGCATTTTCTTGTTTTTTATTTTACATTTTAATAACATAAAAGTTTTATTCCAAAAAATAAATAAACCAATTTAGAAAGCAGATTTATTTAAATTGAATGAATTATTTTTCTGCTAAAATTTTTCTAAAAGTTCACCTTATATTCTAAATAAAATATTAAGTTTTACTAAAACATATATAGTTTTACCTGGTCCTTTTCATTTTGGATTATTTTCTAGTTTTCTGATTATTTTTTCATAGGAATAGATGCTTTTTTATTTTAAGAACACATATAACTTACTCTTAATTATGGGCTTGAATCCTCTTTTTCTGAATCCTTTTATTATTATTTATTTATTTTGGGGGGGTGTTTGGGTTATACCCGGCAGCACTCAGGGGTTACTCCTGCTTCACGCTCAGAAATCGCCCCTGGCAGGCTTGAGGGACCATATGGGATGCCAAGATTCAAACCGATGACCTTCTACATGAAAGGCAAATGCCTTAACTCCATGCTATATCTCCGGTCCCTATTATTATTTATTTGGGGGAGATATCTCAAGCAGTACTCAAATTAATTTCAGGTCTAGACTAGACATGTTTAAGTCATTTTGTAATTAAGTAATATTTACCAGGATCCCTGATATCTATTATATTGACGAACTCTAATTGTTCTTTATAATTCATATTTAAAATAAATTTTATTTTGTAATTGGCTTGATTCATCTGTATTAATTTTTATTCAAATATTTTTTATTCAGTAACTTTCATGCACTCAGAAGTCTTTTAAAAACTCTCATATATTTATTAGCTACTTTATTGTCTATATCTTCCACTAGAACATAAGACCATAATGGTGAACCTATAGCTATATATGAGACTTTCTTTCACATTTTTCTCCATAAGACATAAAATGATATTGCTGTAGCTATTTTAGAAGACTATTTTTGGATACACCTAGAATTAGTTGTTTTCCTTCTTTAAAATGTTCAGCATTTTTTCTGGTCTCAAATAAGCTACCTTCTGATTTATGATGATATTTGAGGCTAAACTTATCACAGACTTTCTCAAGTTTGATTTTTTGTTATTATTTTGCCTTCAGTATAGAATTTGCATAATGTTAAGTTAAATATAAAATTGGGTATTCTGGGAATTGGAGGCACTGTGGCAAGCATACATTTTTAAGCCAGTGTGGGTTTAATTTGTAGAATAATTTAGAAAATTATTAACCAACTGGCAGAAGAATAGAATAATTATTATATGCAAAATATATATAATAAATCATGGTTGTTTAAGAAACCCAAGTTAAAATCTCGGTACTAGGACAAACTATATGTTTTAGACATTAAGGCATATACATTGTTTGTAACTGACTCTAGTTTAATTGCTGGCACCAATTAATCTGGTGAGCATGTCTAAATTCAGCCCTAAAAGACTAAAAGATCACAGATGGGTGTGGTCCTGGAATAACCCAAGTATCTCTTCTATGGTATTGATTATCATCAGCACAATTGTTCACAAACAAGAAGATTTCAGGTAATATTTATTTACTTGCTTATTCTATTATTTATAGTTTTATTTATCCTTGAAAACTATTAATACTATATAATAATATATATAATTAATATTGCATTTGCTCTAGGTTGAAATTACACACATTGTTAATAACATTGATATTTGACCTGTGAAGGCCCTCTTATGTGATCAGAAAATAAAATGTATAAACTGAGAACTCAAGTTAGTATGTCAAGAATTTTGAAAATTGGTACTCCAATTATTTTCAGAAAAAGTTATTATATTAAAAAGATTCAGAAAAAACATTGGTGTAGAGAGTTAATCTAACATGCCATATACTTATGATACCATATAGTAGACAACAATGAGACTTATATTTAGACCTCACAGCTCATGAAATTTTTTGCTATTACTATTGAACAAATTACTCCATAATTTAGCAAGTCAAAATAACAAACGTTCATTTTCTGATAGTTGTGGTTACTCAGAAATCTAGTAGTTATTAAACTAGGTAGCTATGGTTTAGTATCTTAATGTAAATTTATGACGTTTTGCCATTTTTGGAATTTTCAAACTCAGTTAAGAAATATTCACTTATCATTCATTCATTTGCAAGTTATATTGATGTGGCAATTGGTAGAATATCAGAGATGATATTTACTAGTAGGTGTCTCCATATATCTGGCCTTTGATATGGAAAGTGATTTTCTTAGAAAAGAGATTGAGAGAACCAAATATGGTAGTTAGGGTCTTTTTATGATCTAATCTATGGACTGGCATTCTGCTATTTTTTCCATAAGTGAATTAATAAGTCTAGTCTATACTCAAAGACTTGAATATGAGAGTTATTAGTGCTCTCTCTTCATAATAAAATATGCAGCAGGTAAATAGGGTTTCCATGGCAAATTGCTCTGAGATAATAATCGCTGATGTGGCTGGTAAATTACCAATAATGTAATGAAGAAGTATATATTCCGAATGTATGTTCAGCTCCATCAGATCACTGAGTATTAACCAAAAATGCAATGAAAAGTGAGGAGTCCTGCATTTATTTTTTTCTTGATGAACTTCATTATCTTTTCCCTTTACTAATTAGTGTCTCTCCTAATAGAAACTTGTTTCTAACTTTAGCAGATATGACATGTGTCTTTTTCCATTATCTTCTTTTGCTTTTTTATTTGTATGAACATTGCTGTCACTCTAGTACTTTATGTAGTGTATATTGCAATTCAAAGGTTTTTTTTTAGTTCTGTGAATACACGCTGATTAGATTGTCCTATTAACTTTTAAAATGATTTTTAATAAAATGGTAATAGAATTATGAATGTAATTTAATATGCTTGTATAGGGCTTGTAGAAATATTTTTTGTTTGTTTTTGGCCACACACTCAGAAAATACTCCTGGTTCTGCATGTAGAAATTACTCTTGGCAGGTTCAGGTGATCATATGGTTTGCCACGGATGATGAAACTCAGATTGGCTAAATTCAAGACAAGTGTCCTACTCATTGTACTAAAAATCTAGCCTCATAAATATCTTCTTTAAGAGAAATATCCCTTGAAGATTTCTCTCCTGCTATATAAAAATTGAATTAAAATTTCTTTTGCCAATCTTATGACTAATATAGGGCAAGACTTCTAACTTTTAGTTACATGAAATAGCTTAATAATTCTTACTATTAATAATGTTAAACTACTATATAATAAAGAAAACAGGCATGGAATTCACCAGAAAATAGGCAGGAGGATAATATGAAGAATTTATTATACTTAAAATATAAAGATAAAAATTATATGTACCTTAAATATTACTGTGACTGACTTGTAATTCACTTTGAGCACAATAAAAATTGTTAAAAAATTATAGCAGGTGAGAGATAAGAACTAAACATTTTTAACACTTCTCCCCCATGACAATGCTAGTTTTGTGATCCATGAAAGGATGGAACTAGAACAAAAAGCAGCAACTTTATTGGTATTCAAAGTTTTATCTTGGAGTTTGGAGCACCTAAAATAATGGAAAATCAAGAACTGGACTCCTAGAAGATGAATCTAAAAATTGCACCATATAAGCTTTTAAATTCTGTTTAATTCTGGACTGCAAATGCATAAGGCAAGACTCAAAATACAGTAGCAATAACATTTTAACTTTCATCTTGTTATGGATTCTCTTACTTCCAGAGTCTCCCACTTTATTTGAAGACATTATATTTATTAATGTCTATCTTTTTCTCTATTTTTGTATATATATTTTAAAGAACATATTCTTTAAAAAAAGTATATGTAGATAAGCGTGCTTTTATTCTGAGGTCATGATTGAATCCAAGTCCTCACACATGTAAGTCTATTGCTGCAATAAGCTTTATTCCCAGCCCCAAGTACAAATCTTAGAATGAACCTGAGAGAATGCCATCAATTTATGTTTTATAAGATAAGTTATCATTAAAATACAAATAACAATGAATTAACATTAGAGAGAAAATGAGATATGTTAAATATTAGTGTAACTTAACCAGGGTTATAACATCTATCTCTATAAGTTAGTTGGTTCAACCCAACTTAGTGAAAAAGCATTGTTACGTTAGTCTTAGAGATAAAGAAATTTCATCCTTCTTACCTACCAGAAGAATAATAGAGCACTAAAATAGCAGAATTCTCCTATACGTCTTTATATATGCTAATCATTCCCTCCTTTAGCTAATTTTTCAAATTAGTAACAAATATTATCTGTTAGACTGCTTTTTCCCCCCTTCTACTTTCATATGTCATTTCTTACCCTATATTTCCAAAGCAAAATAAAGGTGACCCTGATAGCTTGTTGCATTACTTGACATTTTGTTTAACCTGTTTATTTTATTTTGGGAGCCACACCTTGTGGTTACTCTTGGTTCTGTGTTCAAGACTAACTCCTGTCATTGCTCAAGATATGTCAGGGATTGAACCCTGATCAGCTGCATGCAAGGTTAGTACCTTACTCCCTGGACTATTGCTCTGACCCAACATGTTCATTTTAGCTTGCTACATTTTACCTTTTTTCTCTACAAGAAGTAATTTATCATTTGTTGGGAATGGTGATGGAAATTATGACTATCAATTTAATTTGTTAACTAATGTCTTATCAAGTGCTTTCCTACATATATTACCATGTGTTTTATTTTTTAGCCAAGTCCTATTCTAATTATAAAGATATGACGCTTGGAAATATGTGGATTTTGGATTTGTCTGATTATGAAAATGCAAGAATTGGAGCCAAAGTGATAGCACAGTATGTAATGCATTTATCTTGTATATGGCTGACCTAGATTTGATCTCTTGTATCCCGTATGGTCCCCTGAAACAACCAGGAATAGTTCCTGAGCAAAGTGTCAGGATTGAGCTATGAGTACTTCTAGGTTTGGCCAAAACAAAAAAAAAATTAAAAAATGCAGGGATTGCAAACTGCTTTTCAGTTCAGAATCAAACTATTGTTTATTTCACGTGTCTTTAAGACTACCTCTCACTTTAACTCAGTGACTATTAGGGTCACAACAGCTCTTTTGATATCTTTGGTTGAATCACTTTTGGCTAAGTATTCTGGATAAAATTTGGTTTGAAAATATTTTAGAATTTTCTGCGTTTTTTTTTAATAAAAATCAATCCATGACATTTTTTCTAAGGTTTAGTAATTTTATTTTTAGTAGAAATTAAGTTGAGGGGCCGGAGAGATAGCACAGCGGCGTTTGCCTTGCAAGCGCCGACCCAGGACCTAAGGTGGTTGGTTCAAATCCCGGCGCCCTATATGGTCCCCCTTGCCTGCCAGGAGCTATTTCTTAGTAGATAGCCAGGAGTAACCCCTAAGCACCGCCAGGTGTGGCCCAATCCCCCCACCTCAAATTAATTTGAACGCCTATTTTTGGGCACAGGAATTTTAAAAATAGCGCTTATTTTAATAAGCACATTCATAGATAACAATAGCACATAATAGTTATAATACTGTCAGATGGGAAAAACTTATGGAATAAAAATGATTAACTATGTAGTATATAACAGATGATAAATAATGCCAAATATGTGACTATTATTACTGAGCTTGACTTTATAAATTAAGATGTTAAGCTCAGTGAGGTTTAGTGACTTCCTTAATATCATGCATCTAAGAAAAAACATTAAGTTTGAACTCAATCTGTTTCTCCCAATTCGAAGTCCTCCGGATTTTGTATTATCACAATTGCTGCCTATGACACTAATTATATGCTTTGGAAATAAATTTCCTCGGCTTTTGTGTTGGTTGGCATTTTAAAATAGACTCAGAATAATTTATTGTCTGATTTTGTATGTGTGTGCGCAGAGTCTTTCTCCATTTGCATATGTTTCTATTTGTAGATTCATAACCTAACATACCAGGACTGCAAGTATTCACTGGTGGGTCATTATGATGATGTTTGCTCTTTCTCACTAATATCATAAATGGGTATAAGGTTTGATAGCTCTAAGTGACAGAAAAATATTTTTATAGGTACAGAGTTTCCCTTGTCTTCTTTGTAATTAAGCTGCCTGAAATAAGACCAAATGCATCAACATATTTATGCCTCACATAGTGCAGTCTCTTTTCATGTTATTTTATTAACAGAAAGGGTGCCTTTAATTATGCAGAGCTACAAAATACATTATTGATATTCCATAAACATTAACTACACCCACCTCTAATGAAGCTAAAATAAAATGCAGTCTTTTATTTTAAAATTCTGAGAAAGTCTGTTGCATAAAAGAGTAAAAGTTGGAAGCCTTATTTTCCTCGAATTGTTACTATGTGTGCATATTAATACAGTGATTTTCATTATAGGAATTTCCTGCCTCAAATGTTTTTAGTTCAAATGTTCCTAAATTATAGCACCGTATTTATAAAGTGATGTTAGATATTTGTCATGTAACTGTACTTGGCTCACTTTTTTGGTAATTAAATTAATTTATTCCTTGTATTCCACTGGTAGACTTATAATAATATTACGAACAGATCAATGCCCATTTCACATTTGATTAGGGCCTCTGAAATCAACTTTCAAACTGTAATGAATTCAATGGAGATAGTTATAGTCTGGAGATAGAATGGATGTTTAAGAATTTGCATTGCATATAGCCAACTGGAATTTGAAATATTGGCACCAAAAGATTATTCTTCCTTATTATTATCATGCTGAGAATCAACTAGAGTGAGCATGATCCTTGGGTGTGTATTCAATACTGGAAGTGTATTCAAGCCCTTCCCCTTCCCTCACTGAACAGAACAAAATAAACAAACAAAATCACCCAACAGAAATAGCTAGTTTACAGGAAAAGTATATTAAGTGGCTTTTCACTCAGATTTTGTGTTTGTTTGTTTTTGGGCCATACCAGGTGGTGCTCAGGAGTTACTCCTGACTCTGCATTCAGAAATTGCTCCTAGATGGCTCTGGGGATCATATGGGATGGTGGGGATAGATTCCTGGTCAGTTGCATGCAAGACAAACACCCTACACACTGTGCTAACTCTTCAGACCCTTTACTCAGGTTTTTATCACTATTTTTAGCTCTATCAGTTGAATTCAGATAAGAATAAGGGAGAGAAAGAGAAAGTAGGGGCCGGAGAGATTGCATGGAAGTAAGGCATTTGCCTTTCATGCAGGAGGTCATCAGTTTGAATCCCGGAGTCCCATATCGTCCCCCGTGTCTGCCAGGAGCAATTTCTAACCTGGAGCAAGGAATAATCCCTGAGCACTACCCCAAAAACCACAAAGAGAAAGAGAGAGAGAGAGAGAGAGAGAGAGAGAGAGAGAGAGAGAGAGAGAGAGAGAGAGAGAGAGAGAGAGAGAGAGAGAGAGAGAGAGACAGAGAGAGACAGAGAGAGACAGAGAGAGAGACAGACAGAGAGAGAGAGAGAGAGAGAGAGAGAGAGAGAGAGAGAGAGAGAGTTTGGGGGGCCGTCTGCCTTGCAAGTGCTAGCCAAGGAAAGATTGCGACGGCGGTTCGATCCCCCCACGTCCCATATGGTCCCCCCAAGCCACGGGCAATTTCTGAGCGCTTAGCCAGGAGTAACCCCTGAGCATCAAACGGGTGTGGCCCGAAAAACAAAAAAAAATGAATTTTGAACCTGATGAGTCATATCAAGCTATTTAACCCATATGAAGTAAAAGTCCAAGAATAAGAAAAGATAATAAGGCAGAAAAATATGTGTGTGTGTGTGTGTGTGTGTGTGTGTGTGTGTGTGTGTGTATAATGTAAGAAAATTTAGTTTACATAAAATTTCAATTATAGGGCCAGAGCTGTGGTGCGCTGACCTAGGAAAGACCTCCCCAATCAATCAAACTATAGTTACAAAAGAGCCAGTGAATCACTTGAAAGATAGGAAAAATATCATACCTTGACCCATTATAATAAAAATGAGAAGAGTTTTAGCTCACAATCAGCTTATAGTAACATAGATAAAAAAAAGGAAGAAAATGTAACTCGGTATGGTATTTTTTGCCTATTGTAATTCTAATAAACTTATTCCCTTTACCCACCCATTCTTCAAATCACAGGCACATATTAATTTAACAATATCAACTACTTTTTGTGGGGGATGTTTGGGCCATACCTGGTGATGCTTAGAGTTTACTCTTGGCTGTGCGCTCAGAAATTGCTCCTGGCTTGGGGGACCATATAGGGGATTGTTAGCTGCGCTACAGCTTCAGCAGAAATATCAACTATTTTATGTTAATCTATATGTGAAACAGTTTTACATAACATGATTCATATAATAAAAGCCAATGATTCAATTTTATGACTTCTGATAATTTTCAAGAAAGTAGACTTTCCTTTCCAGAATTTAACCATCATAGCCTTTAACCCCATTTTCTGAAAAGGTATTGTACTTTTATGTAACCATATTTAATTAGGATATTCTTTAAAATATTTAATTGTGGGGCCAGAGAGATAATAAAAGGGGGAGGGTGCCTGCCTTGCCACTGGCCTATTCAAGTACAACCCCCAGTATTTCATTTGATCCCCTGAGCACTAACAGAGTATACTTGAGGACTGCTGGAAATGGTCTCAAAACTAAAATAAATAAATAAATAAATAAATATTTAATTGTGTAGTGCAGTGTATGAGCTATTGGTTTGAATATATACTGGCTATAACCCCAATCTCTAATATGTAAGCAGGGAAAATTTTGACATATTTTAAATTATGTTACACATTCACTTGCACACAGTCTCCTATACATGTAATATTTCAATCATATGCAGAATAACCTAGAGGTACAATATACTTTATTTTTACCTTCCATGTATCTTATTCCATTTGCCTTTCTCTGGTCTCTGAAATGAGACAAATTGCATCAAATTGCACCTTTGTATGTTTTATGTAGAATAACACTTAAAGCTGTCTAGGATATGATAAATTGTACAGCAAAGATTTTCTGCTTCTTAATTTGGAAAAAAGTTTTGGAAAAATATTTATTCTACTCATTTAATGGAATATGGCTCAGCATCAAGATTAAACACAATCTTTTAATTCTCTCATTTTTTTCCCCCGTGTTGCTGCTGTTCTCCCTGGGAATAAGAACTAAAACTGAAGGGAAAACAATTCCAAAGTTTCCCATATATAAAAAAGCAAGACTTTTACTTTACCTCAGGGACTCCTGAGATTTGAAATGAAAGTAGATATAAACAAAGGAAACTCAAAAGAAGGGGCAACAGAAAGCTGTGGAGAAAGGACAATAGTGACAGACCATGGAAATCTGGAAGAAAATAAACAGAAGTTATGATTGAAACACACTAAATAATTCTGGTAATGTTTTTATCCCCAGGCTAGAGAAAGTTCGTCCTAAAGGAATAATACATTCTTTGCATTATTCAAATACTTAAGAACCATTTGGGTGGCAGAATTGTTAGTTGAAATAAAGTCTTCATACCTTCAAGAGGACTCCAGGTGTGAAATATTTAATTAGAAGTAATTTGATTACAGAAGTTATTCATTTTTATTTTTTTATATAAAAATAGTCCATTGAAGGAAAATGTGATGGACTTTTTTTTAATTGCTTAACTTTTAAAGGTAGAAGCAATTAATTACAAGTGAATAAATACAATAAAATATTTCACATAAGTGAAATTAAGAAACACCAATTAAATATTATGTGACTGTTTTTTCTGCCTATAAGATTAATAAATTTTAATTAATAGAAAGCCAATGTTAATGAAGTATAGAAAAGCTATAGATTTTAAACACTTTCGGTGAGGGGCACACAGATTGAAGAAGAAAATATCAATATCTGACTAGACTGAGAATATTTGTGGAATCTATCTAAAAACATCTATTTGTAGTCCATTCTTCTTCAAGGAATCTATCATAAAAATAAAATGTTTACTACACAATAAAATAAGTATACATATAATAAATGCTGTGTTTTTTATTGTATGTAAAACATGCATATTTCTTTTTGCCTATATTTCTCTCTAATATAAATAGAGGTTGGAAAAATAAGGGCTTTTCTTTGAAGGTAAAATTTTCTTTATTATTTTTTTTTATTCTGCTTATTTTCTTTACCATCTCTTCATAGTACAAACATGAATAACTTTTGTAATTAAAAATACTACATTTATGAGAGTTTTATATTTTCTGTTTCAACTTAGTTTTAGCTTAACTTTACATCTAAATAAACTTAAAAATCTTATTTAACTTATTTTGCATCATTGATTTCTACAAATTTTGGATCTTCAATTTACATTTGCAAACAGAATCTTCTTGATGATTTGGATGGGCTGATTGAATCCCCAATGTTTATTTTTTTTTCTTTTCAAGATTACTTTTTGGTTATTCAAATAAGGAAATTTTTATTTTTTTTCCACAAAAATAACTATAGATTCTTGAAAATGTTAGGTCTCAACATCTTTAAAGGAAACTGTCTTTAAAGCACAAAAAGTAAAACAAGAGTCTGCAATGTGTCAATGAAATACCAAGGGATGCAAAGTGACAACACAATAAAATGAGACGTGTCTCTGCAATGACATGTCATGACTGAACAATTCAAAGGCTAGGTTTGCTTAAAACCTTGACAAAGGCATGGTTCCAGTTAGTTTCATGTAAGGGACCTTCAAAAATTAAAAAATGTTTATTAACAAAATGCTTTCACTATGAAAAATAAACCTCCCTATGACATATATTAGCAACAGAGAAGAATGGGTTGAATTGCTATCTATAAATGAAGAAAATAACTAAAGAACTACATTCTTTCCTTATTTCAAAGTAAGATGCCAAATTTCTGTAATTTTGCTATCTTTATTCTAATAATATTTCAGTTTGATATTTACATGTTTATTGTCCTCTCAATTTTAGTAGGACTATAAGAAGCTTTTGCTTCTATGGATCATTGACATCACATTTTTATGTGTGATGTCAAATACTATCAGATAATTTCAGTAGTAGTCCTTGAGGTTTTGTTTTAATGTTTAAATAATCATATGTGAGATTGATGGAATGCACTTCTTACTTGTGCATTCAAGTTATGTTCTCTTTTATATTGCTTTACATGAAAATAATAACACTCCTTCAAGTGGTGAATACAGTATACATAGATTTCCTCTACCATTTCCCAATTTTATTTATAAAAGTTTATCTCATAAATTTCCAAAATATAAGACTTGGCTGAAACCATTAACGTTGGTGACTTTCGTTCATTTTAAATTTTCTACAAAAATTTTGTAATATGAACTCTGATTTGAGCAGATACTGTACATTTTTAGAAATACATGAGACTTGTTCATGTTTTAAGTTTTGAAACACCCTTTAAACTTCTGGTTCTTTTAATGTGGTCTTAAAAATATATATAATAGACCACAAGAAACATGTTTCTTTAGAATACCTACATTAAGTACTCAGAAGCGGGTAGGTAATGCTATGCAGATGTTGTCATGGTAAATATTCATGATAGCTTGCTTGAAAATGTCCAGAACTCAATTTTAAATTACTGAGTGTTATTTTTCAAAATGTATTCCTTTATTTTGGTCTTAATGAATAAATGTTTTCATATCTGATACAATAATGTTTGAATTCTGTTGAAACTACAATTTTCTTCCATTTCACACCCACCACAATGGTATGAAAGCAGAACTAAGACGTTACTTCCCTAGAGATCTTCCTTCAGTATATTACATTGACATGGTTTTGGTTATTTACCTCAGAGTTTCATGTTGGTTTATTAGAGAAATCTCATAAAAGAAGTCTGTAACTGTTTCCTTAAAAGTGTTCTTTTTCTTTAAATGATTTTTGCATCCAATAGCTTATTCAGGTAAATATGGCATAACAACTAAATTTAGGGTTAAATTTAACTCAAAGCAAATCTCTCATGCTAGAAAAATATATTTTTAAAAGTCATTGGACAAGAAAGTCACCGAGGATTTATTTTTCTGAATCTTTTCTTGACTAAATGGAATAACTAGACCTATGCTAGTGCTTCACTAATTCCATCCCATGAACGGCAGTTAAAAAAAATCTCATGTTTTTTTTTTTTTGTCTAAACATTGCTACTTTTTACTTGTTTAAAACATATATGGAGTTATCTGCAAGAAAGATTTTTAAATATCTTAAATGCAGGCAGTATAATTGAACTGAAAGGCTTTTGATTTAAACTCTGAGGTTGGATTGAAGATCTAAAGTCTCCTGTTTTCTTTACCAGCTTCTTAAGGGATAGACTAAACAGCCTCAAACAAACTTCCTGCAGACTTTGTACTTTTTATTATCCCTCTTAATTACAATGACCTCAGTTTCTTTGATTCTTAAATGGTTTATTTTTCAGACATTTTGAATATAAAAAACTTTCATTGATTTACATTAATTCACTATTTTATATAATCTACAAAAAATAATGTTATACCAGAATACATTTAATATATGTTTTCTTGCTATCTGACATAGTACTCAGCACATAGTAGGTATTCAACAAATGCTTGTATTATTGAATGTATATGAATTACTCTTACATGATTTCAAAGAGTATTAGAGTTGATATACATTAACCTGCCTTATCTAAAATGAAAGCTCTCTTTTGCCTTTAGTGATACCATGCTGTTAACAGCATGCTCTGTTGCTTAATATAATATGTGAAGTTTAATCACCAAAGGTAGCTACTTCATAATATACCTAAAAGATGACCTGATTAATGGGGCTTATTCCCATAGCAGAAGCTCTGCCTTCAACCAATTTTAAAATGCAGAACGAGTTTACATGAGCAACAAGCAGCATAATACAAATTCCCATTCTGTTATTCATTTTGTTCAATCACCTGTAAAAGAACTTTAATCTGTGATTGTTTATGACAAAACATATTATAGTATGTTTATGTCCTTCAACTTCAGCATGTATAGCAGTCAGTCACTTTGTCCCTAGCAATCAGTGATCGTGAAAAACAGATGAAATATTTCCTTTCACATCAGTGCAAAAGTCCTTCCAAAGAACCCTCACTGGGAATGTGTGCAATAATATCAGAACATGGACTAGCTTGAAGTCACAAATTCTGACAGTTGCTGCCTTTGGGGACAAAAGAGACAGCGGAGACTTACTGACAAATGCTGTACTTGACTTTCACTATCTGTACACAGAACAAGTGTCACACAGGGGATTACAAAGTCAACGATGATTTTCCTATTTAAATACTCCAGGTATTACACTGAGTTCCAAGGCAGTGAAAACCAATCATCTACTAATATTTCACTACCTGTCAAGTTTATAACAGTTCAACCCTGCAGTAAATAGCAGTATAGCACAACAGCATTTATGCTTAGCAGAATTTTAGTGTATATAGTAAACAAGTAGTCAAGACTGCTATGTTGATTCAGGAAGAAGAGATGACTACAGTCATGTTTGTGATTCTTTTAGAAGATACTGCATTAATAGTATTTTGATACCTGACTTTTAGGTGGTGAGTTGATAAGTATATGCATATAGGAAGGTAAAAATCCGTGCTTCTGAAATTGTACAGAATTGTAAGCTAGTTGTAAACAAAAAGTAAAATATAATGCGATAAGGTATTTTTTGATGTGGTTTGGTTTTTATAAAAAAAATTGATCAAATGGAATTTATGATTCAATAGACTTCTCTAATTAACCAGCCTGGTGGCCCAGACAGACATTCAGGGCAGTCATTTCCCTTTCCTGGCCCATGGTTACTAAAAATTTATGCTTGTTTGCAGAAACATGCATAAGTCTGGAAAAGTTTGCTATTGATAGAAAGCCAGAATACATACCATGGTTTCTTTCTGATGGCCTGCAATTTCACAGCTTTTAAGCAGTGCAAGGATAAGACTATTCTTTTGAATAAAACTCATCATTTCTGTAAGTCTACATTGTTAAAATTCCCCTGAGAGAAATTATATGTAAATATGGTAACTTACACTTCTTCCCCAAGTATATTTGGAAATGCATCGGATTTCAAAACCAAAGAAATACTTAACATATGTTGTGTGCATGTATATGTAAAGAGTTTAGGGGGATTGAGGAGGAGAAATGGATAAAATTGGATGTTTTTCATATGTGAAAATAATATTGCTTTAGTTCAAATAAAACATGAAAGATTCAATACGCTTGTACATTTCATTTAAAATATATTTCTCTTTTACATAATCTGTTCTTAAACTTACTCTGATCAATTGTATAATTATTTTACACTTTATGATTCAAAATCCACCTGTATAAAAAAAATTCCATGATAGGGGCCAGAAAGATAGAACACCAGTAGGGCATTTGCCTTGCATGCAGAAGAATGGTGGTTTGAATCCCAGCATCCCATATGGTTCCCGGATCCTGCTGGGAGAGATTTCTGAGCATAGACACAGAAGTAGCCCCTGAGTGCTGCTGGGTGTGGCCCAAAAACCAAAAACAAACAAACAAAATTTCATGATAGGAATGGACATGTGAAAAATAGTGCAGATGGATCAATACATGTTACTCAAGAGAATTAAATAATGATTTTATTATTTAAAAATAAATAAACAAATGTACAAAATGATGCAATGTGATGCCAAAAAAATCTAGACAAAAAACTTCAATTTTCAGAAATTACTACATTTCTCTGACTTTTATTCATGTGGGACTCCTGCAGAGGTGAAGGTCTTAATAATATGAATGCCCCTATAGCTAATTTACAGAACTTTGGTGTGGAACTCCCTAATTCAAGAACCCCAAGGAAATGCTAGCTTCCCTGGTGAAAAAAGCCATAAAATGACTGTTTATTTAAATGAGTTAATCTCCAGCTCTTTAAAAGTATCTATAGGATTCTCATTGTGAAGACTATGTCTTATTCAAGGTATTGGCTCTTTCACAAAATAAAAATCCTCTGTTTAAAGTAGGTGCCTAATAGTTCCAGAGCATTACACTTTTAATTACCTTTATTTAAATAACAAGCAATTTTATTGAATAGTTAAAGGCACAGCTTCTCAAGTGCTTTCCCATTTCTAAATCTTTTCTTATTTCAATGAATTGGCTGAGACATGTAACTTGGATGAAAATATTTCAGTCTGTAAACTCATTACTAATGGTTAAAAACACTGCCCATTTGATGCCTAGACTGACACTCAGATAAGACATTATTTGACTTCATTACCACTAAACTCACCTATTTTATCAGATGAGTTGAGCTTCACTAATTCAGACAATGATTAGATGAAGAGCAAAATACCCCCCAGCAATTAAGAAGCATATTTAAAAGCACTTTCAACCAAATGTACTTCTTATAGGATTTTTTCCTTCATTCTCTTTAGAGCATTTTCCAGACTCACTCTTATAATTGAAAGAAAATTTAATCCTGCATTAACCATATAATCATTTTGCAAACTAGGTTCTGGAACTCCACTTTATTGAAGTGGGTTAGTCCAGAATTTGTGGATTAATGACTTATTTAAAGTCTTGTAGACTTAGCAAACTTCACAGGTTTTGTATTTTAATTCTTATTAAATTACTAGAATACTAATTTTTAGACACTTATCACTTTCCTTCTAAAGGCTCAAAGTGTAATAAGAACTTGAGAAAAATAAAGTGATGATTTTTGTAAGGTAAAAGAAACCTTAACTTTATTCCTAAATAAGAATTCAAATTCCTGGGGCCAGAGAGATAACACAGTGGTATGGCTTTTGCTTTGCATGCAGCAGATCCAGGAAAGATGGTGGTGGTTCAAATTCTGGCATCCCATATGATCCTCATGCCTGCCAGGGGCAATTTCTGAGTGCAGAGCAAGGAGTAATCTCTGAGCGCCTCTGGGTGTGACCCATAAACAAAAACAAACAAAACAAGTACAAAAAAACTCATAACTGTTAAACAAATTTCCTGAACATGAAGTTGCTCCTAATGTAGCAAGTACCTAACGTAGATGCTATGTGTAAAACAGTATATATTTGAATAATAGTAGCTAAGTAGTTTTTATTCCTTAAATTAATCTTTCTACACAATTATAGAAAAATGAATAAAAATAATAGTAGTGGTAACATATTCGCATTATAAAATGTGTATACCCTTTTTGGGGCCATAGAGGTGGTGCACAGGTAGGACGTTTGCCTTGCACCTCAACGATCTAGGACCAACTGTGGTTTTTCCCCCCACCCCTATCCCCCTATGATCCTCCAAAGCCAGTAGGAGTAACCCCTGAGTACTGGGTGTGGCCCATAAACAAAACAAAGACAAACAAACAAAAAACTTGCATACACTTTTTATTAAATTTTCTCAGTATGCATTTTAAGGTATGTCATTAAATTATTTGAATTTTACTTATTTATTTTATTTAATTGGGAGGCACCAAGATTATAATCAGGAGTTACTCCTAGGTCTGTGCTCAGAGATCACTCCTGGTGTGCTCAGGAGACCATATAGGGTGATGGGGATCAAACCTGGATTTACCACAGACAAAGCACTACCCACTATACTATATGGCTTCTGCCCTATTCTTTGAATTTTAGTGATATAAATCTAAGGGGAAATACTATCTTACAAATAAAAATAACTTTTGATGTTTGAATTCAGATACAGAAAGTGATTTTTCCTTTCTATCTTTAGCTGTGTTTCTTTCCATTTATCTTCTTTCATGAAATGATGAAATGTTCTTATTCTTATAAATGAAAAGATGGTCATTGAAAAGTCATTATGAACTCCTCACTCATTCTTTCAGAAAAAAATAAAGAAAATTATAATTAGCTCTAGAAAAATTCATTTTTTTCTTAGAAAAATTCTTAAGGGTACATTAGTTGGTTTAATCTTTAAAGTAAATATACCTGCACCCGAAACTAGTAATAGAGGCCTAGACATGTCATGCATCTATTTTACATATTTTATCACCACCTTTTTGAAGCACCCGAACTCCTGTTTACTAAAGGTCAATCAGTGACAAAATGGGGTAAGAGTTGGCTATATGAAAATAGGACAATAGGATTGATATGCGTAAGAAATGTGAAAGTAAAATATATTTAGTAACTTCATTGGTGTTTTAAAACAATTTAAAATCAGGGGCCAGCGAGGTGGCGCTAGAGGTAAGGTGTCTGCCTTGCAAGTGCTAGCCAAGGAAGGACCGCAGTTCGATTCCCTGGTGTCCCATATGCCCCCCCCAAGCCAGGGGCAATTTCTGAGTGCTTAGCCAGGAGTAACCACTGAGCATCAAAAGGGTGTGGCCTGAAACACCAAAAAAATTTTTTAAATCAGATTCAGAATCAATAATTTGAAACTGTGAACTACATTACTGAAAAAGTACTCACCAGTGGGCCAGAGAAATACTATAAAGGTTAGAATACATGTCTTGCATCTAACCAACCAAATTTGATATCTGGTACCATATTTCATTCTCTGAACATGTACACTCTCAGAAAATTAGGTGGTGAGGAATAATTTCAACTCTAAGAAAATCGAGTGGGGAATCTACGCCTGCCCAGTGGGGCCCAAAACTGTGAGGGCTGCCTGTGTGTGTTTGTCTCCTGTCCTGTCTCTTGAACCTCTTGGGAGTGGGCCTAAAAGGGCCCAGAAAATTCGCTCTCCCAAGGCTCTAGAAGAGCACTTAGCTCCGCTTCCCTATGCCTCTGTGTGCTCTTTCTAAGGAAAGAATGCCACTGCAACAAGAAGAAAAAAATCACACAAAGAACTGTGCTGGATTACTGAAGCCCAGCATTTCTCCCTGGACAGTCTTCTCTTCTGTGTGCTCGGGCCTAAGATTTGTGTGAGGCTTCATCCATGGAGGACTCCTTTTACTTGGAGGCAAATCGACCCACCCAGAAAGGGCGGAGCCAGAGCAGCGTGGCCCTGTACATCATTTAGCCAATGAATACCACCACAAAACATAGAAAAACCCACAATACAAGTGTGACAATGGGGAAACAACTCAGGCCAGCATCAGACATAGAGAATGAAGATGATAATTCTGATGACCAGAAAATGGCCAACCAACTAATCAATCTCTCAGAGAAGGGCTTTAGACTAGCAATATGGAAGATGCTCAAAGAACTTAAAGAAACCATGCATCGAGTTGAACAAAACACTAATAAGAACAAAGAAAATATTAAAACAGAAATCACAAAACTCCAAACTAAAATAACATGTCAACTAACAGGCCTAAAAAACTCAGTAAACGAATTGAAGGACAAAATGGATGAGCTCTCCAACAGGGTAACAGAAGCTGATAATAAAATTGGTGCTGTGGAAGATGAGTTAAATAACAACTCCATACTGTGGGAGAGATTGGAAAAAAAAAACTTAAAGCAAATGAACAGACAATGGAAAAAATAGTCAAAGAATGTGAACAGATGAAAATAAAAATCTACGGTAAGCTCAACAGAAACAAATTAAGAATCATTGGAGTCCCAGAGACCCAGGAAGAAAATTTCGAGGAAGAATCAACAGTCAAGAACATCATTAAAGAGAAATTTCCAGAGCTAAAGTATACATGTGATCAAGTCCTGCATGCCCAAAGAGTACCAATCAAAAGAGACCCCAGAAAAAACACCCCAAGACACATCCTAGTCACAATGATGAATCCCACAGATAGAGACAGAATTCTGAAAACAGCAAGATCAAAAAGGGAAATTACATTCAAGGGAACATCCTTGAGACTTACTGCAGACCTGACACCAGAAACACTCAAGGCTAGAACGTAGTGGTGGGACATAGTGACAAAACTCAATGAAATGAATGCTTCACCTAGAATACTGTACCCAGCAAAACTCGCTTTCAGGTTTGATGGAAGAATACGTGGTTTCACAGACAAAAAACAGCTCAGAAACTTTACAGATTAAAAACCAGTCTTAAGAGAAAAACTGAAAGACCTACTTTAAGACAAGACAGACCAAAAGACACACCAAATTTCGCTATAAATATGGCATTAAATCCCAGGACAAATCGTTCTCTCAATGTCAATAGACTAATTGCACCAGTTAAGAGACACAGAGTGGCAAAACGGATCAAAAACACAATCCAACCTTCTGCTGCCTACAAGAAACGCACCTGAATAGTCAGAACAAACATAGACTCAAAATAAAAGGCTGGAGGAAAATTATCCAAGAAAGCAACACCCTTAAAAAAAGCTGGATTGGCCAAATTAATATAAGATGATGCAAACTTTATACTCAGGAAAGTTGTAAGGGACAAAGATGGATATTTTGTATTAATCAAGGGGTATGTACAGCAGGAAGAAATCACTCTCTTAAACATATATGCACCAAATGAGGGGCCAGCAAAATATTTAATACAATTGTTGACAAATCTGAAAAATAACATCAATAGCAACACAATAATTGTGGGGGACCTCAACACAGCTTTGTCAACACTGGACAGATCAACCAGACTAAAACCCCATGAGAATATACTAGACCTGAGAAGAGAAATGTAAGAAAGAGGCCTAGTGTATATATATATATATATATATATATATATATATATATGTCAACACTGGACAGGTCAACCAGACTAAAACCCCATGAGAATATACTAGACCTGAGAAGAGAAATGTAAGAAAGCGGCCTAGTGTATATATATATATATATATATATATATATATATATATATATATATATATATATACATATAGTGTATATATATAGTGTATATATATATATATATATATATATATATATATATATATATATAGGAAAGTCCATCCCCAGAAGCCTGGATACACATTTTTCTCCAATGTACATGGGACATTCTCCAGGATAGACTACATGCTGGCACATAAAACATACCTCCATAATATCAAGAGGATAGAAATTTTGCATGCTACCTTTGCTGACCACAAGGCTCTGAGATTATATATGAATTCCAAAGGGACACAGAAGAAAAAATTTAACACCTAGAGGTTAAACAGCTTCATACTGAATAACCAGTGGGTCCGAGATGAAATCAAAGAGAAAATCAAAACTTTCCTGAAAACAAATGATAATAAAGACATAAACTATTAGAACTTATGGGACACAGCAAAAGCAGTACTGAAAGGAAACTTTATAGCTTTGCAAGGACACAACGGGATGGAAGACGGGGCCTACTTGAATAGCTAAATTACACAGCTCACAGAATTAAAAAGTGCTCAACAAAAGGACCCCAAAATAGGGAGACAGAAGGAAATAACAAAGCTGAGAGCAGAAATCAACAAACTGGAAACCCAAAAAAACAATCTGAAAGATAAACGAAAGCAGAAGTTGATTCTTTGAAAAAATAAACAATATAGATAGACCACTGGGAAAACTAACAAAGAAAGAGAGAGAGAGAGAGAGAGAGAGAGAGAGAGAGAGAGAGAGAGAGAGAGAAACTTGATAATTTGTATTAGGAATAAAAAAGGAGAGATCATTACTGATATGGCAGAGATTCAAAGGGTAATCAGAAACTACTTTGAGAAACTCTATGCCACTAAAAATGAGAACCTGGAAGAAATGGATAAATGCTTGGTTTCTTATAGTCTTCCACAGTTGAATAAAGAGAATGTAGCATATCTAAACAGCCCCATCACTATTGATAAAATTATAATGGTAATTAAATGTCTGCCCCAAAACAAAAGCCCAGGCCCAGATGGATTCACTAATGAATTCTTTCAAACTTTGCAAGAGGAACTACTACCAATTCTGGCAAGTATTTTTTATGAAATTTAACAAACGGAAACACTTCCAAATAGCTTTTATGAAGCCAACATCACCTTGATACCTAAACCATACAGAGATGCTATGAAAAAAGAAAATTACAGAACAATATAGCTGATGAATGCAGATGCAAAGATCCTCAACAAAATCCTGACAAATAGGATTCAATGCCTCATTAAGAAGATCATCCACTACGATCAAGTAGGTTTCATTCCAGGAATGCAAGGCTGGTTTAACATCTGTAAATCTATCAACATAATAAACAGCATCAACAACAAGAAAAATAAAAATCACATGATCATATCAATAGATGTATAGAAAGCATTTGGTAAGGTCCAACACCCATTCTTGATCAAAACTCTCAGCAAGATGGGAATGGAAGGAACCTTTCTCAATATAGTTAAGGCCATCTACCACAAACCAGTGGCAAATATTATCCTTAATGGAGAAAAACTAAAAGCCTTTCCTCTAAATTCTGGCACAAGACAAGGCTGTCCTCTCTCACCACTCCTATTCAACATAGCACCAGAAGTACTCGCTATAGCGATCAGGCAAGAAAAAGATATCAAGGGAATCCAGATAGGAAAGGAAGAAGTAAAACTCTCATTGCTTGCAGATGACATGATACTCTACTTAGAAAATCCTAAAGACTCTATCAAAAAGCTTCTAGAAACAATAGACTCATATAGCAAGGTGGCAGGCTACAAAATTAACACACAAAAAGCAATGGCCTTTCTATACACCAATAGTAATGAGGAAGAAATTGGCATTAAGAAAACAACCCCATTCACAATAGTGCCACACAAACTCAAATATCTTGGAATCAACTTGACTAAAAATGTCAAGGACCTATACAAAGAAAACTATAAAACTCTGCTCCATGAAATAAGGAAGGACCTGCGAAAAGGGAAATACATACCCTGCTCATGGATTGGCAGGATTAACATCATCAAAATGGCAATAGTCCCCAATGCACTGTACAGATTTAATGTGATCCCTTTAAAGATACCTGTGACATTCTTCAAAGAAGTGGATCAGGCACTTTTGAAATTCATTTGGAACAATAAACACTCTAGAATAGCTAAAGAAATCATTGGGAAAAAGAATATGGGAGGAATTACTTTCCCCAACTTTAAACTTTACTACAAAGCAATAGTTATTAAAACAGCATGGTATTGGAATAAGTACACGCCCTCAGATCAGTGGAATAGGCTTCAATACTCAGAGAATGTTCCCCAGACATACAATCACCTAATTTTTGATAAAGGAGCAAGAAATCCTAAATGGAGCAAAGAAAGCCTCTTCAACAAGTGGTGTTGGCACAACTGGCTAGCCACTTGCAAAAAACTGAACATAGACCCCCAGCTAACATCATGTATAAAGGTAAAATTCAAATGGATTAAAGACCTAGATATCAGACCCGAAACCATAAAATATATAGAACAACACGTAGGCAAAACACTCCAGGACGTCGAGTCTACAGGCATCTTCAAGGAGGAAACTGCACTCTCCAAGCAAGTGAAAGCAGATATTAACAGATGGGAATATATTAAGCTGAGAAGCTTCTGCACCTCAAAGAAAATAGTGACCAGGATACGAGAGCCACCCACTGAGTGGGAGAAACTATTCATCCAATACCTATCAGATAAGGGGCTAATCTCTAAAATATACAAGGCACTGACCGAACTTTTCAAGAAAAAAAAATCTAATCCCATCAAAAAAAGGGGAGAAGAAATGGACAGACACTTAGACAAAGAAGAAATACAAATGGCCAAAAGATACATGGAAAAATGCTCCACATCACTAACCATTAGGGAGATGCCAATCAAAATAACTATGAGGTACCACCTCACACCACAGAGATTGGCACCCATCACACAGAATGAGAACAAAGTTGGCAAGGATGTGGAGAGAAAGTAATTCTTATCCACTGCTGGTGGGAATAACGTCTAGTTCAACCTTTATAGAAAGCAATATGGAGATTCCTCCAAAAACTGGAAATCGAGCTACCATACAATCCATCTATACCACTCCTAGGAATATACCCTAGGAACACAAAAATACAATAAAAAAATCCCTCCTTACACCTGTATTCATTTCAGCACTGTTTACCATAGCAAGACTTTGGAAACAACCAAAAATGCCCTTCAACAGACGAATTACTAAAGAAACTGTGCTACATATACACAATGAAATATTATGCAGCTGTCAGGAGAGATGAAGTCATAAAATTTTCCTATATATGGATGTACATGGAATCTATTATGCTGAGTGAAATAAGTCAGAGAGAAAAACACAGCATGGACTCACTCATCTATGGGTTTTAAGAAAAATGAAAGACATTCTTGCAATAATAATTTTCAAAAGAGAAAAGAGCTGGAAGTTACAGATCACCTCATGAAGCTCACCACAAAGAGTGGTGAGTTTAGTTAGAGAAATAACTACATATTTAACTATGCTAATAATGAGAATGTATGAGGGAAGTAGAAAGCCTGTCTAGAGTACAGGCGGGGGGTTGGGTGGGAGGAGGAAGATTTGGGACATTGGTTATTGATATAGTGCACTGTTGATGGGTGGTCTTCTTTACATGACTGAAACCCAAACACAATCATGTATGTAATCAAGGTGTTTAAATAAAATATAAATAAAAAAAGAAAATCGAGTGGAACTTAGGTATAGTTTGATAATTACTGTGTGGAGCTGATAAGAAGCAAGATCTATGCCATGTTGGTGTTTGAGACTCTAATTTTCTCTTATAAGTCCCTTGGTGAGCATAGTGGTAAAAATGAAAGTGATAGGCATACCAATTGTGATTATGTGCATTTTACCAAAGTTCCTTGCAATATTATTTAAAAATCATCTACATTTCTATAGTATCAACAAACTAGAAAACAGATGAAGGAAACTACCAATTATAAATATATCAAAATAATAAAATAACCAGAAAAAAATTACAAAATAAATGAAAGATCAATATACTAAAAACTTTGTTATTGTAAAAGAAGTAGAACAAAACATTATCTAATGGGAAAAAATACTGATCATGAAATGGAAATATTAGTATAGTTAAAATAACCATAAAAATCAGAGTAAAATATAATGTTTATTAAAATTACAATGAAAGATTTTATAAAAACAAAGAAAATTTATTTTGCTTACAAATTGCTAAATTTGTAAGTAACTACAAAGACCCTAAATAGCCAAAGTAATCCCAAGAAAATTATTCCAAGGAAAAAAGAATAGAAGAGGATATAGCATAGTCTAAATTTAATCTAAATAACAAAGCTCAAATTATTAAAGTAATAAGCCAATGATTTTAAAAACAGACTGATCAATAAGACATAAATTGGAATCAATATGTAAGTCTACAAATGAATGAATAGCTAATTTACAACTTAAAGAATAAATAAATAATATTTTCAATATATGGCACTAAGAGAACTGGACAGAGCAAAAATTAGGTTCAACTGCAAAAGAATAAAAGTATCTACCACACACAATATTAATTGAAAATGAACAAATGGGAAACATTTGAATATGATATCTGAAATAGTAGAACACATTAAAAATTTATATGATTAATCTTGGGTATTAGCCTTATTATTTCATTAGAATTTTTGTTCCAAGGACAATGGAAAGTAATGTAAAAGTAAACAAATGAGATTGTGTTAAAATAAAAAAGTTTCTGCACAGAAAATAAAAGTGGTAGGCATAAAATAAAAAACAACATATCATGCTGAGCCAAATGCAAACAACAACAATTGCCACTCTCACATCGTTATTACTGTATTTTTTTAAAACTCATCCTTTTTCTTTAAAAAGAAAAAAGAAGAGCTTACTAAATCTTCTGCTGGTGCTTCACTAAATTTATTGTGAGTCAATAATTTTCAAAAATATTCTTTGTTTTTGTTTTTGTTTTTTTTGGGCCACACCCAACGATGCTCAGGGGTTACTCCTGGCTGTCTGCTCAGAAGTAGGTCCTGGCAGTCACGGCGAGGGGTGGGGTGGGGGGAACCATATGGGACACTGGGATTTGAACCAACCACCTTTGGTCCTGGATTGGCTGCTTGCAAGGCAAGCTATCTTTCCGGGCCCTCAAAAATATTCTTTCTTTTTCTTCCATCTCTTTAGTTTTTCTTTCAACTTTCTATTTATTTAATAAAAACATGTTGCCTTTAGGCTCCCTAAAAATGTATTATTATGAGTTATGTCAACTATGTAATGCATTTTTTTAAATAAATTAATTAAAAATATCAAATGGAGGAAATATTTAAAACTTACATTTACAAAGAAATCATCCATATAAATAACTCAAAACAAGAGGTTAACACCAAAGGGGGGAAAACAACTAAAATTCTACAAGGGAATTGAAAACATATATTACAAAATATATACAGGTTCCTGGACAATAAGAACATAAAAATATGTCCACAACATTTATTATTAGGAAAATCAAAATAAAAAATCACAGTGAAGAATCATTGCATACACTTCTGAATGGCTCCCAGGAAAAAGACAAGAAACAAGTGTTGTCTATAATGTAGAGAAAGTGAAATGATAGTACACTGTTAGAATGTGCATTTAAGAAAATAGCATTCAGGATACTAAAAATATTAAAAGTAGAAGTACTATATGATTTAGCAATTATATCTATGTGTACTTACAAAAAACAGATGAAAATACAAATTTAGAGAGATATATGCACCCCGTATTCATCTGCATTGCAGCATTGTTTTCAATACCCAAGATAATGACCAAATGTCCACTGATGGGTAAATGGATAAGATTATTTTTAGTACTATAAAAAAGTGTGCATATTCATTTGCTATCACTCACTGTATTTATAAATAAAAGAGAAAATTTGCTATTAGATACAGCTATGAACATAAGGAATAATATGTATAACGAAGTAAATAAAATAATAAAATAAATTGCAGAGCATTGCATTAATATTTAGAAGATAAAGAAACAAGTCCAATAAACAGTACAAAATCAAAGCTTTGGATTAAAGAAGAAAGTATGTTTGGGCTATATTCTGATGCTCAGGTATTCCAGACTATGTTCTGGCGTCACTTGGTGCTCTGGGTCATATGTGGTGTCAGAGGCTGAACAGGGTTGGTAGCATATAAGTCAAACACCTTAAATACTGTCCTATCTCTGGCCTGAAGCAAGACTTTTGATGATCATATGTTCATCATATGTTCATATGATGATGATCAAATGTTAAACTACCAAGTTGTTCATCTGAATATAAAGGAACATTTTGCAAAGTTATTGACTCTCTACAGAGACAAAACTCAAAAAATAATCATATTTACAAGATAGGTTACTTGCTAGCTCAAAGAATAGAAGACCAGAGGTAGATGGCATTTAATGTTAGTTGATCCTGAAGCTCAATGAGTTATTTAACTAGTTTCATTTGAATTGTTATTTCCATATAGATTTTAAATGCATGCTAAAAGTATTATGGACTAAATTGTTTTTTTCTCTGCAACCATCAAGGTCCAGAGAGAGAAGCTTCTCTACTCATCATTAACAACAAGAAACCCAACTACAATCATGTTTGTAATCACGTGTTTAAATAAAAATATTATTTTAAAAATAACAAGAAAATATTTCCCAAGGGCCTCTCATTAACCTGACATTATAACTCATTTTATTAGATTTAGTCACATGTTTAGCACTAAAATAAATTCTGTATGAATGTTGAGATTACACTATGATCAATTAAAATCACTTTGGATATAGTCAGTTTTCATGTTTTTATGCTGTTTTGCTACTTGAAGTGTATAAATCTATCTACACTATATGGACTACTGGTTAGTATATTAGATTACAAAAAAATGGTGCTAATCATTTATTCTGTCTGATAAATTTACAAATAATTACAGGAAAGGAATTTAATTGCTAAAACAAGATAGAAAATGGGAATTAAACTGGTAACCTTTTTAATTCTAGGTATTCTGGAGATTCTTTTCCAGTGAATAGGACAGTAAAAGTAATTCTGAAATATTGATAGAAGTATTCTGAATTAACCATTTTCTTTTGTTTTTTTTTCAGTTCTATGGTAATTCTTTTAGGGTATGTCAGATTATTTTTTCTTTACATCTCAATCTATGTATTTTCTAGGCTGGCGAGATAGTACAGAAGGCAGGGCACTTGCCTTGCATGCTAGCAGGCAAGGGTTTGATCTTTAGCACCTTATGGTTTCCCAAGCCCACCAGGAATAAACCCTAAACTCTGCTAGATGTGGCCCAAAACTAAAAACATTTAAAATAAATATTTTTTTATGATTTTTTTTTCCTGAAAAGGACAGAGTTCAAAATGTAAAACTCAAAATGCAAAAAAACAAAATGCAACCAAGGAAATCAGGAAAGTTCTTGCTACTATCACATTTCCTTCAAAACAATCTAGTTCTTAGCATAAAGTGAGATTAAGACAAACATTCCTTTGCTTATCCATTCAGAATGTCACTGCTGTTTTTGTTTGTTTTGGGGCCACCCCTGACTGTTCTCAGAGAATATTCTTGTCTATACGCACAAGGATCATGATTTGCTCAAGAAACCATATGAGGTTCTGGGGATTAAACCCAGGTAGGCTGTATGCAAGGCAAATGTCTTACCTGTTATACTATCAACTTGGTCCTTGCATTTTTAAGATAATTTATCAATAAGGGTTATGTAAATTGCTGTGATTATTTTTACAGACCAAACAGAAACTCTATCCATTGCAAGTGCTGGGTAATGGTTTGATCTCCAACAGAGAACACCCTTTCTAAATGGCCATTGGCTGCAGCTATGTGTTATGGGTTTGTTTATTTTTTAATTGCTCCACAGTAGTTCCAGAGTGTGAGGAGTGGAGTTCCATTGAGCTGGCATTTCTCGTTTTAATTTATGCATGAGTATGTACATTGTATTTTTCCCGCAGTTCTCAAAGAATTTTATGGCCCATTACCGAGTGACTAAAATGGGTGCAGATTTTGCCAGCCTCTGCCAGAAGATGTTTATTACTGTCATCATTCTTAGGAAAACCATGTTCCAGCAGGTTCAGGCAGTGTGCAAAACATAGCACATGTGTGAATTGGCCATTTCACACCACTCTTACAATATTGTCAGTAATACTAAAACGGAGGGAAAGACCTTGGGGAGAAGGATAAGCTACACATTAATTTGGTCATGAGGTTTTGTTATTTTGATCTTTGTTAGACCCAGTGATTCAAGTGTTGCTTGTTTTGTAAATGTCTCCTCAAAGTCAGAGAAGAGTTTCCTTTCATAGATGCTCACTTATAAAAGAGGGTCCTACTTCTTAAGATCATGTCAAGAATGGAATATTCTTGGAAGCTTCTCTAGGAGTCAGTTTATATATTATTTGTTAAAATATGTACCATATCTAGAAAACCTCTAAGAATCAGTACGTTGTTATTAGCTGACATGATTTGGGTGGAGGTTTCGAGATGTCTTATGAAGAGAACCAGTTCCCTCTCAAATCAATAGGGGGAAGGGACGTGGGTAAATAATAAGAAGGTAAAGAATTAAGGTAAATAGACCACACTACTACACTCATTAGAACTAAGGTTAAATTTAAGATAAATATATAGACTGAGTGAAATAGGCATCTGAAACTGATAGTTGAGGTAGAGAACTTTTTCCAGTGAGGTAAGAGAATGTTATCCTACGGTTACTTGTAATAATAAAAAGAGAATTTTAAAAAGAATAGTTCAAAGCTGAATAAACTCATCAAATTTAGCGACCAGTAAGAAAGAAGAAAGAAAAAAAAAAGAAAGCAGAAAGAGAAACTGCCAGGAATATATACTCATCAAACCCACAAATGTTGAATTGATGTTATCCTTGATACTTTAATAATATCCTGCATGATGATAATTGACATTAATAATCATTTGAAAAAAATACTGCCTGATTTTGCTTGGTTCCTTCCTTCCTTCCTTCCTTCCTTCCTTCCTTCCTTCCTTCCTTCCTTCCTTCCTTCCTTCCTTCCGCGTCCTTCCTTTTTCTTTTCTTTCCCTCTTTCCTTCCTTCCGTCCTTCCTTTTTCTTCTTTCCCTTTCCTTTCTTCGTTTCTTCTGTCTCTTTCTTTCCTTTCCTTCCCTTCTTCCTTCCCTTCTTTCTTCCCTTCTTTCCTTCCCTCCTTCCTTCCCTTCCTTCCTTCCTTTCTCTTTCCTCTCTCTTTCTCTTTCTTTCTCTTTCTTTCTTTCTTTCTTTCTTTCTTTCTTTCTTTCTTTCTTTCTTTCTTTCTTTCTTTCTTTCTTTCTTTCTTTCTTTCTTTCTTTCTTTCTTTCTTTCTTTCTTTCTTTCTTTCCTTCTTTCTTTTTCTTTCTTCCTTTCTTTCTTCTTTCTTTTTCTTTCTTTCTCTTCCTTCTTTCTTCTTTATTTTTTCTTTCTTCTATCTGTCTTTCTTTTTCTTCCTTCCCTTTTTCTCTTCTTTTCTTTCTTTCCTTCCTTGTTCTCTTTCTTTTATTCTCTCCTTCCTTCTTTCTTTCTCTCCTTCCTTCTTCTTTCTTTCTCCATCTTTTTCTTTTTCTTTCTCTTTCTCCATTCTTTCTTCTTTCTTCTTTCTTTTTCTCTTTCCTCTTCTTTCTTTCTTTCTTTCTTTCTTTCTTTCTTCCCTTTCTTTCTTTCTTTCTTTCTTTCTTTCTTTCTTTCTTTCTTTCTTCCCTTTCTTTCTTTCTTTCTTTCTTTGTTTCTTTCTTTCTTTCTGTTTGTCTTTCTTTCCTTTCTTTCTTTCTTTCTTTTTTTGTTTTTCTTCCTTCCTTCCTTCTTTCCTTTCTTTCTTCCTTTCTTTCTCTTTCTTTCTTTCTTTCTTTCTTTCTTTCTCTCTTTCTCTCTTTCTCTCTTTCTCTCTTTCTTTCTTTCTTTCTTTCTTTCTTTCTTTCTTTCTTTCTTTCTTTCTTTCTTTCTTTCTTTCTTTCTTTCTTTCTCTTTCTTTCTTTCTCTTCTTTCTTTCTTTCTTTCTTTCTTTCTTTCTTTCTTTCTTTCTTTCTTTCTTTCTTTCTTTCTTTCTTTCTTTCTTTCTTTCTTTCTTTCTTTCTTTCTTTCTTTCTTTCTTCTTTCTTTCTTTCTTTCTTCTTTCTTTCCTCTTTTTTTTTCTCTCTTTTTCTTTTTTCTCTTTGAATCAAAACCAGCAATGTTCATAGCTTACTTCTGGCTCTGGTCTCAGGGATTGCTTAAAAGTTTTAGCTTTATTTTCTTTTTTAACATGTTTTAGTAAATTATTTAAGAATCTCAATTACATGACATGTAAAATACAGTGTTTCATAATTCACAAACTAAAATTTGATCAGCCTTTAACTAAAATTCAAAATTAACTACATTTTTATTTTATAATTCACACTTTATTTTTAATTATTACCTTATTTTCAAGAGTTCACCAGTGGGATATGCGTGATTTACAATTACCTTGCATGCAGCTAATTTCATTTTGAGCTCAGTACTGTATATTGTCCCCCAATCACCACCTAGAGTAATTCCTAAACATAATAATAAAGAGTAGCCCTATGTATAAACTGACATGGCCTGACCCTCATTCCCCAAAATGAACAGGATGCATTACCTCCAACTATAAATATAATTTTCCCAACAGGCACCTTTTCCCCCCAGCTATTTAAAAATAATGGATTTTGGATTTTTTTGTTTTGTTTTGTTTTTGTTTTCTGGACCAGACCCAATGATGCTCAGGGGTTACTCCTGGCTATGCACTCAGAAATGACTCCTGGCTTGATGGACCATATGGAACGCCTGGAGATTGAACCACAGTTTTCCTAGGCAATCGTGGGCAAGGCAAGCTTCACCCCCAAGATTTTGGATTTAAATATAATCATTGTACCCTAAGGACAAGGAATGATTCCCATTAATCTATCCTGTTGTTTTGAATGCTACATTATTAACACTCAGATTTTGGTTTTTATGCCCAAAATCTACTCTAGTTTACATATATTCCAGAGAAATTTTCTGGAATGAACTGAAAATAGATTCAATATTATAACAGGTATCTTTAGGCACCTAGGAAAGAGAACTTTTACATTATTTATATTGTCACCAATAACCTAATATTTGTGTCTTTCTTAAATCTACAATATAGATTTTTAAAAGTCTGAATTTTTTTCATTTTGTTTTGTTTGGGAGATATAGCAGGCTGTTTCTGGGGCTTACTCCTGGCTGTGTTCTCAGGAATCATTTCTGACTGGCTCTTGGACAATATAGGCTTTCAGGGATCAAACCTGGGTCATCTGTGTGTAACATAGGCACCTTTGCTTGCTATATTCTAGCCCCTGTCAGTCGTTTTTATATGATGACGCCTAGTTTGGGACAAGGCTATTAAAATAAAATATAAGAAAAATTTAGTCTCTAAGAATTGTGATGATATTCAAAATCATTGCAAAAATACCTGTTTCTTTTTTAACTTGGATAATTTTCTGGCTTATGTGAGCCAGATATTCATTTACATTTTTACCTTCAAGGTTAAGTCAGTGTTGTCTTTTATTTATACTTTATGCAGAGTAATTTTGATTTATAACAAAATTTAGAGAGATATGTTATTTATCTATGCATCTTTAATTCCTGTACAATCATAGCCTACCCAGTATAAATATCAATTACTAGTATGATTACAATTGATGAACATATATATGGTAAGTCTTGACACTGATCACTCAAATTTCATAATTTACGTAGGATTCACACTCTTCTTGTGCATTCCACAGGTTTTGAAGAATATCCAAAAACATGCAGCCATCATTATGAGCTGATATTTTTCCATCCTAAAATTCCCATGCTTCTCTATTCATCCTTCTTTTGCCTCTATCAAATACATCCCAACCTAAAATTGGCTTTTTCTTTCTTTCTTTCTTTCTTTCTTTCTTTCTTTCTTTCTTTCTTTCTTTCTTTCTTTCTTTCTTTCTTTCTTTCTTTCTTTCTTTCTTTCTTTCTTTCTTTCTTTCTTTCTTTCTTTCTTTCTTTCTTTCTTTCTTCTTTCTTTCTTTCTTTCTTTCTTTCTTTCTTTCTTTCTTTCTTTCTTTCTTTCTTTCTTTCTTTCTTTCTTTCTTTCTTTCTTTCTTTCTCTTCTTCTTCTCTCTCTCTCTCTCTCTCTCCTCTCCCTCCCTCCTCCCTCCCTCCCTCCCTCCCTCCCTCCCTCCCTCCCTCCCTTCCTTCCTTCCTTCCTTCCTTCCTTCCTTCCTTCCTTCCTTCCTTCCTTCCTTCCTTCCTTCCTTCCTTCCTTCCTTCCTTCCTTCCTTTCTTTTCTTTCTTTCTCTCTCTTTCCCTCCTTCCTTTTTTTCTTCTTTTTTATTTTCAATTTTTTTTGGGTTTTGGGTCACACCCAGTGATGCTCAGGGGTTACTCCTGGCTATTTCTTTAGAAATCACTCTTGGCTTGAGGGGACTATATGAAATGCTGGGGGATTGAACCACATATACATATACACATATACAGTCCATCCTGGCCAGTGCATGCAAGGTAAATGCCCTACCGTTTGCATCACTGCTCCTGCCCCATGAGACTGCCTTTTTCTTAGTAATGTGTATTTTAGGTTCAATCCTTGGAACGGCATATGTCCCTCTTAGCACTGCTGAGAGTGATCCCGAAACACAGAGCTAGGTGAAGCCAGCGTAGAACATAGCTTTGTGATATCTTCCCCCCCCACCCCCCCAAAAAAAAAACTCAGTAAAAAAGACACTTTTAAGCTAGACAAAAATTGTAGTTTATAAAATAAATAATATAAAACTATTAAAATGTTTATAACAGAAACCATATAGACACTAGGCCTAATGTACTGAAGTACTTATAATAATACCTAGCAGTTTCTAGTTCAAGAAAATATATTTATAAAACAATTTTATAATGCCTTGGGCCCAGAGAGATAGCACAGCAGTGTTTGCTTTGCAAGCAGCCTATCCAGGACCAAAGGTGGTTGGTTCAAATCCCGGCGTCCCATATGGTCCCCCGTGCCTGCCAGGAGCTATTTCTGAGCAGACAGCCAGGAGTGACCCCTGAGCACCGCCAGGTGTGGCCCAAAAACCAAAAAGAAAGAAAAAAAAAGAAAAAAAAAGAAAAAAATTATAATGCCTTAACTAAACAGGGAATAGGAATCATTTTTAACTTACATATGTATATATTATTAAACCACATGCAGCAAATATATTTATAATTATTTTTGCAAATATTAACATATTTTCTCTATAGAACACCAAAAGACATAAGAATCTATAAAATACAGATGACTTGAAAAATATTACTAGTCAACTTAATGGAATAAATAGATCAAACAGAAACAGACAAAAGAAAAATAAGTGGAGTAAAATAAAAATTTAAGGAAGACCTGATCAAAAACAGGTGACAGCCCTATAAAGGGAGGGCTAAGAAGATAAAATAGCAGTTTGGGCCCTTGCTTTTCACATGGCTAACCTTAGTTCAATCTTCATTACTACATATAAGTCTCCTGAGTTCTTCCAGGAGTGAGACCTGATCACAAAACCAGGCGTAAGTTATGAGAACAGCGAAGAGCGGCCCCAAATTCTATATGAATAAATAGAAAATACTTGGACAAACAAAAAATACATAAATAACAATTGTGAGGGATGGAGAAATGTAAGAGATAACTTCCATAAGTTTCCTATGTTGAAAGGAGAAAAGTACAATAATTAACACTATTTCCCCAGTTTGATAATTTTGGGTAAAATGAACACATGTACTAAAAGGTACATTATTTCAAAACAAGAAAAAAAATCTCTGAAATCCTGAATCAATACAAATCAAATTTGGAAAGTGTTTTCTGTACATTATAGTCTAAATCTCATTGGGTGAAACCTATTTAAAACCAAAGCCATGTATACAAAAAGACCTTCAGAAAATAGTAACAACTACTTTATAAGCCTATACTGGTACCAAAATCAGATATGTAAAAGTAAAACTACAGAAAAACATTACACATGAACACAGGCACAAAAAAAAATCCCTAATGATACATTAGCCAATACATTTGGAAAATATAGATGATACTTTTGTCAATTCTATGTGATATATTTCAGAAATTATATTGATATGTCCTTTGAAAATGGAATCAATATAACTTATTTTATAACCTTGATTATGTAACTTTAAAACAAAATAAACCATGATATTTAAATAAGTAGAACATTTCTTGGAAGAATGTTTAACATCAATTTACCTTCAAATTATTAGCACATGAAAGTGATTTAGAACATACTCAATCTGTAAAGGTTTAAATAAGTTACTGTGAACATCATATTTATGTATTATTGATTTAATTTTGATCTTTATTTAGTCATCATCATTTATAATGATATTTTTATAAAGTTTCATGCATGAAGTTTTCTAACACCATATCCACCTCAGAATGTCAGAGCACCTCTCCCATGCCTCATTATTCCCTCCCATCCATCATCAACTTTCCCACTTCGTAAACTTGACTCTATAAGCTGACATTCAAATTCTGTTGCAATATACCATGTTATCCCCTAACTATACTTCTTTAATCATATGTAATAGTAAAATTATGAGTGCCTTTCCTAAGATAAGAAGCAAGGCATGATGATTTTTTAACTTATTCAATATTTACTTATAGGTCTTTACTGTGGCTGAAAACAGGGGAATATAAAGATCTGAGATAAGACAAAGATTTTAATGAAAAGAATAAACCCTTACTCGTGAACATATGACATGGCTGTATAGACAGATATCCTAAGAAATTCACTATTCTAAGAATTGATAAAGAAAAAATAAGTAAGTGGACAGAGAAATAGTACAGTGAGTAAAGCGGGTACAGTGAGTACAGTGAGTCTTGCACACAATGGATCATGGGCTCTATCTACTGAATATTTTTCAAATCTGATAAGTATCACCAAGGAATTAAATTAGTACTGATAGTATATACATTCTTAGTAGAAATATAAAAATATGTAAATTATGGTGACTTGTTGGGCATTTTATTATACAGTCAGCAAATTTGCCTATACTTACCTAAAATTTACAAATATGGTAAATTTCAATGCTCATGAAACTTAAGTAACAATAAATAAAAAACTGAAAATAATCAAAATCTCCATTAGCCAGTATAGTACATTCTTTGTAGTATATTTATATAAGTGGGTATTGTTTGAAATTATTTGAAAATAAGTTTGTAAAACTAATAAAAAAGTATTAGAGGAGCTAAAGTTGATTACTGTATGGTCTCATTTAGACCAAGTTCTAAATAAGTCAATATTAACCTACAGTAAAATAAAGCTTATCAAAGATATATTGATGTATATGTAATAAGAAAAAAGTATGTGGTTGGTGTAGAATATTTTTATTGTGATTTTGATTATACTGATTTAGTTAATAATTGTATAATATTGTCTAAAGTACACAAAATAAAAATCTAGCAAAGTTTATATGTAATTTAAATTAATATGAGAGAAAAATTACTATGTGATGTTTTTCGGTCTAAGTTTCTATTTTCTCAATACATTTTCATTTTGGTCTATGTTATATTAATAGTTGAACTAGAAAATCAGGTTTTCATATCACACTCTTCTAGTTATACTAATTACCTACTCTATAGAATAAAAGCTTGATATATAGACATGATTTTTGCATCTGTAAAAGTATGTTAGTATTCTTACACTTAGAGCTGGTTAAGCAGAAAATTAACCTGTCAAATTTACACTACCTTCATCTACAAAATTAGGGTAAACATTTATACTTTATAAACTCCTAGTGCAAAATCAGATGATTAAAACATTTATGAAAATCTGTGGCCATCAATATTTAGTGAATATATTTAAGACTTTCCCTTGACTTTTGTCATAGAAAATTTTAAGGTCCGATGTTAAAAGTAAAGTTAAACAAAATGCTTTCCGAAATCAAACATGTACTCTTATCTACTGAATCCTCCTGGGAGGGTATTTGAGTTTCTATAAGAGAGCCTGTCTTCTACTAACTGCCTTTGCAGATGTTGTGAGTACAGCACCTGTCATGCAGTTTAGGGTGAGAAGACAAGCATTAAGGAATGGCACAACAGTGGGAATAAGATAGGTCATCCTAGGGGAGCCTTCACTCTGCAGTGGTTTCTCATGTTGAGACCCTTAGACAGCTGAACTACATGAATCTTTTCTTACTCTCGGACTCAACCAAAAGACTCCCAAGTGAGCTATAAAAGTTATTTAATGCACTTTCTTTAGTATCTCAAATGTAGGGTTGAATTTGGGGAAGTTCAAAAAACATATTTTAAAATTTTTAAACTTTAATTTTGCTTTGGTTACTTTTCAGTTATAGTTAAAAATAAAATTCTATCTTTAAATGCATGTATACCAAAGCTCTAAAACTGCAGATAGACTTATATAATGTCTTGATAACTGCCTTATAGGAAGCAAACTGTGATGCTTTCCTAAATATACTACATTTTCTTTATGGACAAAGATGACTATTTTATCAGACCACAGGGGATGGAGATTTTTAACAAAATTTCAATGACATAGAAAACTAGATGAGAAAAATGCAGAATGTACTAAAGTCATCTACTACCTACAAACACAGAATACTTTATAACTAATATAAAAGTAAACCAAAGCCAATGGGTTAGTTTTTAATGTCCTATAGGGCCCATTTAAAAGGGTAAACACAAACGTTTAACTTTACTAGTGCTTCTCTTCATCACAAAGGCAGTTTTCCACTGTCATCTGAGCTTTTTGATAACCATCTATTAGCACAAGTCATTTTAATTTACCTTTAGCTGTAAAAATTGAAAAGGTAAAAATTATCAAAAAATGTACCATTTAAAAATAGTTGATTTTTTAAAAAGTATATGTAAGAGCCCTTATTTTTCTGAAGGGGTCAAGTGTAAAGGAGTAGTGCAATGACACTCTCATCTTCTCAATATAAGCCAGGGCATGCTAAATATTTAATTTGATAAGAATATTAAAGGGTTTTTAGTATGATTATTGAACCAGCTGTTGCCTATCTTTAACTTCCAATTCACAATAATATCTCTAGTTATAATCCTGTGTCCCCTAGTGCTTTTAGGAACAAAATGCTTTATGACTGATGAAAAAAAATTCTTACTGGGTGATCATGCTGAGTAGTGAAGATTGTTCCCATCCCAGGCATATAGGGATCTTGCAGAAATAGGGTTAATTCTCTACTCCTGGAGCCAGTAGTAGCTCCCACACCTGTCAACCATCAAGGTCTGGCTTGCCAGGAACCTAGGAGAGAATGGGCATGGGCACAGCTGTAGCAAATTAGTGTATCCTGAGGTGGTCCAGCATAAAAGATGTGAACTCTTGCATATGTCTCTATGGGGTTTTGACTGATCCAAAAACTATGTTGCTATGGGAATCAAGAGTGACAGGAGCTTAGAGATGTCTATCAAGCCTTCCTTAATAAGATACAATCTGTAACGTTGTATAGGGGACTACATTTATGTATATTTCTTTATATTTTTATAATGTCATTTGAGATTACATCAGGATTGTGACATTGATAACTTCTCAAAACTTAAATTATTTGTAAATAATCTAATATAATAATTTCTATTACTATGCGATTTATTGAATGCATTTAATGATTGTCAATGCCTTATTTTAAACTTATATATTTGTCACAACACAACACTCTTCTATGGATATACTGGAGAAAGTGATTAAAATGATTACTTGGCATTATTAAATAAAATCAATTCTTTTCTGGAGCTGTTGTAATAAAATAAATAATAAATGGAGTATAAAGATAAATATAGGGACAGTTTGTGGGTGTGTTTGGCACTTTGATGATGGGTGAGTTAAAGTCAACTTTACGTTTTAAGTATGACTATAAAAACTATTAATCATCTGTTATTTTTAGAACAATACTTTAACTTTGTACTTATTAGTGATAAAATAAGTGTAAATGAAAAGGGCTAAAATGTGCACAAACTTTTAGAATTTGTACATTTATTGAACAAGTCCAATAGTAGGATAAAAGTTGACTATTCAATTATAACAAACTAAAATATTAATTATTGTGAACTAAAGTTATAACTGGGACTTTTTCTTAATTTTGTTAAAAATATCATTATGTCATAATAGAGTTCCATATTCTCTATGAATATAAGATGTTCTAGGCCTTTGAGACCTGCCTGTTTTCAGTTTGTGTACAACATAAAAGGTGTAGAGTTGTAGGAAGGATATATAGTGGAAAAATATAAAAGGTGCAGGGAACATAGAGGTATGCTTACATGCTATTTTACATTCCTGTTATTCAGTTTCTCTAGTGGAATATAAATTCATTATTTCAAGCAATATGGGATAAAGGCATAGCAGGATGCAGTGTTTTCCCTTCCTTCTGTACAGAAATTCAAAGAAAGTGGGAGAAGAGGGATACATCTTAGTAATTCTAAAAAATGTAGTACATACTCTCAATAGAGGAACAAAAACCTCAAATATATCTAATTGCTTATGACAGTTTGGCTGATTGACTATATTTAAATCACAGTCAACCACCAAAGTATACATTAGTATAAAAATTGCAATGTTAAAGAAAATAATAAAATAGCTTATTGGCTTAGCGAATTTTTCAGAATTCTGCAGGGTTGTGATGAAATATTTCACACTCTGGAAGCATTGTTAATGCAAACACAATAAAATCAATTTTGAAAAAAGATCGTTTTACAGATCTCTCTTTTAGAAGTGGAATTTTTGAAAGGGAAGTGGGCAGTGGATGGGATTGTTCATAAAAATCAATAATATTTTAAATTGTGGGAATTTTGTATTATACTTAAATAAAAAATCATAGAAGAAAGTCCAAATAATTGTCTTAGAGACTTTTCCATGACACACCCTTGTTAAAAACTAGAGGGCAATGTAAGTTTAGAATTAATTGCTTATTCGTGTTTCTGTAACCCCTGCCTTTGCTTAAGACACAAATACAGCCACGACATGCTCACTTTTTTTTTATTTGTTTGTTTTTTGGTTCACACCCAGCAGTGCTCAAGGGTTACTCCTGGCTCTGTGCTCAGAAATTGCTCCTGGCAGGCATGGGTGACCATGTGGGATGCTGGGATTCAAACCATCATCTGTCCTGAATCAGCTGCATGCAAGGCAAATGCCCTACCGCTGTGCTCTCTCTCTGGCCCCACATGCTCACTTTTTTTTTAAGTTGGTGAGAATTTAATCTAAGATTTCCATAAAAGCCTTTTATCTTCTCCACCCCCATATTCTCACCAACAACTGACCCAATTTAATTCTATACAATCAGGTTAACTCAATGGGAGATATAAAAGGCATAAAAACAGATTCTTGTTCTTTCAAATGGAGAAAAAAAAATCCAGGAACCTAAGAGCTAAGTTGAAACCTTGAAGGAAATTGTTGTTTTTTTTAAATATATTTTTTATTTAAGTAGCATTATCATAGTTGGGTTACAGTCACAAACAGAACACCCCTCTTCACGAGTGTAACATTCCCCCTGCCCACATGCTCACTTTTTAAGGAACAAAGATGGGACCCAGAAGAACAACCAATCTCTGGTACCAGACCTTTCGAGCACATACCAGGTCCAGATGGAGAACCATAAAGTGCAGAATGGCCTCAAATAAATAGCAGAAGAGTGTACAAACTGAATAATGCACCTTGGGGTCTACAAGGATAAGATTTTCCTTTGGCTAAACGTAAAATTGGTCTTAGCAGTATGAAAATTTGAACAAGATTTGGCTGTATGCAGGGAGACACCTAAAGCCCCATAATATCTCTCTGGTCCTAGATCCATTAGGTTTACTCACATTCCCCCCTCCAATCTTTTTTTTGTATATGTGCTCTATATTATAAATATCCAAATTATTTATATTTAAATAATAGAGAAGTAGAATCACAAGCCACTCAATTATGAGATAGTGTTACTGACTGAATCAATATTACTTGTCATTAAAATTCCATTCTAATGACAAATCAAATCAGATCAAATATACTCTGACACATCTAGATACAAGGCCAATTTTTTTTAAATTCCCCCACCAATCCACATATAGTCACATATACCTACACCACACATATTTATAAAATTACATCTTCTTATTGTACTTAAAAGCTCATGAAGACACTGATTATATATTATTTTATTCATTTCTAATACAGCTTCTTGTTCAATGGATTTATTTAGTTATGATGTTAATAACATATATATGATAAATATTTAAAAGATTAAAAGGATAATTCGGTCTGTGAGTTTTCCCGGGGCCACACAGACGATATGATAATATACATGGAAAACCCTAAAGAGTCCACAGTAAAACTTCTAGAAACAATTAACTATTACAGCAAAGTGGCTGGATACAAAGTCAATACACAAAAGACAGTAGCGTTTCTCTATACAAATAACAAAGCTGAGGAGAGATTAAAAATATAATTCCATTTAAAATAGTTTCCAAAAATATCAAGTACATAGGAATCAACCTTACAAGGGAAGTGAAGGACCTATACCAGGGAAATTTCAAACACTTCAGGAAGAAATTGAAGAGGATCTAAGGAAATGGAAGAACATCCCATGCTCATGGGTAGGTAGAATCAACATAATCAAAATGACTATTCTACCCAAACTTCTATACAGATTCAATGCAATCCCCATCCAAATCCAGGCATCATTCTTTCAAGACTTAGAACAATCAATCATAAAATTCATCTGGAACCACAAAAGACCCAGGATAGCCAAACAGATACAGAAAAACAAGAAGCTGGGTGGCATCTCTTTACCTAACCTGAAGTTATACTATAAAGCCATATAGTACTGAACATAGAACATATTATGTTAAACAAAGCAAGCCAGAAGACGAAAGATAAACACAGAATGATAGCACTATTCTGAAGTACCTAGAATATACACCAGATATACAACCAATACCCCACAATTAAATAACAGGGGTAACAGGATAAAAATCTCAAACCCTGTAATAATTACCATTTACTGGGGAGTAGAGCCCGCAAAAAGGGAAGAGAAACAACACAAAGCCCAATTACACATTATATCATAAAGAAACAAGCAACAACAGAAACAGCAGCATAGAGAGAACAGATATGTAATTATCGTTTTACTACAGGGGCCCATAATAAATTAACTAGGGATCTTATACAGGATTACAGGTAAAGATTAAGACGGGAAATTACTGAGTCCAACGGAAACATCTCAAAACATTATGTTTGAATGCCTTAACCTTACTACATTTAAAATAACCTCTTTGTTCTTCTGTCCATAGGAGTTCCTGGATACAAAGGGTGAACATCCTACGGTGGTACCTCGGTGCTCAGTCAAACGAGCACCATACTCTGCTTGAACCATGAAAATGGCCAGATAAAATTCTTTAACATATGCTTTATCCCTAAATTATGCCTTCTTTTAGGACCTGAAGCACATGACCAGCCAGATTACTGAAGCAACAACCGTGACCTACAGAGTTTTACCACAGGGCCTAAACATCGAACACGTTCAACCAAACTAACATACACTTGCTCTTATGCCCTCCCTTCTCATTACTTCATATTTTTATTGTGGCTGTTGTTTGACTGTTGGTTTGTTTTGTTTTGTTTTTTCCTACTCTCTCTTCTAGTCTCCCTCTTCCTCCACCTTCTCCTCCTCACTATCATCAATTCAACATATGTCCAATAAAAATCACATGGTTACCCCCTTTATAGGAAAGGAAAGCTGACATATAGGGTGCTGTGGATAATACTGCAAAGGGTAAACACCTATATAGATAGATCTCACTAACACAATGGTCAGTACTCAAGACACGAAACCTATGCATATCCAAAAGTTGAACTATTAGTTTCCTTTCCTTACAAGTACTATACTTACCTATATTTCTGTACTCAGCACACCTCTTGCCCTCCTGACCTCTCTACATTAATATACACCTAAGCTAACTTCTATATCTTTATATGTGGGCAGGAGCTCACGGAGAAAGGAATCCTTAAGGGACAAACCTAAAACACAAACAACCCATACCTATACCCTATATAACCCCTCCCCTATATTCTCCCTCCCCCAGAAATTCGGCTATCCCTTCACTTCTCAATCCCACCCCTGATATCCCTACCACATTATAACTCTCCACCCTCAGTTCTTAATCCATTAGGCATTAAGACTGACTTCCTACACCAATGGGCCAGTATCCACTACACAAGTGAAGAGACACCCACCCAAACTCTCACCTCGTTCCCGGCAAGAAAATACAACCAACACCCCGACTGACCCATGCAGTATGGCCCTCCTAATCAACTCTCCCGATTGTGGACTGTGGCTTGATACTGGAACTAGCTCCAAAGACCCCCACTGCAAGAACTCTACCCAAGACCTCCCTGCTTGGACCCCACACTTCACAAGGAAATCTCAAAAGACAATGGGGAAGCCTGTACTTTCATCATAAATCTAGACCTATATAACACTACCTCTTATCCTGTTTCTCCCCAAATGTAAAGTAATCTCCTGTATCACTTTCTCCCTTTTTCTTTGTTTTTCTTTTCTTTTTTTTTCTTTTTTACCCTTGTTCGTTTTTTTGTTTGTGTTTTTCTTTTGTATTGTTTTAGTTTTTGTTATTTGATTTGATTTGTTTTTGTTTCTTTTGGGCCACTCCTGGCGGGCACTTGGAGGGTACTCCTGGCAGCACTCCTGGCTCTACGTTCGGAGATTGCCCCTGTTGGCAATGGGGACCATATGTGATGCCGAGATTTGAGCCACCATCCTTCTGCAGGAAGGACAGACGCCTGCCTTGTCTCCATGCTATCTCTCCCGGCCCCACTTTACTCCTTTAATTTACGTCTTTTATTTAATTTTTTTAAAGAAACTCTTTTATTCTTTAGATATGTGTGAGCATATATATTTCTAGTTTTTGTTGGGTGTCTGTTTTCTTCTCTCTCCACCCCCAAATCCACCAGCAATATAATGTAGCACCATTTCTTCTTGCAAAGACATATTAAACAAAGAGGAAATTTTATGTGTAAAAAATAGCTCTTATCTACTAGGGATAAGAACTCATACTTGTTTACAACACAGGGACATCTCCCACCCTGAACATATGTCATGTGGAAACAACTTAGACTTCAGGGAACTAGACACCACATCCAGTCTTGACTCCTGGACCCCAGACATAGAAACGACAGAGTTCTCCACAGCAGCTCTAGGAGCCCAATCCCCTCCAGGGCATGCATAATGCTGCTCTGACATCAACATGTGCCAGTGCTAAATTGATAACCTGACTACGAGGAAATGGGAACAACTTGATCTAAGAGCAAGTTGTCCTTCCTCATCAGCCTATGATAAGACAAAATCAGAAAACATGTCACCCTTTGATCTGTGCAAAAGCCAAGATTGCTATATACAGATAACTGAATGTTACAACCAGGATGGGACAGTACACATCCAGGGACCAACAGCAGCAGCAGCAGCAACAACAACAACAACAACAACAACAACAACAACAGCATCAAAAAGCTCTAGCCTAGGGCCCGGAGAGATAGCACAGCGGCATTTGCCTTGCAAGCAGCCGATCCAGGACCAAAGGTGGTTGGTTCGAATCCTGGTGTCCCATATGGTCCCCCGTGCCTGCCAGGAGCTATTTACAAAAAAAAAAAAGCTCTAGCTTAGCTTTTGGTCTACGATCTGTTCAACAAACAAGAGCTCCAATTCCAAGGTCTGACAGACAACCGCAATTGAATGCGTCTTCTGTAAACATAACGAAAGACTTTATCCCAGGCTCCATCCTGGGAGCAACATAAAGACCAACACTACCAACTACAGAAGATGGATTAAAATGACACCGAAGAAGCAGAACTGCTAGAACTACAAAGAAAGACTTCATCATAAGCTCCATTCCTTGAGCTGCACAGTTACCAAGATCTCTAGATACAGAGGTCTGATTTTACCATCCATGACGAAGCAGAAGTCTTCCATACACCATGAAAACACTGAGGGGAGAGTAAATGATCATGCAAGGAGTCTATAGTTAATTCCATGACAGTACACTTCGAGGGGTGGGGGAGAAACCGTGTATCTCCTAGGCCAAGGGAATTGACTTTATAATATCCCCAATAGTTACTGTGCCTTTGCAGGGGGAAAAGGAAAAAAAAGCACAAAACAATCATTTTTCTACATATTTATTTATCGATTGATCGATTTTTTTGACGTCTTTATATTAGTGTAGAGATTGAAGTTAATGTCTCCAATATTATTTTATTTTATCTTATCTTTCTCTTTCTTTTTGCACTCCAGCATGAGTTGATTTCAGAACCGAGACTATTGTGTGGTGCTTGTCTTTATTGCTGTGATGCTCACTGAATATTTAGTTTGATATTTCTTTCTGTATTGTGGTGGTGTTTCAATTGCCTTTTTCACAGCCTCTCTCAAACTAAGGTTGAAATCCTCTGGAAGGACTTCACCTATTTTCAGCATATTTGACTTTTTTTCTTTTATTTTGTACCCCAATCTATTGCTTTTCTTTCCTTCAAACAAAGCCACATAATTCGATTTATCTAGTTCCGCTTCTTAAATAGAGGGAAAACAAGGGAGGGTACCAGAACCAAACAGATATATGATCACCAATAGTGAGCAGGACAAAGAGGGGATCACCTACTCTAGCAGTCCAGGGGTGATGGTGGGGTATATGGGTTGCAGAAGGGGAACTGGGATGGGGGGGGAGGACAAATTTGATGATGGGTATTCCTCTGATTCAATGTTGATATGTACCTAAAATACTTCTGTGAACGATATGTAAGCCATTATGATCAAAATAAAAATTAAAAAAAGATTAAAGAGGATAATTCATAAATATCTATTTTGTTAGTATTCAAAATTGTGTTAAAATACCAGCCCTGCCTGTTCATAAATATATTAACTATTTATAGTTATTTAGAATTGAGTTATTCCAACAGAGAATATGACCGGCAAGTTCAAACAAATCTCCTATTGGTTCAATTTATATAATTTGCAGAGGAAAACTTGATTCTTTAAGGAAAATCTTTGGTGAAAATGAAGAGATAGGCAAGAGGGCAAGGCACAGGACAAACTTGAATTATAGAATCTCTGTCTCACAAGGAGTGTGATCATTGAGCACAAAGTGAGAAGTAAGCTGGTAGCACAGGAGCATGTGGCCAAACCCCCCCAAAAGAGAGAGAGAGAGAAGAGAGAGAGAGACAGAGAGAGACAGAGAGAGAGAAATTATGATAATACATTTTCTAGAAAAGTAAACTTTGAGTATTTTTTTTTTCTGTTTTTTGGTTCTTTTGTTTTTGGGGGGCCACACCTAGTGATGCTCAGGGGTTACTCCTGGCTATGCGCTCAGAAATTGCTCCTGGCTTGGGGGCCATATGGGACACTGGGGGATCGAACTGGGGGATCGAACCGCAGTCTGTCTTAAGCTAGTGCCAGCAAGGCAGATGCCTTACTTACTACTTTGTGCCACTGCTCAGGTTCCGAGAAAAATAAACTTTAAATTTATATAAATGAACACAAATAAAACAAATACAACTAACATAAACATGGATAATGGAGAGCAAGATGAGGTTATGAGAAGATATAATTTGAAAAAAATATATAAAAATTTTTCATCATGAATATGAAAATAATTAAATTAAAAGACACATTCTGTTATGTTTTAAAGACATTATTCTTACAATTATTCAACAAAAACATTTTTAAATATAAAATAGTCTTAAACTATTTTGGTCACACTTTATCTTTTTCTCTTCTTCCCATAATAATTTTTAAATTTGTCTATTGTGAAAATCATTTACCTTCTTTTTGTCTGGTTTTTCTGGTTCCTATACATTCTATTAGTCAAATTATAATATTGCTCCTTGGTGCTTATTCATTTTTCATGAAAAAAATTGCTATACTGGTATATATTACAATGTTTTTATTATGTGGCTTCAACCAAAGACCCTCTTGAAATAGATATTTCTAAAGAATTATGTAAACTAAAAACAGTTGCTTATAGCTTTCTGTCTTTATTTCTTCATCTGAAAAATGGGAATAGCAATTATACATATGTGACAGATTATTTGACTGTAAATAATGTTATCTAGAGTGAAACTTAGAGTAATTAGAGCATGGATGTCAATCAAGTGTCAGTGATTTTCTAACTTTTAAAATAAAGAGGCAAACTAAGAATCAAAGAATCATGGATGCACTGATCTCGTAGCACTAGGACCCCTCAGGGAGGATGACAGGCAAGTCACTCACCTGATGAAGTCCTGGCAGCTGTACAAACAGACATACCCTGCAATAGCTACCATGCTAATGGCCCAGCTTTACTCATCTTCCTCTAATCTCTGTTAGAAACTCCAAACAGGTAAACATTCCAGGAATGCAGGAATGAATGTTTTGTGGCTAACATCTCCAGAGACTCTTTGGAGCCAGGGCAGGCTGCTCCCCAATCTCATGCCTCTGTTTTTCAACAATAGGTACATGATGGGCCTTACATGATCTAGAGCCAAGGGCCATTTCTATCCATAGGACAGTGCCATTGACTCAATATAACTCTTGGGGAGAGAGAGGCAAAGAAATTGATTAAAGCTAATTGATATTTGAGTTCAACTGCTGCTACATTTGATTTCAACTGCTGCTCCAAAGATCCTTAAAGGTATTGAACAACACATGACACCTCTATGTTTTGTTTTTGTTTTTGTTTTTGTTTTTGTTTTTTTGGTTTTTGGGTCACACCCGGCGGTGCTCAGGGGTTACTCCTGGCTGTCTGCTCAGAAATAGCTCCTGGCAGGTACAGGGGACCATATGGGACACCGGGATTCGAACCAACCACCTTAGGTCCTGGATCAGCTGCTTGCAAGGCAAACGCTGCTGTGCTATCTCTCCAGGCCCGACACCTCTATGGTTTTAATACTGATATCCCATGTGAAATTATCATGGAAGATACATAAACTCAACAAACAAACCCAACAACAGAATGCTCAATTCACAATAAACAGCTTGGGAAAACTTCAGACTCTGAACTGATATAATGACCATATTGCAAGGTATGAAATTTTTCAAACATTTCTTTAATATAGTTTTTTACCATTTGTTTCTAACAGGAAATACTAAATAAACTCTTTATACATGCCAAAGAAAGGCTTGGGGGAGGTTGGGAAACTTAGGACATGATGGAGGGAATAGTATATTATACTGGTGGTTAGATTGATGTGGAACAGTGGATGCCAGAAATAACTGTATTATGAGCAATTTTGTAAATCATAGTGTTTGCAATAAAAATATTAAAATTGTTTATAAGTGTCCATTTTTGTACTTTTTTCATTTATATCTCCTAATATGAATTTATTTCTACAATATTAATTAAAACTATTTCTAGACCTGAAATTTCTTTCTTTATATTGCTTTTTTACTTTTCCAGCCTTCCCTGATATTGTGTAGCAATGTTATATTTAATTTTTGTTCTTTGTAAGGAAGTAAAAATAATCTTATTATGAAGGACCTGATTATTGCTTGTAAGTTAATGCATTTTACCATTACATTTTCATGAATGCTTAAAGAAGACAAGGAATTTCAGAATTACAGACAGAATTTTATTATTATGGTAATAGGAGTAGTCACATTTAAATATTTACTTGGGAGTTATGATCCCCCATTCCCCAGAAATGATATAAAACATGTTACAGACAAGCGACACATTCTGTAAGATCCTAAGCTTAAATATGCTGAGTTTTGCAAAAATTAGTAAAGCAAGCTTACTTTGTTTCCATAAGCAACATTAAGTATTCCAAAATTATAAGCACACCTCCTTACTCTTTTCTCTATAGGACTTGTCTTGACTGTGCCTTTATCTTCCAATAGTATTTATTGTAAAGATTTAATTGGAAATATATTTGAAGGAAAATATAAAATGCCTTTGCTAGCAAGTAATATGCATCTGAAAGTTCTCTGTTATAATGCTCTCATCAAAGCCTCAAATAAAATTGTCTTCTTTCTCAGAACAGGGATAATTATCCATGTTGACTATAAGATACTTGACATTATATTTCTTTCAAAATCATCCCTATATCCATTAGAGTTCCTTGAACATGGCAGTCTTTAAAAAATATGGTAATATATTAAGCTTACTATATTAATACTGTATTTTAATTCTCTCCATTGCAACCATAATCAGCTGAATCATAAAACAGAAATATCTTATCTTTTTTACCCCAGAAATATCTTCTTATGCTAGTTTAATATTGTGTACACATGATAAAAATATAAAAATTATATAATTTTACAAAAATAACTAATAAAATGTAAAGAAATTTTACTATAGAAACCTACATGCATAAAATTAGGAACTATTCAGAATTTCAATTACAATGAAAAAAAAAAACCAGTCTCGCTCATTTGTTGGATTTAAGAAAAATAAAAAACAGTATGGTAATAATATTCTGAGAAAATAGAGATTAGGTTTGGAAGGACCAGCCCATGATATGAAACTTACCATGAAGATTGGTGAGTGCAATTAAAGAAATAACACCAACAACTATCATGACAATAGTAATGAGTTTGAGAAATAGAATACCTGTCTCAAAGATAGACAGGTATTGGGGGAGGAGGGAAAAGAGGGTGCATTAGTGCTGATAAACACTGGTGTACTTTTTTGTTTGTTTGTTTTGGTGGGTCACACCCTGTGACGCTCAGGGTTTACTCCTGGCTATTTGTTCAGAAATCACTCCTGGCTTGGAGAACCATATGGGACACTGGGGGATGGAACCGATATCCTTCCTAGGTTAGCGTGTGCAAGGCAAACACCTTATTGCTTACACAACTGCTCCGGCCCCTGGTGTACTTTATATGACTGAAACCCAACTGCAAATATGTTTGTAACTATGGTACCTAAATAAAGATATTTTAAAATAAGAAGTTGTTATCATTTTTATTTTGTTTAACAAATGTTTACTGATATTCTTTTCATTTCTAGGACATTTTTTAATTAATAATTTTTATTTTGACCAAAGTGGATTGCAAATCTTTCACAGTAGTATTTTAGGTACGTAGTGACAACAATGTTGTCCTCCCTCCACCCCTGTTCCCAGCATGTATCCCATATCGCCCTCCTTTGCCCCTCGGGCTGCTAGTTTAAGTGGTCCCTTATATGTCTAGACTGTTGTAGATTGGGTATCGATTCTATTGTAGTTGGCTTTGTGTTTGGTGTTTAAGTCTGATCATTTTTTATTTCTACTCAATGTTCATACGACTGTTTGGTCTTGGTGCCCTCCATTATTTCCCCCTCAATTAGTGAGGTAGAACAAGATGGTTCAAGTTATGTGGCTCTGTTTGAAGTTAAGAAAAAGAAAAAGAAAAAGAAAAAATGGGGGCCAAAATTCAAACAAGCAAAAAACAGGAGGAGTCCTAGAGACTATAAAAATCAGTTTAAGAAAAGAAAGGGAAAAGGGAAAGAAACATAAAAATAATACCAAAAAATCAACCCCCTCAAACTTTTAAAAATGGTGATTGCTTTATTTAGCAGGCAATTATTTTGAATAATGTCTACTTAAAGCAATCCTATAATTAATGCAATAAAAGCAACTGTTACACCTAAGTTCAGTAACCATATAGAAAAAAATTTGGATCTTCATAAGAGTGTATTCAAATATCATTAATGCATATATTATATACTATACTATATAAATCATAATATAAATAATATTTCATAATCAAATGAGATATTTTATAAAGAAAAACACACAATAGAAAAATTTGTAGTTTTTTCTGTAATTGTTCACAAAATAAATCTGTAGTTGTTCACAAAGCTATTCATGGCAATTAATGAGAAACTCAAAAACTTTATAAGTTGTAATGATCTCTAAAAGGCCATAGTTGTACATACCACTTCTCCCCCACTGTAAATGCAGCCTCCAAAAAGAAATCACTAATTATTTTACACCACACCACTAAATGATAATGTTCTGTATTGGTGTAATAACCAGACCCCTGGACAAGACAGTCTCATTATCATTCTCAATCAAATTGCACTTCAGTATTCTACAAGACTGCCATTACTGTCAAGGATCATTGGGTGGTGTTTACAAATAGTTAACCAGCCTTCCTCACAGCTGTTCAAAATTGAAGGCTCATGAACACTTATGCAAGCAAAGTAAAATCTTATAAGCTCAGATAAGCAGGAAGAGTATGGTACACTAAATGCATAACAAATAAGAATCTTAATTCATCTCATCATGAAGACAATAAGAGATGAAGAAAGAGAGAACAGAGGCCTTGGATGTCCAGAAATAGAGATTAAACTTGAATTTGCTTGTCAGACCTAATGATATTTGTTTATAAACACAAATTTGGCATATTTTGGAGCCCTCAATTTAACAAAAACTGATTCAAGCTGATTGTTTTTAAAAAGCACTGAATCTTGATATTTAAAATGCATAGTTCCTTTTGGTTCTGTCATCTAATGGTAGTGGCATATTTATTTGGATCTATACTTTTTACAGACATGCGATTTAAAATTTACTCTGATTCTAAAAAGTAATTGATGCTTATTTTGAAATTGACACTTTATTAATTTTCATAATTATTGATTAAATTATACTGACATCAAATTATAACTTGATAGGATATGAAAAATTATATTTAATTCAAATATTAGCTTTCTTTTGCAAAACAATTATCTTTTAGTCATTGCATTTATATTGCTTAATCACACTGATGTTAAAATAAAAAGAGATTTTTTTCAAAATAAGTGTTATTTCCTTGTCATAATGCATTGAGTTTCAGCTGCTCCTGAAATATTAGGATGCACATAATCTATATAACTGTTTCTACTTTATATTTTTTGGTAGAGTATATTCACTATTAAGTTAAATATAACATCTTCAGTAACATGCATTGGAATAAACCAAGTTTTTCTTCTTCTTCTTTTTTTTTTTGGTTTTTGTTTTTTGGGTCACACAGAGCAGCGCTCAGGGGTTACTCCTAGCTCTAGGCTCAGAAATTGCTCCTGGCAGGCTCGGGGACCATATGGGATGCCAGGATTCGAACCACCGACCTTCTGCATACAAGGCAAATGCCTTACCTCCATGCCATCTCTCCGGCCCCCAAGTCTTTCTTCTTTAAAATTCTATGCCACCATTACAGTCTTGTTTAGTAAAAACTTACTTCATAATTCTTCCTATCTATTTTATAGAATTAATTAAAATTTTTCTTTTTTCTTTTTTTTTTTTTTAACTTTTGGGCTATACCCTGTGCTTAGGTGTTACTCTTAGCTATGCATTCAGAAATTGCTCCTGTCAGGCTTGGGGGACCATATAGGATGCCTGGAATTAAACTCAGGTCCATCCAGAGTTGGCATGTGCAAGGCCCACACCCTACTGCTGTGCTGTCATTCCAGGCCCAAAATACAAAATACTTTTACTCTTTCATCTCATATATTATAGTTCTGATTATTTTCTAGTAAAATATGTTTGTTCAAGAGGTGAGTTACTTCTCTATTCAAATGAAAATAAAAATGAAGAGTTTAAAATTTGTGTTGACTTAACATAAAAATAACAATACAACTTATTAAAGTTTGTGAGGTTGATTGGAGAATTTCATACATTGGATACATATAATGTACAAATGAGTATATATATTTAATAACAAAAAATTTAAATTAAAATTAATAATCAATACTTAAAACTAAGACTTGCTCTTCAAGCCCATGACCTTCCATGAACACATATCTCATCTGTTTCTATGTCTCTTTGTTTTCTTTCTACTATTCATAAGTCTGAATCTCTTAAACATGTATTTTCTCTCTTTTCTCTTACATATCTCTAAGTAAATTTTAACAAAATTTATATTGACTCACACACAAGTAAAATAAAGTATTAGTTAAGCAAATATATTGAAACATAATGAATCATTGCAGAAATATACAAAATTGGAAATTAAAAATCAATACAATATGTCAAATCAGTAAATATAAAAACTGAATCTCTAAAGAAAGACAATAACATTGATAAATCCTTGGGCTTCAAAAGACATCAAGTGTTTACATAAGAAATAATAAAGGATTGGACTAGAACACCAGAATAGGGTGTTTACCTTGCACGTGACCTACCTTGCATTCTGCATCCCATATGGTCTTCGAGCATTAGCAGGAATAATTCCTGAGTTCAGAGTCAGCAATAACTCATGAGCAGTGCTACCAGGTATGGACCCCAAACTAAAATCAATATATGTATATTATATATAAATATATATAAGGGTTATGGTGATTTTTAATGTGGCCAACCAATAATAACTGACAGTAAATAGTTTTCTGAAGCAAATCTACCCATGAGCACTCAACCAGAAGTAAGCTTTAAGAAGTAAATGCTATGCTATGGTTCTTGGAAAAAATATAATATATATATATATATATATATATATATATATATATAATACATACATAGGTATAGTACATGTAGTGAAATTTTCAGTTTTATATTGGTACTGATTACTTTTGTCAAAAATCTTTTTTATTTGTTAAGAATCATTAAGGCTTACTAAGAAATTGACCTTTAAAAATATTTTGATTTGATTGATTGTATCTATTTTGTTTTAATTTTATTTATGCTTTTAAATTATAACAATTTATGTTTCTTAAATGATATTATTGTTATTATTTTCTATATTGTTAAAGTGAAAGCGTTAATCATTTAAATATTTTCTTTTACATATATGTACAGAAATATCTGTACATATATACACAAATATTCATAAATACATGCAAAGTAAAATACACTATATATGAACTTATGGGTTGGAGGGACAATACACTGGGTAGTACATTTATCTTACTTACCTGGATTGATCACTAACAGTTCACACACACAGAGTAATATTTTGAGTTGCTCTTTAATAATTTTGTTCAAAAACTTTGTTCAAAATATTTTCTTTCTCCTTTACAAAGCACTAGGACTTTGATACATTTCAGTATCTGAATACTTCCGTGTTATTTTTATGCTATTGACTTATATAATATTCTTCTAATTTTCAGAGAATATACTTTTAATGAATTAAATTATTTTGAGAATGTAATAACCATATGCAATGGTGCTCAAAGTTTATTGTCCTGGGGACCTTATACTGAATTAGGGCTTAAACTAAGATCAGCTGAAAATGAGACTGTAGCAGTTTTCCTCATGGGACCTGGAAGCGACCCTCTGAAATGAGGACACAGGCAGTTTTCTATCATGCAACTGAAAAATCTTTATTGGGAAGCATGCTTCTCTCATACTAGAGAGAACAAGGGCTAAGTAGAGAAATGTGTAGCAGAACAGAAAATGAGTTCATTCTTTGATTAAACATCATTTAGGTTAAAGAAAGCACCTTAAACTAAATAGGCTCAATATAAAAAAGGTGTGTGTGTGTGTGTGTGTGTGTGTGTGTGTGTGTGTGTGTGTGTTGGTAAAATGTGTGTTCTATAAATTAGAGTAGAAAGCAGAAAAACAAGCTTTGGGAGCTACAGCTATCTGGCTCCAGTAGGCATATATTGATGTATCCTGCTCTGCCTCTTTGAGAACTTCCTTCTCCTTCCCACAGCCCCCTGTTATGGCTGTATTCCCACAGTTTCCTTTTTGTGTTTAAAAGCACAATGTAGGAAATCATGGCTACACATTAATGGCGTTGTAGATAGACATGTGAGCATGAGTCGCAACCTTGGAAAAATTAAGATGACAGTGCAAACAATCCTATTAGAAATCCCAACCCACTAGCAGCATTATATTCCCATTGTTGTAAATACAATTTTAGACAGAATCCATGCCCACATAAACAAATAGGCAAAGTGGAGAAGCCTAATAATATGATCACAGTTCTTTCCACATGGTCAAGGAATTTTGATCCATCTATTTTCCAAGGTGTATGAAAATACCCAGAGTCATTAGTGTGTACTATAGGAAAGGCCATGGAGGGTTTGGAACATAAGTCCATTATAAATAATTGTCACCGTAGAGGCCGGAGAAAGTATAATCATCATACTTAAGATCAATTTCTATGGAGAAGCCAGTGTTCCTGCTTGCTGTAAGGTATTTTAGCTTGGCAGATCAGGTCCTTGATCTCAGCTCAGACAGGATATAGACTCATCTCCTTTTGGGATATGACATACTCAGTGACATTTTGGTTATCTTCTTAGTTACTGTGGTCACTGGGGGTCTGATGGTGGTGGTGGATGGGCCAGATTCATCAGCATCACATTTTGGAATACTCTAAAGTAGAGTCCAGATTTCTTGGTCATTTTATGAAATGACAAGACCATATTCTTTTCCTAGAAATTGCAAGGTACCTAGCAGCCAATTATTAAAGTTTTAAAACCATACTGGTTATGTTTACTTTGCTCATGCGTGACCGAGTTGTATCAAAATGTTTTTCTGGTGTAGTGGAAGGATTGCCCATAGGAAGATTTAAAAAAATTAGAGTAAAAAAATTAAAAGGGAAAATCATTTTGGAGGAGGATGTCATACTCTCCCTTTTCTGTTTAAGTAATTGTGTTTTGAGAATACAGTGCCCTCAGTCCACAACATCTTGCCATTGGATATTGTAGGAAATCTCCATAACATGAAAGATGACCCACTAATCTCAAAAAGAAGCAAACCATCTGCTAGTGGAAATAGGGCCATTGTCAGTTTTGAGAGTGGAGGGTAAGCCCATGACAGCAAACGTTTGTATAAATGCAATTATGGCTGTGGTGGAGGATTCCACAAGGTAAACCACAGTCCATAAAACTGTAGAACAAGTGTCAATAATTTTAACAAGGAGTGAGGTACCTGGTAAGAAAGTGGGTTAAATTCTTGTCCTAGAACATTGGGAGCAAGATCACTAGGATTGACTCCTTGTGGAGAGGTGGACCAATGTAAAGGAGCACAAGTTGGACTGGAGTGTACAAGGCAATGAGCCTCTATCAAAGCGATGTTGTATGCCAAGTGTAGACAATTAGCTGATGTATAAAGTTCAGGATTTTTTTCAGCTGCAGAGGAAAAAATGGGGCTGGCAAGCAGGGCATTGTCTGCAGTGTTACCTTCAACCATGGGGCCATAAAGGTCACTATGAGCCCGAATATGAGTGATAAAAATGGAGAGGTAGGAATATAAATTAAATTTTATAGGGTTTTAAAGGGTCTTGAAAAGAGAAGACAAATAATAGGCTCCCAGAGTATTTACTATATCAGAGACAATATTCAAAGACAATGTAATGAGAGTTATCTGAGATTTCAATTAATATCAACACTGAAAACATATATAACGAAATAATTAAAGAAGGCACAATTCACACATAACTCAATTTAAACTTTGAAATTAAGCCCTGTGTATAGAAACACCATATTCAATTTTAAAATTTATAGAAATACATTTGACGCTATTCAAGCAAAATACTTTTCAGAGATAAAGAAGAGGTGAGTCAAATTAAAGACTGAATTAGAATTAGACAAGCATATTCAAGAAAGTATTATGAAAACTTTAAATTCAGTAACATCACATTTGATTGGGCACTCAATTATTCTGTTAGTTTAATACCATATTTTCTGGCATATAATATTAGTGAGTTTATAAGACAACACTCTACTTTGCCTGTTGAAATATAGGGTTAGGGTTATATTTGCCATATAAGACTACCTCTCTTTCAATGCACACCAAATGGAAATTTAAAAACATAAGATAAAAAGAGTAGAACCCTCAAAGGTTAAGTTTATTTTTAATAAAGCTAGACTTTGGAGTTCTAACAATCATTTTACATTTGTAGTGACTGACTGTGATTTTTTTATTGTGATCTACCTTGAGAGCAGGGAAAGGGGGCTCCTCCAAGAGCAGGTGGCTGTGGTTCAGTGATTAATAGGACAGCTAGAGGGAAACAGAGCACCTCCTCCGTGCTCTATAAAAGCTGAACAGAGGACTAAGCACCAGAAAGCCGCATACTAACGATGACACCAGGTGGCTGGATGGGATGCAGCACTCAGTAATTCAGCTTCTCTGTGTGCCCTGAAAGATGAATCAGGACAAGCAGAGGACTGAGTGATGACACCTGGCAGCTGGATGTGATGTGGCAGTAAAAGGGGGCAGATCACTTGTCCTGAAAGTGGAGTAAATTTCAGAATGCCATATACTGATGTATAAGATCACCCTGCCTTTTAAGAAGTTTTTCATGAGAAGGGCACAGAAGCCATCTTGGGCCATGTGATTTCCATCTGCCGGAGACTGAATTTCATCAGCATTCCTGCTGGTGATCCTGCCTGCTTCAGAGGTGGATCGGGACGTATACACACTGATTCCTACTGGTTTCTGCTGGGAGTCAGAAGGGTGCAGAAGCCATCTTGGGCCATGCAATTTCCAGTTGCTTGAGACTGGATTTCATCAGTGTTTCTGCTGGTGATCCTGCCTGCTTCAGAGGTGGTTTGGGATGTACACACACTGATTCCTGCTGGTTTCTGCTAGGTGTCAGAAGGGTGCAGAAGCCATGTTGGGTCATAGTGCTTCCAGCTGGCTGAGACTGGATTTTATCAGCATTCCTGTGGGCTATCATGCCTACTACAGAGAGTTCTTGGCTGGCTCCGCCCTGAGGACTTAAAGGGAACACTTTGCTTTGCTTGTTTGTCTTCCCTGAATACTTGAAGCTCTACTCAGAGGCCTAGGAAGTACACCCCCCAAAAAAACTGTCATCTAGAGGCTGCAGAAGAGCTTGGCCAATCCGCTTCCTGGCCACACATTCTTTCTAACCAATGAACCCAACCACAACACTCAGGAAAAATCACACTACAAGCATGACAATGGGGAAACCTCACAGGCGAAAAAATGAACAGAGAATAAAGATGATAGCTCGGATGACCTAAAAAATTCCAACCATCTGATTAACCTCTCAGAAAAGGAACTTAAAATAGCAATATGGAAGATGTTTGTAGAACTCAAAGAAAGCATAGATAGATCTGAACAGAACACAAAGACAGAAATCAGAAAACTCCAAACTGAAATAACAGATTTGAAAAACACAGTAGTTCAACTGAAAAACTCAATGGATGGCCTCGCCAGCAGGGTAATAGCAGCTGAGGAGAGAATTGGAGTACTGGAAGATGAGATTCAGAAAAGTTCAACACAGCAGAAGAAACTGAAAAAGAACCTCAAGAAAAATGATCAGGCAATGGAAAAAGTACTCAAGGAATGCAAACAGATGAAAATAGAAGTCTTTGATAAACTCAACAGAAACAACATAAGAATCATTGGAGTCCCAGAGACCCAGGTAGGAGATCTCCAGAAACAATCAACTGTCAAAGACATCATCAAAGATATACTCCCAGAGGAAAAGCCTACATGCAATCAAATCCTACATGCCCAAAGAGTACCAGCTAAAAGAGCCCCAAAGAAAAAACACACCAAGACACATTCTTGTTACAATGACAAATCCCACAGATAGAAATAGAATATTGAAAGCAGCAAGATCAAAAAGGAAAATTACATTCAAAGGAGCATCCCTAAGACTTACAGCAAACATGTCACAAAAAACTCTCAAGGCCAGAAGACAGTGGTGGGATATTGTGGCAAGACTGAATAAAATGAATGCCTCACCAAGAATACTGTACCCAGCCCTACTTATGTTCAGGTTTGAAGGAAGAATACATAGCTTCATGGCTAAACAGCAGCTCAGAAACTTCACAGATAAAAAAACCAGCCTTAAAGAAAAAACTGACAGATCTACTTTAAGACAAGACAGACCAACATACACAGCAAACTTATTTGCAAATATGACATTAAATCCTATGACAATCATCTCCCTCAATGTCAATGGACTAAATTCACCAATTAAAAGACACAGAGTAGCAAAATGGGTCAAAAAGATGAATCCAACCTTCTGCTGCTACAAGAAACACATCTGAATAGTCAGAACAAACATAGACTCAAAATCAAAGGCTGGAGGAAAATCATTCAAGCAAACAACACCCTCAAAAAAGCTGGGTGGCCATTTTAATATCTGATGACACCAAATTTATACTCAGAAAAGTGGTAGGGACAAAGATGGACACTATGTACTAATCAAGGGATATGTGCAACAGGAAGAAATTAGACTATTAAACATATATGCACCCAATGAGAGACCAGAAAATTATCTAATACAATTACTAACAAATCTCCAATGTACATGGGTCATTCTCCAGGATAGACTACATGCTGACACATAAAACATACCTTCATAAAATCAAGAGGATAGAAATCTTGCAGGCTACCTTTGCTGACCACAAGGCTCTGAAATTAGATGTGAACTACAAAGGCACACAAAAGAAAAACTTTAACAATTGGAAATTAAACACCCTGCTAATGAACAACCAGTGGGTCCGAGATGAAATCAAAAAAGAAATCAAAACTTTCCTAAAAACAAATGATAATGAAGACACAAACTGCCAGAATCTATGGGACACAGCAAAAGCGGTCCTGAGAGAAAAATTTATAGCTCTACAAGCACACATCAGGAAGGAAGAAGGGGCATACCTGAATAACTTAATGACGCAGCTCAAAAAATTAGAAAATGACCAACAAAAAGAACCAAAAATAAGGAGACAAAATGAAATAACGAAGCTGAAAGCAGAAATGAAGTGGAAAACCAAAAAACAATCCAAAATATCAACAAAAGCAGAAGTTGGTTCTTTGAAAAAATAAACAAGATTGATAGACTATTGGCAAAACTCACAAAGAAAGAGAGAGAAACCTGATAACCCGTATTAGAAATGAAAAGGGGGAGATCATGACAAATATTGCAGAGATCCACCAGGTAATCAGAGACTACTTTGAGAAACTTTATGCTACTAAACATGAGAACCTAGAAGAAATGGAAAAATTCTTGGACACTTATAAACTTCCACAGTTATGTAAGGAGGATGTAGCATATCTAAACACCCCCATCAATACTGAGAAAATTGAAACTATAATCAAACATCTGACCAAAAAGAAAATCCCAGGCCAAGATGGATTTCCTAATAAATTTTTCAAATTGTTCAAGAGGAGCTACTATCAATCCTAGCCAGGCTTTTCCATGAAATTGAAAAAAACGGGAACACTCCCAAACAGCTTTTATGAAGCCAACATCACCTTGATACCAAAACCAGACAGAGATGCTGCCAAAAAAAAAAATTACAGACCAATATCCCTGATGAATGCAGATGCAAAGATCTTCAGCAAAATCCTGACAAATAGGATGTATCATCAAGAATATCATACATTACGACCAAGTAGGCTTCATCCCAGGAATGCAAGGATGGTTTAACATCCGTAAATCTATCAACATCATACACAACATCAACAAGAAGAAAAATAAAAATCACATGATCATATCAATAGATGCAGAGAAAGCATTTGATAAGGTCCAACACCCATTCTTGATCAAAACTCTCAGCAAGATGGAAATGAAAGGAACATTTCTCAATAGTTGAAGCCATCTACCACACTCCAATGGCAAATATTATCCTCAATGGAGAAATACTAAAAGCCTTCCCTCTAAATTCTGGTACAAGACAAGGCTGTCCTCTCTCACCACTCCTCTTCAACATAGTACTGGAAGTTCTTGCTATAGCGATCAGGCAAGAAAAAGATATCAAGGGAATCCAGATAGGAAAGGAAGAAGTCAAGCTCTCATTGTTTGCGGATGACTTGATGCTCTACTTAGGAAACCCTAAAGACTCTACCAAAAAGCTTCTAGAAACAATAGACTCATATAGCAAGGTGGCAGGCTACAAAATTAACACACAGAAATCAATGGCCTTTTTATACACCAATAATTATAGGGAAGAGAAGGACGTCAAGAAGGCAATCCCATTCACATTAGTGAATCACCAAATCAAATACCTTGGAGTCAACTAGACCAAAGACATGAAGGACCTATAGAAAGAAAACTATAAAGCTTTGCTCCAAGAAATAAGAGAGGACACACGGAAATTGAAACACATACCCTGCTCATGGATTGGCAGGATTAACATAATTAAAATGGCAATACTCCCCAAGGCATTGTACAGATTAAATGTGAATCCTCTAAAGCAGAGGTCCTCAAACTTTTTAAACAGGGGACCAGTTCACTGTCCTTCAGACTGTTGGAGGGCCAGATTATAGTAAAAACAAAAATTATGAACAAATTTCTATGCACACTGCGCATATCTTATTTAGAAGTGAAGAAACAAAATGCGAATAAATACAATATGTGGCCCGTGGGCCGTAGTTTGAAGATCCCTGCTAAAGATACCCATGACATTCTTCCAAAAAGTGTATCAAACACTTAAGAAGTTCATTTGGAATAATAAACACCCTTGAATAGCTAAAGCACTCCTAGGGAAAAGGAAAATGGGAGGCATTGCTTTCCCCAAATTTAAACTGTACTACAAAGCAATAGTTATCAAAACAGCATGGTATTAGAATAAAGACAGACCTGCAGATCAGTGGAATAGGCTTGAGTTCTCAGACAATGTTCCTCAGACTTACAATTACCTAATTTTTGACAAAGGAGCAAGAAATTCTAAGTGGATCAGGGTAAACCTCTTCAACAAGTGGTGCTGGCAGAACTGGTTAGCCACTTGCAAAAAAGCGAACATAGACCCCCAGTTAACATCATGTACGATGGTAAAATCCAAATGGATTAAAGACCTTGATATCAGACCAGATACCATAAGGTTTATAGAACAACACGTAGGTAAAACACTCCATGACATTGAGACTAAAGACATCTTCAAGGTGGAAATTGCACTTTCCAAACAAGTGGAAGCAGAGATCAACAGATGGGAATACATTAAGCTGAGAAGCTTCTGCACCTCAAAAGAAATAGTGCCCAGGATACAAGAGCGACCTACCAAGTGGGAGAAACTATTCACTTAACACCCATCAGATAAGGGGTTAATATCCAAAATATACAGGGCACTGACAGAACTTTACAAGAAAAATACATCTAATCCCATCAAAAAATGGGAAGAAGAAATGAACAGACACTTTGATAAAAAAAAAATACAAATGGCCAAAAGGCACATGAAAAATACTCCTCGTCACTAATCATCAGGTAGATGCAAATCAAACAACAGTGAGATATCATTTCACACCACAGAGATTGGCATACATCACAAAGAATGAGAATAATCAGTGCTGGCTGGGATGTAGAGAGAAAGGAATTCTTATCCACTGCTGGTGGGAATGCCGTCTAGTCCAACCTCTATGGAAAGTGATATGGAGATTCCTCCAGAGTTTGGAAATTGAGCTCCCATTCGACCCAGCTATTTCACTCCTAGGGATATACCCTAAGAACAGAAGAATACAATACAAAAACTCCTTCCTCACACCTATATTTATTGCAGCACTATTCACAATAGCCAGGCTCTGGAAACAACCAAGATGCCCTTCAGCAGACGAGTGGCTAAAGAAACTATGGTACATATACACAATGTAATATTATGCAGCCATCAGGCGAGATGAAGTCATAAAATTTTCCTATACATGGATGTACATGGAATCTAACATGCTGAGTGAAATAAGTCAGAAGGAGAGAGAGACACACGGAATAGTCTCACTCATCTATGGGTTTTAAGAAAGGATTGCAACAATCCTCAGAGACAATGAGAGGAGGGCTGGAACTTCCAGCTCACTTCATGAAGCTCACCACAAAGAGTGGTGAGTGTAGTTATAGAAATAACTACACAGAGAAATACCATAATCATGTGAATGAATGAGGGAACTGGAAAGCCTGTCTGGAGTACAGGTGGGGGTGGGGTGGGATGGAGAGAGATTTGAGACATTGGTGGTGGGAATGTTGCACTGGTGAAGGGGGTGTTCTTTACATGACTAAAACCTAATCACAATCATATTTTTAATCAAGATGTTAAAATAAATTAAAAAATTAAAATAAAATAAAAAAGAAGTTTTCATGAGTTAAAAAGACATCTTATAAGTGGGAGAATATGGTACTTATGATGTAAAAAGATAACACCTATATTGGAATTCTTTAAAATTATCATCTTATCAAAATTATATCAAATTAGACTAAATACATTTGTAAAATATTAAAAATAATATTTTGTTAAAAATACTTTGTGAGTCTTGGTCTTTTCTTTTTTGTTACATATATCTAAGGTTTCCATTGAAATTATATCATGTCAAGTAGAAAAAAATGAAATAGCTATTTTCTGCCTCATAACTTTCATTACTTAAATATAGACTTCTCTTGCTAAATAAATGAAAAAAAGACAGTAGCTTTATATAATTACCTTATTCTTTTAACATTTTTATCAGAGAAAATAATCATATAATGCAGTAAATATTAGCACCAAGACTTTAATTTTGATAGATAATAAAAACAGTCACTTATTAAAGTTTAGTGCCCAACTAGGTAAATAAAATGATTTTCAGACATAGCATAGTTCTGATAAATTTTTGCTGACATAAGTCTTTCTTGCTAAGTTTTCAATATTCTTTTAAGTGAAAGAAAATCACATATTCTTAATAATATACGCTTTCTTAGCTATAGACTGGGAGGTAAAATACCCTAGAAATATTTGGAATTAGATGTTGATATGAAGTAATATATTACTGTAAATAAGCATACAAATAACTATTTAAATAGCAAAGATATTTGTAAGCCAGTTGGCTTTAGTCGTTTAAATACATTACATGTGCTTGCCTCTTGGTAATTATACCAATTAAACTGGAGAATCATTTATCAGGGTGCCAATTAAGTGAATTTTACATTTTCTAGGACTCAAAAAAGTCAATTTAGACCAAACAACTACTATATTTATGGGCACTTTAGTTGATTCTTGATCATGTAATAGGGCAATAACAGCTAGTGTTTCTTATTTCCTGTATTAGAAATATCAGTAACTAAAGCATACTCTATACATTGTTTATTGTTTCTTGAATTAGATTTAAATTTTTTAATTTTGTTTAAAATTTATTTTAATAAACTTTTTAGATGTTATTTAAGTTAAAACATTAATTAATTTAATGGTTTTTAGGTTCATATATGTAATATAGATGATTGACATTTTTTCAGATTTTTATTGAAAACTTTTGAGATAATACAGAAGATTGAGTTAAACTCTAGAAGATATTTTATAGCAATGAAATAAGAAACTTTAAATCCTATAATTGAAGTATTATTAAGGCTTTAGTTATGGAACTTTGCAACAATTTTTAAAATAACAAAACCAAAAAATATTTCCTAAATTGATTTTCTTACATTATCTTAAAAGAGAATTACTTAGATCATTATCTTGTCTTTTAATCACTTTAGATTTTTTGTTTGTTATGTTTTACTTTTAGGCCATTACTCAATGATTCTCAAGGCTTACTTCAGGCTCTGTGCTGAGGAATCACTCCTGGAAATATTCAGAGTTCTATACTCTGAATATGGTAGTGTGGGGATTGAACAAAATTCCATGTGCAATTCAGGTACCTAATACTCTCAACTATCACTTCATACCTTTTTCTCAATTTTCAGGAGAACAATACAAACAATTATACTTACATTATAAGTATGTCTATACATAGTGAATTATTAAATATTGAACAGAACATAGCAAACATACTTAAATATACAATAACTTTAGCTTTCAAACTTATTTTAAATCAATGTTTCTAATATAATAATTATAATTATATAGTTTAATGATAAACATAGCAAAGCAATTTGATGAAAAATTTTCAAGTCATTCTTTTGTCTTTTGTGTGTTTATTAAACCAATTGAGATGTTGCTTCTTTTGGGCGGTTGGGCCACACCCCAAAGTGCTCAATGCTGAATCCAGGCTCTAAACTCAGGAATCACTCCTGGTAGGCTCTGGGAACTATGAGATACCAGGAAAGGAACCCTGTTTGGTGGCACATAATGCAAGTGTCATAAATCTTATATAAAATTCCCTGAAGTCCTTAGGGGATTTAAATAAATTCCCTTTATTTTAAATGAAGAATATACTTTAATGTAAAATAGTTGACTAAGTGATTAGTTCATATTCCAATAGTTCTTTAAATAAATAGATTAAGTCTAAGTTAAGGTGTCAATAAATCACATCTAAGTTTTAATTAGGCAAATTAATTTACTTGCAAAAGTAAAAAAAAATGTCTGTTATACTAAATTATGCAGTCTTTGTAAACATTTCTTACTATACCTATTTTTCTTATCAGTTGTACCAAAGAAATAATTTTGATTCAATATACATCATATACATAATAGATAGTTAATTTTTATTGTTTCTTAATTATTTTTAATTTGAGAACCATGGTTTACAGTATTATTAATGGTAAAGCTCTCTATATACATAATACAGTACCATTCTCTCTCCAGAGTGTGCAGTTTCCTTCACTACTTACATAACATTCTATGACAAAAAAATTTCCCACCACTACATGGTAAGCTTCCTACTGAAAACCATTTCTTAGTGTCTATTGCTTTTGTGCCTTTGTTATACCTTACATCCCATATGTGAGATAGATCATCTGTTTCTGGCCTTCTCCTATATTGAATAACTTCAATCAGGATGGTCCTCTCTAGATCTGTCCACATAGCAGCCAATTATATCATTTTATATTTTCTTTTCTTTTTCTTTTGTTTTCTTTTCTTTACTTTTTTTTTTTTTTTTTTTTTTTTTGGTTTTTGGGTCTCACTCGGGGGCACTCAAGAGTTACTTCTGGCTCTGTGCTCAGAAGTTGCTCCTGGCAGGCTTGGGGGACCATATGGGATGCCAATATTTGAACCGGGGTTCGTCCTGTGTTGGCCACTTGCAAGGCAAACGCCTTACCGCTGTAATATCATTCTGGCCCCATTTTATATTTTCTTAGAGTCAAATAGTATTCTGTAGTTAAAGGTACTTTAGTTACTTTGTCCATTAATTCTTTTTTGGTGACTTAGGTTAATTATAGATTTTGGCTATGATAAATAGTTTTTAAATGAACAGAGAAGTTAAAATATATTTTCTGAATAGATTTTTAGGTCCCTTAGGTAAATGTCCAGAAGTAAAGTTGAGGTTTTTGAAGTGTCCTTCTTGTTCTTTGAAAATACTGGACCAGTCAATATCTCATCTCCACAGTAGTGAATAAGGCTCCTTTGTCCCTCACATCCATGTTAATTTTTTAAACGTATAGTGAAGTTTAATACATATTTGAGAGTCTGTTTTGCAAAATGATGTCATGAGAACTTGACAGATTGGAAATATGAAATGTTTTAAACCTAAGAAGTTTAATATATTAAGGAACTAAGAAATGAACTAGTTCATTCATGAGAATGAATTAGATAATAGAATTAATACCAAAGTATGAAATGATTCTAGAGAGCTTAGTTGAAGTAATGATCATCTTAAGTTGTTAAATAAAATTATAAAAAATATCCAAAAGTAAATAAACCTCTGTCACTCCTTTAATTATAGCAAAAAGTAGAGAAGTTTGGAACATGATAAGAAAAGAACATATGGTTCAGACTTCTAAGTGATAGACAGAAGTGAGAAATAAGGAAGGAAGATAGTTTGGAATTGGGAGAGGCTTGAATATCAGTTTAAGAAGCATTACCTTCACCCAAAGTATCTTTTTTTATTTGATCATAAAAAGTCAGTAAATAGATCTATATGAAATTTATATTGAACAAAATTAGACAATAGGATGATATTCTTAAGATTTTCTTTTTTTTTTCCCCACACGCCGATCCTTAAGATTTTCATTTAATCTTCATTTACATGCTAAGACCTACCACTAGCACTGATTATTTAGTATATGGATTTATTTAAGTACCAAAATTATGTTCCTCAGAGTCTTAAAAAGACTGAGAAAGACAAACAAAATGATCAAGGTAATGTAAAAGCAGTACTTGAATATGACCAGGTAAAAGGTGTGTTTCATGTAAACTAGATCACAAAATAAGAAACCTCCAAATCATATGATGGGGCTGGAGAGATACCTCAATAGGTTAAAGAATATGGTTTGCATGCTGGAGTCTAGGTTCTGTTACCAGCACTGTGTGATTTCCTAGCCATTAGGTAGAAATGATCCCAAATCAATGAAATGGAAGTAACCTCTAAAATTTTATGGTGATTCAAAAATGACTAATAGAGAAATAAATTGCCCCCCCAACCCCAAATTAATTGTCTTTCTTTTCTTTCTTTATTTCTATTTCTATTTATTTATATTTATTTATTACTGAATCCAGGCCATCAGGATCCAGTGCCTGAATCTGCCACTTTCTAGATATGTGGCCTTGATCAACTTGCTATATATTTTTTGGGCCTTCATTCCCTAACGTGCCTCATAGTAACCTCTAACTCATTGAGTTTTTATGAGGATTAAATAAGTCAGTGTTTGTAAAGAATTTACAAGAATGATTGGCACTTAATAAGTATTCATGAGATAGACTTGAAAAAGGGAAAATAAAAGAGAAAAGAACTAAAATGTATCATTTGTTTTAATTAATTTGGGGGGGAGGGGCAGTGGTTAGGGGTTACTCTGGCCTTTGTGCTTAGAAATTACTCCTGGCGGGCTGTCATGTGAAATGCCAAGGGTTTAGAATCCAGGTCTTGCAATGCAAATGCAATGCACTGCCACAAAATTCTTTTTTTCCACAGTAAATATTCATTTATTTCTTTTTTAAATAATATATTTAAGCACCTTGATTGTAGATTGTAAGACATGATTATAATTGGGTTTCATTCATATAAAGAATGCCCTCCCTTCACCAGTGCAACAATCCCATCACCAAAGTCCCCAATCTCACTTCTCCTCCCACCTGCCTGTATTCGAGAGAGGAATTCTATTCCTCTCATTCATTAACATTGTTGTGATAGTTATTAGTGTAGTCTTTTCGCTAACTGCATCCACCACACTTTGTGGTCAGCTTTATATCATGAACTGGTCCTTCTAGTCCTTATCTCTACTGTCTCTGGGCATTATTAAAATAATGTCTTTTATTTTTCTTTTCTTATTTTTTCCCATTTCTCCCATGATCTCATGTTTTGTAGCATAGAGTTTCTTAAAGTAGTCTATGATTATTAGCCTTTGGATCTCTGTATTAGCTGTAGTGATCTCCCCTTTTCATTTCTAATCTGGTTTATTTTCTCTTTCTCCCTTTCTTTGTGAGATTTGCTAGTGGCTTATCAATCTTGTTTATTTTTTTTAAAGAACCAACTTTCGATGTAGTCGATCTTTCGTATTTTGGGTGGGAGGAGGTTTCCATTTCATTAATTTCTGCTCTAAGCTTTGTTAGTTCCTTCTCCCTACTTATTTTGGGTTCATTTTGTTGATCGTCTTCTAATTTTATAAGCTGTGTCATTGAGCTATGTATATAAGCGCCTTCTTCCTTTCTTATTTGTATTTACAGCTTTGATTTGAGTCTGGGTTTGTTATCTCTATTCTGATGTGTTTCTTGTAGGTAGCAGAATGTTGGATTCAGCTTTTTGATCTCCATGTTGCTACTCTGTGTCTTTTAACTGGTGCATTTGACCCATTGATGTTGAGAAAAATAATTGTCATAAAATTTAGAGCCATTTTTGTATAGAAGTTTGTTGTGTCTTTCAGTTTATCTTTTTTTTTTGTTTGTTTTGGGCTCAGGTGATGCTCAGGGGTTACTTCTGGCTATGCGCTCAGAACTCACTCCTGGCTTGGGGGACCATAGGGGATGCTGGCGGAATCTAACCACGGTTTGTCCTAGGCTAGTGCTAAAAAGGCAGATGCTTTACTGCTCCACACCACCACTTTAGCCCCTTAGTTTATCTTTTAAGGCTGGTTTTGAGTCTGCAAAGTTTCTGAGCTGCTGTTTATCTGTGAAGCTCTGTATATTTCCATCAAATATGAAAGTGAGCCTGTCTGGGTGCAGTATTCTAGGTGAAGCATTCATTTCAATGAGTTTTGCCACTATATCCCACCATTGTCTTCTGGCCTGGAGGGTTTCTTGTGACAGGTCTGCTGTAAATCTTAAGGATGCTCCTATGAATGTTATCCCTTGCTTGTTCTTGCTGCTGTCAGTATTCTATTTCTATCTGTGGGATTTGTCATTGTGACTAGGATGTGTCTTGGCATGCTATTCTTTTAGCTAGTGTCTTTGAGCATGCAGAATTTGTTTGCATTTAGTCTCTAGCTCTGGAAGTTTCTCTGTAATGATGTCTTTGACTGTTGATATTTTTCCCTGGGTGTCTGGATCTCCAATGGTTCTTATGTTATTTCTGTTGAATTTATCAAGACATCTATTTTCATCTGTTCACATTCTTTGAATATTTTTCCATTGGCTGATTGTTTGCTTTAAAGTTCCTTTCCAATCTCTTCTGCTGTATGAAGCTGTTCTGCACCTCATTCTCTAGCTCACTGATTCTGTCCTCAGCCACTGCCACTCTGTTTGAGAGGCTTTCCATTAAGGCTTACACCACATATACTGAGTTTCTCAGCCTTGTTACTTCAGCTTGCAGTTTTCTGATTTTTATTTTTGTGGTATGTTCAGCTAGATATAAGCTTTCCTTCAGTTCTCAGAACATCCTTCATTTTTCTATTCTAAACTATCTGAGGGGCTAACCATGAGGTTGGTACTTTCTGGGTCATCAGAGCTGCCATCTTCATTCTCTATGTATGGTGTTGTCCTGCGTTGTCTTCCCATTGCCACGTAGTGTGGCTTTTACTATATGTTGTGGTGGGGTTCATGTGCTAGAAGATACATGTAACCTAAGAGATAAGCACAGCAGCCATGCTCCTCTGGCTCCATACTTATTGGGTGGGGTCAGCTTACCAGTGCTGGACCTTGAAGAGATTATATTTTCTGTTGCCTAACTGCATGAGGCATCATGCAGGAAAGCAGAAACGCAGGCAGGGAATGAGACAGTAGCACTTTATAATAGCTCTCTTGTGCCCAAACACATGGCAGGAATCAGCCTCCCCACTTATTGGGCAGGCGCAGTTTACCCTGTGCTGGACCCTGAAGCGATTATGTTCTCTATCGTCTTCTTAACTGCCTCACACAGGAAAGCATCAAAGCAGATCAAAAATTGTTAATATCTCTAGTTTTAGAGTTTTATTGTGGTTGGAGATAAGAACTTTAAAGTGGTAATTGCACTTGATTGCATTTATTACATGTAATTAACTTTATTCAAGTCAATAAATTTAAATAAACTAAACAAAAATTAAAAATCAATAAATTTAAATTCAATACATTTAAATTCAGTAAATTTAAATTTAGTAATATTCAATTTAATTTATCACACATGATTTAAATTACATTTAAATTAAAGTAATTACCTTTAAAGAGGTAATTACTCAAAGCGTGTGAGTAAACCACGAACTCTAGTGGGAATATTCAAAAATATCAAATACCTATGTATCAACCTTATAAGAGAAGTGAAGGACCTATACCATGAAAACTTCAAAACACTCCAGAAAGAAATTGAAGAGGACCTAAAGAAATGAAAGAACATCCCATGTTCATAGTTAGGTAGATTCTATATAATCAAAATGGCTATCTTACCTAAACTTCTATATAGATTCAATGCAATCCTTATCCAAATTCATACATCATTTTTAAGGACTTAGAACAATAAATTACAAAATTTATCTGAAACCACAAAAGACCCCAATTAACCAAATACATACTAAAAAACAAGAAGCTGGGTGGCAAATCTTTATCTAAACTAAAACTTTTCTATAAAGCCATAGTGATCATGACAACATAGTACTTGAACAAAGACAGAGTTTCAGACCAGTGAGTTAGAACAGAATATCCAGAGATAAACCCCCAAATATACAGCCAACTAATATTTGACAAAAAGAGCCAAGAAATTGAAATGGAACAAAGACAGTCTTTGCAACAAATGGTGTTGGAACAACTGGATAACCACTTGTAAGAAATTAAAAATAGATCCATACCTCACACCTTACACAAAAGTCCACTCAAAATGGATTAAAGATCTTGAATTCAGAATCAAATTTATAAAGTTTATTGAGGAAAAAATAGGCAGAGCACTTCAAGACCTATATATCAAAAATGTCTTTGAGGATAGAATGCCAATGGCAAGAAATTTAGCATCAAACCCAAATAAATGGGACTATGTCAAACTAAAAAAGTTTCTGCATGGTTAACAAAAGCTCAGTTAATAGTAGAAGACAATTAATGAAATGTGAAAAAAAAAATCGCAGTCAACACGTCAGATAAAGTGCTGATATCTAGGATATACAAAGCACTCAGAAAGATGAACCCCGGGGCCGGAGAGATAGCATGGAGGTAAGGCGTTTGCCTCTCATGCAGGAGGTCATCGGTTCGAATCCCGGCGTCCCATATATGGTCCTCCCGTGCCTGCCAGGAGCAATTTCTGAGCCTGGAGCCAGGAATAACCCCTGAGCACTGCCGGGTGTGACCCGAAAACCACAAAAAAAAAAAAAAAAAAAAAAAAAAAAAAGATGAACCCCAAAATATCTAATAAAACCATAGAAAAATGGGGAGAAGGAATGAATAGACACTTCTCTGATAAAGACCAAAAGATGGCCAACAGGCACATGAAAATATCCTCACCTTAAATCATTATTAGGGAAATTCAAATCAAGACAACAATGAGGCACCACCTTACCAAAGTGAGGATGGCTCATATCAAAAATAACGGTAGAGTGCTCAGCAAACTCAGAATTGATCTGCCGTATGACCCAGAAATTGCTCTTCTAGGTATCTATCCCCAAGTTGGAAGGACTTTCATCCAAAAGTATGTGTGCACTCCACTATTTATCACAGCACTCAGTACAATAGCCAAGATTTGGAACCAACTTCGATGCCCATCAACAGATGAGTGGGTCTTGAAGATGTGGTATTTATACACAATGGAATACTACATATCAGTTAGAAATGATACAATCATGGATGTTGCAGCAACATGGATAGATCTACAAAATGTTATGTTAAATGAATTAAGACAGAAGATGAATGATAAATACAGAATGATAGCACTTTTCTGAGATATTTAGAATATAAACAATATATACAGATAATACTCCAAGAACAAATACAATCATGTAATAGGGTAGAAACTCCAAGCACGGTAGTTCTCAGCTTTTACTGGGGAGAAGTGTTCAAAACATGTGGAAGAGGAACAACACAAAGCCTCGACTATTCATTATACCATAAAGAAACCAACAACAAAGACAACAGTTTAGTGAATAGTTCTTAATTCATTAGGTATCAAGATCGACCTCCTGCCCCAATAAGCCATCACCCAGCTCCCAAGCGAAGGGACACCCACTCAGCTCTACATCTCATCCCCTGTCAGAAACTACAACCATCAATCATACTGACTTTTGCTCTGTGGCCCTCCTTATCACACACCCAAATGTGGACTGTTGCTTGATTCTGATGCAATTTCAGTGCAAGAACTCTACCTGAGCCCTTTCTGCCATAAATCATTTCTCAAACTCAATAAGGCCAGGGTGTGTGATGAAAATGTGTCCTGGATTTCACTCCCCCACAAGAATATCTCAAAAGACAATGGGGAAGCCTATATTTCCTTTATAAGTTTAAAACCTTTATAATACTACCTCTTAACCACTTATCCCTAAATGTAAGGCAGTCTCCTGCATCACTTTATTCCCTTAATTACTTTTTAAAACTCATTTTTATTTATTTTTTCCTTTTTATATATGAGTGTATATATACATACATATATACAGATTTTATATATATATATATATATATATATATATATATATATATGTGTGTGTTTTGTTTTTGTTTTCTTCTCTTCCTTAACTTCTCCTATTTTGGTTCTGCTGGGTACAAAAACATACAAGAAAAAAATTTTGCCCGGGATAAAAGCTTAGGTCAAAACCAGGGTACAGAGATGATGGAGCCTAACACTCTCACCTTCAAATTCACCAGAAATATAATATTGCACCATTTATTTTCACAAAGGCATACTAAAAAGGGAAATTTTATGTATAGAAACAAGCTCTTATCTACTACGGAAAAGAACTCATGCATTTTACAATACAGGGGCATCTCTCACCTTAAACACATGTTGTGTGGTCCCAACTTAGACTCGTGTGATTAGACAGCGACTGTTCAACCTCAAACCCTAGATCTCAGACATAGAACTGACATAGTTCTCTGCAACATCTACAGGAACCAAAATCCCTCTGGAACATTCTTAATACTGCTCTGACACCAACATGTGCCAGTTTTGATTTGACATTCTGACAACGAGGTAATGGCAACAAGTTGGTCTAAAAGTAGGTTGTCTTACCTCATCACCTAATGATAAGATGAAATCTGAAGACAAGTTATCCTTTGATTTGCACAAAAGCCAAGAAGACTGACTGTGACCACCATGACTGGGAAGAACTTATCCTGGGACCGATAAAATAGACCCTAGTCTAGGCTTTGGCTTACAATCCATAAAACAACCAAGATCTCTAATTTCAGAGGTCTGACTGAGACAACTGCTACTGAGCAGATCTGGAAACATAATGAAAGACTCTATTCTGGGCTTCGTTCTAGGATTGGTGCAAAAACCAAGACCACCAACTACAGAAGACTGATTAAAACAACAGAGATAGAACAGAACTTCTGGAACTGTAAAGAAAGACTCCATCTAGGGTTCATCCTATGACCTCTGAAATACCAGGATCTCTAGTTACAGAAGCCTGATTTTATCATCCATGACTGAGCAGAAAGTTTCCAGGTATCACAAAAGGACCTAGGAGAGAGTAAATGAACAAGTATGGAGTCTGTAGTTATTCTCATGACAGTACATTTCAAGGGCAGAGAAACCCTGTATCTCTTAGGCCAAGGGAATTCCCTTTCTAATCTCCCCAATATTTAATGTGCCTATGCAAAAAAAAAAAAAGTATCACAAATTATTCTTTTGTTTTTGTTGTTGCTTGTCTTTTTTTGTGCTCTGTTTTATTTTTATTTCATGATCATAGTTTTGTTTGGTTGTTGTCTTTATTGCTGTGGTGCTTTTCACATATATTTTTTTGTATTATTGTTATGTTTTTTTTCCTTTTCCCCCTTATTTTCTTAAATTGATATTTATGGCCTCTAGAAGAATTCCTCCCATTTTTTTGTTTAATTTTTGCCCCCTTTTTACTTTTTTTTCTTCCCTTCAAATAAAACCACACAACTTGAACCATATTCTTCTGGCTCACAAATTGAGGGGGAAATAATGGAGGGTAACAATACCAAACAGTTGTATGAACATTGAGTAGAAATAAAAAATGATGTGACTTAAACACCAAATTCAAAGCCAATTGCAACAGAATCGATACCCAATCTACAAGCTAGACTCAGAGGGGACCACTTATACAAGCAGCCTGGGGGGCATGCTAGTATATATGGGGTGCATGCTGGGAACAGGGGTGAAGGGAGGACAACATTAGTGGTAGGAATGCCCCTGATTCAATGTCACTATGTACATAAAATATTACTGTAAAAGATTTGTAATCCACTTTGGTCAACATAAAAATTATTTAAAAAATAAAAATACTATGAATTCGAAGTTTATATTACTATAGTGTTTTTTAGAGTATATTCAAATGATGATGGATTAATTAAATACATAATGTGAATTAATTAATTTCTGAGAAATAGTGTCTGAAACATAATAAAAAGAAATTTATAGAATTGAGTAAAAGAATGTGTATGACTGGTGAGTTTGATCATTAGTGATAGAGTACTTTTGTCAATGGTATTAGAAAAAAAACTTGACATAAGTGGTTTCCGTTTAGGATTGCATATATATATATATATATATATATATATATATATATATTGGTTTTTGGGACACACCCGGCAGTGCTCAGGGGTTACTCTTGGATGTCTGCTCAGAAATAGCTCCTGGCAGGCACGGGGGACCATATGGGACACCGGGATTCGAACCAACCACCTTTGGTCCTGGATCGGCTGCTTGTAAGGCAAACGCCACTGTGCTATCTCTCTGGGCCCTGCTTATATATTTTTAATTAAGATAAGGCAATGCTATCAGCTCAAGTATGTTTTCTATTTAGAAATTTTACTATTGAGGGCCCAGAGAGATAGTACAGTTTTAGGGCATTGGCCTTGCATGCGGCTCTCCTGGGACAAACCCAGGTTTGATCCTTGAAATCCCATATGGTTTGAGCCTGTCAAGAGAGATTTTTGAGCACCAGGAGTATTCTCTGAAAGCCACCAGATGTGGCTCAAAAACCAAATAAGAAAAGAAGAAAATTTACTATTGAGCTGCTATGAAATAGTCAAGCTAGATGGGAACGTGAGTCAAAGTTTAGGATCAGGGTTGAGGCTGGGGATCATGAATTTACATAAGTAGTCATTTAATTCATATGTTTTTCTCTAGTAACAAAACACTGCTTAATTTTGATGAAAATTAGAAGCAGACTGTAGATTTTACCAAGGTTGAAATTTTTCAGTGAAGGAAAGAACAAAGTCTGGGTTAGCTAGATAATACAGTGTGTAGGGTATATACTTTGTACTCAGCTACCCTGGGTTTGAACCTTGAGTCTTCATATTTGTTCCCCTGAATCTGAGTCTGACATTGTGGCTTCCAAACAAACACAAAGAATAGAAAAAAAAATTAAAAATGGTGAAGTTGTTTTTATATATAAACAAGTAATTTTAGTGATTAAATCAATTCATGGTATCGAGGGAAGAGATACCCAAGTTCAGATAAAATAAGAAATAGAGATCAAAGTATAGAGAAAGAATTTTTGAAATTATTGAAATAATGTGAAATACATCCCATAATCATGTACCTCCCCAAAATATTAGGGAGCACATTTAATATCAAAACTTGAACCATAATCTTATTATTTCTCTTATTTATTTTCCCTATTTCCAATACAATTTTAATTGGCTATCTTTTTCCAGTTTACCACTCAATATATTGTTCATGTTTCCTGATATGAATTCCCAAATAAGTGAACCTCACTAAATTCTTTGCACTAAAGATCTCTTTCTGAGCAGCCCAACTAATGGAACTATTGTTTTTAAGAAAACTTTGGAGCTCTTACTAGTTCCTGTCATAATAGCTACCAAAATACATTTTTTTTGTACTGCCAATTAGGCTGGGATAATGAAGGAAGGAAAATTTAAAACTTTGTGTTTCCTTGTCTTAGTAGGATTTTTCTTTTACCTTATAGGTTAAATTAAATACAAAGTAAATTCAATTGAATTATCAATAAAATTGATGACTAAGTTTTTTAATTTATAGACATAGTTTTAAAATTTATAAAGTCAGATTAGATTTGGTTTAATAATGAAGATTAATTATATTATACTTTTGTCATTATAATTACTTGGTAAGACTACAAGAGTCATAGTGTCAAACTCTGTTCAGTCAAAATACATCACTAATTTTAAATTTTTACATTTGAATAAACTAAATAATATAACATTTTCCCCTTAGACAGATAAACTTATGAAGGTAAAGAATTATTAGGTTTAACATTAATAACTTCTTCCTAACTTCTTTATTATATTAGATATTTTATTTCAGCAACAAAAATTACTATACAATTTTAATTTTTGAATCATAAAACCTAGCATAAATGATGATGTATAAATATTCATAAAGGTTTTTTACAATAAATCATCATTTTAAATGCGTGTTGAGCCTTATTTTTAGTGGGAAATAAAGCAAAGTATAAATTTTTAATATATTTTTTACTATAACCTAAGTAACAGCTATTTTCATATCTGTTTGTTACTATTAAGTAATTTATAAAGTTCAATTATTATAATGGCTAAATGTCACGCAATTGTGTGACTCAATCAAAAGTGGTAGTGAATGTGATAAAGATACATAGGTGAGAAGCTATTTCATTGGCTTATCTCAAAAAACAGCTTAAATATCTGTTTTAGCCATAAAGCAGCTGCTATTTAAAATTATGGTGGCTGAAAAAGCAAGTGAATGATTGGGGCAGAGACGGGACCACTATGACAATGATTTTTGAAAATTCTTTTGATCAAGAACGAGGAGCTGTATAAGATAAAGTGATAAGCATCGTACCCCTTCATTAACAATAGTGTAAGCTATAGTGACTATAAGAAAAAATGGACGATAGGCAGAGAAAGAGAAGTTGAAGAAAAATATGTGTTACAGAGGCCGTTAGGAGACAGGGCAGAGCAGGTGGGAGGGCGGGGAGGAAATTGGAACAATGGTGGTAGGAAAATGCACTGGTGAAGGGTTTTATATATTGTGTGACTGAAACTCAATCAGAACAACTTTGTTACTATTTAACAATGGTTCAATTAAATGATTTATTTATTAAAAATAGAATAAATGGTGGCAAACTTCGTATTGGGTTTGTAAACTTAATGTCTTATGTTACATTCTCGTACACTCATTAATATACTAATGAAACCATTTTGCTTCATTCTGTTGTATATTTACTATTTGGCATGCCTTTCTCCTCAGCTCTATATACATTACTTAATCTACAGACATTTGTTTTTTGGTTTTTTATTCACAAACTTTATAAGTAGTTTCTGGTCAAGAATTTAAACACTTTATATTATGTACTTTGTATATATCTTCTTTCTTCCTAGATTATTTTTTTTCTGTGCTACTCTATATTTTCATGTTTGTTTTATCATGTTTTCATGTTTTTCCAGTGGTATTCTGGAAAAGCTTGTGAGAACCATTTTGAGTGCCTAGGTTGAAAATTTAGTCAGATGCACCTTACTTACTACAATATTTCTCTGGCTGACAAACTTTATCTTATTATGGAGCATATATTTGATTACTTACCCTATAAAGGTGCTATAAAACTACTGTAAAATTGGCTGAAAGAAAAATCCTAAAGTTAAACCAAAAGAATGGTAACAATACTCTTATTATTTATTTATTTATTTATTTATTTATTATTTTAGATTTTTGAGCTACATCTAACAATTGCTCAGGGCTTACTTCTAGCTCTACCTATTTCTCTAGCCCCACTATTCTAGCTTTTAAAATCACTGTGATGTCTTATACTAGAGCACTTAAAAAATGTTTCTTTTGTTCTCTCCATAAACCCTTGTCTTTCACTATTCTAAAAAATGGCATTTATTTCTTTCAGTAGAAATTATACCCAACTCTCCAGGGAAAACTTTTATGGCTCACCCATTTAGTTTGCTGTTATTATATTTTGTCCATAAAAGATTGGATTACACATGCAATGCAAGTTCTTGTAATCCAAGGAATTTAGGAAATAAATTTTAAATGCTCAATCTTTCAATTTACTAATCTTTTTATATATTTATCTGAAGAAGCATTTTAATCTAATTTTATTAGTTTTGATTTTGATAATTAAACACATATTCCAAATCTCTTGCATTTAGATATCTTAAGAAAGTATTTTACTTCAGTTCTCTTTAATCCAGGATGTGAAATTATTCTGCTTATCTTCCAGCCTTTGGCTATATTCTCCTAGAACATTCTTGTAACTCTTTATCACAAAAATCAACACTTTTCTCCTGTATCTTCACCCCTTTCCCCTTGGCTACCATAAAAAAATGCCTCTAAATATTGAGATCTGCATAAGAAGCTGAGAATAATTTCTTTTTCACCATAAATATTGTAAATGGTTGTTATTACATTGGTTTTGAATGATACTATTACAAAACCACAGAATTAAACTAAAATACAGCAGAATATGATATCTGCAATAATGATCAGTTATTGCATTTCTATACAAAAATATTCATTGTTTAGGGGCTGGAGTGGTGGAGCAAGTCGTAAGGTGTCTGTTTTTGTGCAAACTAGCCTAGGATGAACCACGTTTCTATCCCCCAGCATCCTATATCAGTGGTCGGCAACCTTTCTTTTCAACTGAGCCAAATCTTGCCAAAACCACAATTGAAGTTTATTTTGAGAGTCACAGAGAGCGTGCACTGACAGAGGCTAGGCGCAGAGTCCTGACTCCTGGAGCGGCAGCCTGGCACACAGAAGAGCCGCATTAAAAATGTAAAGAGCGGGGCTGGAGAGATAGCATGGAGGTAAGGCATTTGCCTTCATGCAGAAGGTCATCGGTTCCCGGCGTCCTATATGGTCCCCCGTGCCTGCCAGGAGCAATTTCTGAGTATGGAGCCAGGAATAACCTCTGAGCACTGCCGGGTGTGACCCGAAAACCACACACACACACACACACACACACACACACACACACACACACACACACACAATGTAAAGAGCCACATGTGGCTTACCAGCTGCAGGTTGCCTGACCACTGCAATATGGTCCCCCAAGCCAGGAGCGATTTCTGAGCACATAGTCAAGAGTAACACCTGAGTGTCAACGGGTGTGGCCAAAAAAACAAAAAAAATTTAATTGTTTAAATGAATGTAATCTGCCAATATACATGAGGAACACAATAAAACATGTTATGAGAACTCCAAAGCTACTGAGAAAAGTTTTATTTAATACAAATGTTTTATAAATAAGTTATTACCAAGAAAGAATGAATTAATACTCACACTATTTAAAGAAACACATGAAATGCGAAGTTTCATATGCACTTTCAAAGAAATTAAACTATTTAATATCTATTGAGCTAATCAGATTTTAATAAACTTAAATATTATATTAAAATAAATATATGTAAATAATTTAGAACATTATAAGTTATTGAAAATTAATTTTAAAGTACAAGAATATGTAATGTTATTTATGAATATTATTTATATGTATATATTTAATGACTTCAAAATCAATTTTTTTAAAAATAAATTTAATAAGCCCAGAAATCTCACTAAATAAGTAGTCAATAACTGGCACAGATTTCTGCACCAGCACCAGGAATCAAACTCCCCTTGTTGGAGGTTCTAATGCAGCTCTAACACTAACTTGCTCCAGGGTAGGTCCATATGACACCCTCATGAGGAGGAAATAGCAACAACTGATCTAAGGGAAAGTTTTCCTACATCACCACATAACAGTGAGATGAAATCTGAACACATTTGCCCTAGTATCTGTGCAAAAACCAAGATCTCTAAGTATAGTAAACTACAACTACAACTGAGTAGAACTCATTCTGGGACCATAAAGAAGGACCTTAGAGTTGGACAACTAATATGTTTGGAGCCTGGAATAGGTCTTATGATAGAATGCATCATGAGGAGAGATACCCTGCATCTCTGAGGTCAAGGACATTTCCATTATAATTTCCCCAATGTTTACTGCACCTATGCAAGCATAACTCCTCCCCCCCAAAAAAAGCCACAACAAAACAACTTGCCACATCTGCTTCCTTTTTTATTATTTTTTTTTTAATTTTATTTATATCTTCTTCTGGATAAAAGCTCCTGCCTTGTTCATAGATTCTTAGAGCATGAATCTTTCTTTTCTTTCTTTTTTTTTTTTTTTTTTTGACCTTATATTTCTGTTCTTACAAATTAAAAAAAGGAAAAAAGGTTGATGCGGCCCTGGGGTCAAGTGGTCTCAGTTGCATTGAGTGGAAAAAACAAATGGTTAGAATGAAATACCGAAGCCAAAGTCAACGACAATATAATCAAGATACCCAAACTATAACAAGGTAAACACCAAATGAACCTGTTACACTAGTAGACAAGGAAGCTAAGAATGGATGTATGAGATGCATGCTGGGAACTCTGGTGGAGAAGAGCAACACGGGTGATGGAAATGGCCCTAATTCACTGTCACTATATGCCTGAAATATAACTGTGAAAGACTTTTAAAGAAAAAGGAATGTTTGGTTTTGAGTGGGATTAAATTTTTATTAAAAAAAGGGGGTTGCAGAGCAATAGCAAAGTGTTAGGGCCTTTACCTTGCAAGTGGCAGACGCAATTTGGACCTCGGCTTTCCATATGGTCCCTGGAATCCCCTGTGCCTGCCAGAAACAATTTCTGAGTGCAGAGCCAAGAGTAAACCCTGAGCACAGACGGGTGTGGCCCCAATACACAAAAAAAGTAGTCAATGGGTTTGACTGATGTTTAACAAAGGAGCATATACAAATTATTAATGTTTCATTAAATAAGAATTATTAAAATTTACATCAGTGTGCAAAAGAAAAATTATATCAAATATAAAACTTCAATTCTATAAAACTAAACCCATGTAAAACTCTAAAGGGAAGGGCTGGAGAGATATCATGGAGGGTAAGGCTTTTGCCTTTCATGCAGAAGGTCATCGGTTCAAATCCCAGCGTCCCATATGGTCCCCAGTGCCTGCCAGGAGCGATTTCTGAGCATAGAGCTAGGAGTAATTCCTGAGCGATGCCGGGTGTGACACAAACAAACAAACAAACAAACAAACAAACAAACAAAAACTCTAAAGGGAAAATTTTGGTCAAGTATAATGTGATAAAACTATTTAATAACAATTTATAAATATATGAAATGTTTAATACTTATGCAATGTGAGTAGATATTTTCTTCAAATGTTATAAGAAGTAAATTAAAAAATTTGAAAGCATAGCAAAATTAACATAAATAATTTTGTTGAAATTTTTACCAGTACTGAGAAAAAGAAAAAATAACCTGTCATAAAATTTTTATATGTCCACTTGATTGAACCATATGGTTCACATATATTTATTAAATATTTTTAATCTGTTTTAGTGCTTACCTATAAGATTGGTATTTGTATAGATTAACTAAGTAAAGCAGATTACCCATCACCATAAAGGCAGATTTTATTTGATTTTCTCAGGACTTAAAGACCAAGACTTCAGAGTGAAAGAGAATTGTCTCTTTCAGCCTGCCAGAATGATGGGAGAGGGGAGAAAAATATTATTTTCCAACACTTTAGCTATGCTATATATCATCACAGCTCCCTGTTTTCAGATCTTAAGACTTAAATTACAATTTAATCATCCATTCTATTGTTTCTAGGTATTAGAACTTAAATTGGGACTATATCATCAGTTCTCTTAGTTCTTTAACTTTACAACTACCTGTAGTAAAACTTTATCCATCTATCTATCTATCTATCTATCTATCTATCTATCTATCTATCTATCTATCTATCTATCTATCTATCTATCTATCTATCTATCTATCTATCTATCTATCTATCTATCTATCTATCTATCTATCTATCTATCTATCTATCTATCTATCTATCTATCTATCTATCTATCCATCCATCCATCCATCCATCCATCCATCCATCCATCCATCCATCCATCATCTATCTATCTATCTATCTATCTATCTATCTATCTATCTATCTATCTATCTATCTATCTATCTATCTATCTATCTGTCTGTCTGTCTGTCTGTCTGTCTGTCTGTCTGTCTGTCTGTCTGTCTATCTATCTATCTATCTATCTATCTATCTATAAATATCCTATGAACATATTTATCTTATCTATGAACATTACAAAGCATAAATGCTTATGATCGTAATATGAGTAAGTGAAATATTTACATGTATATATTTAGTGAGATCATATGAAGCCATAAAACATTTTTCTGAAGCATTAGCTGTAAAATATATATATATATCATAATTAAAAGTGAAAAGGAAGAATTTATAGTTTACACTTATAAGCATAGATGTGTTAGAACTATATAAATACATAAATATAACAGAAATAAGTTATAAAAACAATTTATTCTGGGTGACTTTCAAGTGTATGTAGAGATTATATTTTAAAACTTGAGTTTAAAAGTCATTTCTCGGGCCGGCGAAGTGGTGCTAGAGGTAAGGTGTCTGCCTTGCAAGCGCTAGCCAAGGAAGGACCACGGTTCTATTCCCCAGCGCCCCATATGGTCCCCCAAGCCAGGGGCAATTTCTGAGCGCTTAGACAGGAGTAACCCCTGAGCATCAAACGGATGTGGCCCGAAAAACCAAAAAAAAAAAAAAAGTCATTTCTCTCTGGCTCTGAACAACACTGTATCATGTTTCCTAAAAATGAACAGTAAATCCTGTCTGAGTGAGCTTTAGATTTTAATGCCATGAGAACTAATAAGGAGGCTTCACCATCCCTCAATAAAGAGCAAACAATTAGAAAAATTTATCTAAGAAATCCAAAAACATGTATACTTAAAACTGTAAGGCAGTTTTACTGATAACTAAAACATGAAGAAGGTACAAAGAAATGAAATGATTTCCATGTTTATAACTTGAAATAATTAATATTGTTAAAATGTTCATGCTATTCAAATAAATATACACTCAATGAGATCACTATAAAATTTAATGAATATTATAAAATAAGTATAATAATTATCTGAACATTTTTATGGAAATAAAAAAGAATTCTGAATGTCCAGCAAATATTTTGAGAAAGAAGAAGAAATCTGGAGATATCATACTTCCTAATTTGAATTCTTATATTAAGGTATAGTAATTAAAATGCAAAATTGTCATAAATGTTGACATACACATCTATGGAAGAATAAGTAACTCATAAATATGTCAATCATATAGGGTATATTAATTTATAGGAAAGGAGGCCTGGATATGTAATCAGGGAAATAACAGTGTCTTAAATAAATGATTATAAAAAATTTGGGTAGCCATATATAAAAAAAATAAAGCTGTATTATTATCTTTTACCAAGCATACAGCTAACTTTAATTTAAAAACTTGAATGCTGAACCTGAAACAATAACATTTCTGGTAGAAAACATTGGAGATAATCTTCTTCAGGTAAGTCCTGGTCATTACATATTCACTGGCATCAATAAAAGATAAACAGAAACAAAGATAATGTGACTACATTAAAGTAAAATAATCTGCACAACAAAGGAAACTAGAAGCAAAACAAAATGCAGCATACTAAATGGAAAAAATGTAAGCCATATGCATAATATGAAACTAGTATACAAAGTATAAAAACCTCATATAACACAGTATCCCTCAATGTCAAATAGACTAAGCAGTTTGATTAAAAATAAGCAGAATATATGAATACGTATTTTGTTTTATATTACTTTTGTGCTACACCTGGCAGTGCTTAGAGGCTGGCCATATGTGAGGTAAATGTACTACCTGCTGTACTATTGCTCTGATCCCTCATAGACATTTTTTTAAAGGCACACTAATAGCCAAGTAGAATACAAAAAGGTCTTCAAATGGTAAATTATCAGGAAAATGTAATTTAAAATTGCAACTGTTGGAGTTGCTATTATCAGAAAGACAAAAACACAAGTCTTGGGGCCAGAGAGATGGTGCAGTGGGATAGTGTTTGCCTTGCATTCTGCTGATGTAGGACGGACCTCATTTTGATCCCTGGCATCCAATATGGTCCCCCTCAAGCCAGGAATGATTTCTGAGAGCATAGCCAGGAGTAACCCTGAGCATCATCCATTGTGGCCAAAAAAAAAAGAAAAAAAAAGAAAAAGAAAAGAAAAACAACAAGAAGAAAACAGGTCTGATAATGATTTGACAAAAGTGGACCTTTGTGCACTATTGGTAGAATGTAAAATGATGCAGCAAATATGGAGATGAATCTTTCAAACTGAAAATTAAATAATAGAACTTCCTTATGATTTAGCAATTTTATTGCTGTCTGTCCAAAAAAAAAAACCTAAAAAATACTGGGTCACCAAGATATATGAATCCATTCAGTGTTATTTATATTCTTCAAAAGACAGATAAGTCCACTGATAAAAGAATATGTTTTATCAGTATTATCTATATTCTCCAAGACACTATGTCTTTTATTAATTTATTATTCAAATAATAAGTTAGACAGTACTGTAAAGAATGTTATTGTAAAAGGGGCCAGATTGATATTATAGCATATACAGCATTCGCCTTACATATAAGCAACCTGGATTTGATCCTTGGCACACCATATAATCTCCAAGTTTGCCAGGAGTAATTCCTAACCATCTCTGGGTGTGGCCCAAAATTCTAAAATTAGTCATAATAATAATAACAGGCTACAACAATAATTTTGCAAAGTTCATTATGGTTTATTCAAACTGATAAACTTAAGATAGAAAAATATCCTTGGAAAGTCACATAATGTATTTAATATAGTATAGTATATTCCTAAAATTATTATAACATTATATAAAACATTATTATGTAATATTATATTATACTCCTAATTAAAAAAAACAAAAGAAAGAGCATATAAATACAAAAGCATACAGAATATAACTTACCATTATAGAACTGGTGAGAAATGGACACATGATAGGGCATTCACAAGAGTCAAAAAAAAAAAAAAGACAAAGGGAACTCAGTCCTGAAACAATAAAAATGTAAATTCTAAAGATAACAAATAGAGCTTGGATGCAGATTTTTCCTCAGAATATCCAGTAGGGGATTAGCCTTACTGGCTTGTTTATTTTTACTTCATGATATCCAATGAAGGAACAATATCAATTCTATGCTGACTTCTGACCTACAATGACAGTGGTATTGTTTTAAGCTGAGTGGTTCGTTTTTCTGCTATAAATGCTAATACATAGATAGTAAAAAGTAAATGAAAGTAAATCACCAAGAATAATCTAAAAGAAGTAATAAAGATGGCAATATAATGAACAAGGAAAATAAGAAACAAAACATTTCAATAGCACCTATTTGAATTGAAAATGAAATATATACACTTCAATAAGACTCATGGGAAAAACTTCTAAAGAATACTTCATAACATTAGGAATATAAAAGGAGAAAAAAATGACAGAGAAATTCTGATCCAAATTAATTATACTTGAATTCATGCTCATGAACTATAAACACTAAATGGGAGGCAAACTTTTTATCATAAATCTGAGTCATATTGAGAAAATTCCTAAAATCATTTCATGACAAGGTTGGTTTAATATGTTTATATAAACTTTCAAGAAAGTAAAATTTCCTTGCTCTTTGATCTTGTCCAAGGAAGAGAAAATGAGAATTTCTAATTCAATTAATTATAAAATTAATATGAGACTCATAAAAAATATACTCCTAAAAGACATTATCAAGGTGTTGGAAGAAGTTGCATGATGATGTACAGTGCCTGTCTTGAAGACATATAGCCATTAGTTCAAATCCCTGATGTCTTAGATGTGCAAAAACTAAAAAAGGTGTTATTTGAGTTTGAAACTTTTTTTTTAAATTTTATCCTGACACATTATGTGATGTTTGACTTCACCAGAGTCAGGTATGTGTAGGCACACACACACAAAGAGTGGTGGTGGTTAAAACTCTGGTGAGAACCACAAACTGAAAGCTCTATTTATAATAAACACATGTGTGAACATCTCAGTTAAAGAAGTGCAAATCTTGGTAAACATTATCTATTCTATACGATAATCAGGAGTGTGCTACTCAGGGAGTACCACAGATGAAAACATCTGAGACCCATAGCTGTGAGAATGCATAGACTCATCATTACTAGAAAAGATTATCAAAAATATATCTGAAAACTTTGTCATCACCAATCATATGACATGGGCAAAGATATTTAATGACTAACAAATTATAAATATATCTATTTTAAATTCAGGCATTGCGATTTACAAAGCTTCAGACATATAGTGTCCTAACTTCAACCCCACCACCAGTATTCATATCGCTTCACCAAATATTCCAGTTTTCCTGCCACCCACAGCCTGATTCCAAACAGACACATATTTATTGATATCTATTTTAGTTTGGTTCATAACTTTATAGTAGTGTTGGCTCTACAAGTGTAGACATTAACAAATAGATGAGAAATATCTGGCAACTGAGATCAACTTCTTACTTCACTTAGCACAACATCCTTTAGTTTTCTTCAACTTGTAATAAATTGCATGATTCAATCATCTTTTGTGACTTCATAGTATTCCATTGTGTATTCCATCTGTTTGTTTGTTTGTTTGTTTTTGGATCACACCCAGTAGTGCTCAGGGGTTACTCCTGACTCTGCACTCAGAAATCAATCCTGACAGGCTCAGGGGACCATATGGGGTGGTGGGGATTGAGCTCGGGTCCGTCCTGGGTCAGCCACATGTAAGGCAAATGTCCTGCTGTGCTACTACTCTGGCTCCTCATTGTGTATATATATATATATATATATATATATATATATATATATATATATATATATATATATATATACACATATATATTTATACTATATATTTATACATATATAAATACATATATATAAATATATATAAATATTTGGGGTGTATGTGGCCACACCCAGCAGCACTCAAAGGTTACTCCTGACTCTGCCTTCAGATATCTCTCCTGGTTCAGAGGACATCGAGGATACACAGGGTATCGAACCTGGGTCCGTCCAGGGTCAGGAGTGTGCAAGGCAAATGCCCTACTCCTGTGCTATTACTCTGCCCCCCACTGTGTATATTTATCATAACTTCATTATCTCAAATAACTCAAATGTTATTGAAAATTTGGGCTGTTTCCAAATCCTGGTTTTTACACTAAGTGCTTCAATCAACACCGATGCTAATTTCTCTTTTATAATAACTTTTGCCATGTTTGGGGGAAGATATCAAGAAATAGAATCATTGGGTTATATGGTGTTATATAATGGGTTCTATTCAAATTTTTCTGAGAAATCTCCATACTGATTATCATAGGACTGAACAAAAACTGCTATTTGCCTTGCATGCAATCTCTGCTTTAATCCTCAGTACCACCAGAAGTAATTCGTGAATATTGAGCTAGGAGAAAGCTCTGAATAAGTTGGGTATGGCCTCAAAACGTAACTAAAAGTCAATCTTTGATGACTTTTATGACATATGTCAATAAATAATTTGATTAGTTGATTTCAGTATTTCATATAAAAATCAATTTTTCATTTTAAATGTTATTAGATATTTCTGTAGCTAAAGAGCAGCATTTAAATTAATGACAGTCACCAATGAGCTTAGAGAATTTTTCATTTAAACAAATAAAAGAATAAAAATATTGAGTAGTGGATAGTCTAAAAATATTAAAATAAGTTTCTATCTATAGCAATAAAGAATGAATCATTAAAATTGTTTATAAAAGCATAAATAAGAAGCTAGGGAGACAATATAACACTGCTATTTTAATAAATTAAAAGTCAGAACAAAAACAAATTAATTCATCACATTAAAAATTAATAGTCATGGCTCTTGTGCAAAATTATATATGGGGATGATTTTATATATAAAACTTTTTAAAGAAGAAATAATTATTAGTTTAATAGTGTTCATAAGTCATCCATATATACTTTTAAATTAATAACTTGCAAATAAATTCATAGTTTTTTATCTGTATAATATTTCTCTGATTATTCATTAAAATATTTTTATATTTGTTAAATTTGAAAATGAATAATTTTGACTTGCATCTTTTTTGGTTTTGGGCCACACCCAGTGATACTCAGAGGTTACTCCTGGCCCTGCACTCAGAAATCACTCATGGCTAGGGGGACCATATGGGTCTCCAGGGATCGAACCCAGGTCCTTCCTGGGTCAGTCGCAATGAAGGCAAATGCCTTACCATTGTGCTATCATTCTGGCCCCTTGACTTCCATTTATCCTATTTCATATCTTTTTAGCCTTTGACTTAAAAAATTTGGTTCCTAGACTAGAGATAACTAAATGGACTTTACATGTGGGAGCCCAGTGTTCAAACCACAGCAGTATATATCCTCCAAACTAGATATGACCACTTGTGTAACCAGTTAAGGTGAAACCCGTAAGCATCATGCCTTAAAGTAGACCTTGAATACCACCAGTTGTGACCCTAAAACAAAAGGGTACTTTTTTTTCTTCCTGAGGTACATGAGTAGAACAGTGGTTGCATGATGTTACATGAAAAAAATCTCCCTGTCTTTTTTTCTCTCTCTCCACATGCTCTCTATTTCTCTATATTATTTTGGAAGGTTGTTTTTTGTTTGCTTTTTGGGCCATGTGTGAACTTATTCTTGGCTCTTTGCTCAGGGGTTAATTCTAGCGGTGACTGAGGGAATTTATGTGATGCCAGGGGATTAACTTTGGATAGATCATATACTAAGCAAGTGCCTTCACCTATATATTATTTGCTTTCTGTACTATTTCTCCAGCATGAAAAATTTTCTTATCCAAACTTTTTAGCATTGCTTTATATCTAATATATTCCTAAGCTCAGTGCTTATTTTTAGTGAAGTATTAGTTATTTTTTAAATTGCAATTGCCAGTAGTAATATTAATAGTTATTTAAACTAAAATAGTACTAAACTATAATATTATGACAGTATTAAACAAATTTATACCTAAAGTATGTTTTAAGAAAAATTCCACCCATTAAACAAATTAATTGTAAACAGAACAATTTTAAAGATAACTTTGAATTTAATTTTCCAAATACTTAAGTCAATTATCCTTCCCATTTTATTAGCAGATAGTAATGAAATAGTAAATGTAACATTAAAACTCGGCAAGAATTTTGATGGCATTTGATGATATGGCTTATGTATCTCAGACTGTAGGACTGTAATGTCATCAGATATTTGTTTTGGATAGACAATTCACCAGTTATTCTCCTTACTTTGAGGCTATAAAAGATCTCCTCATAATAAAAAAGTTTTTCTATCAAATGAAACAATTATTTTTCCCTTTAGTTCTTCAGATATATGAGCTTAATCACAAATTCATATAGTCAGATAAATACCTTTGCGATATTATTACCTTATACAAACATAGGTTTGGACTTGATTAATAAAATCAGTTATATTCTAATTCTTTTTTATATTATAATTCTATTGTAATACTATAAAGTATCAGCAAGCATCACTTGAAACCAAATGACCTTGGTTTCTTAAAATGATTTTTGCCATTTTTAAAAAATTTTTATTTTTGGGCCACACCCAGTGATGTTCAGGGGTTACTCCTGGCTATGCGTTCAGAAATCACTCCTGGCTTGGGGAACCATATGGGACTCAGGGGGATCGAATTGCAGTCCGTCCTAGGTCAGCCTCATGCAAGACAAATGGCTTACTGCTGCACCATTATTTTGGCTCCTTTTGTAAGGTTTTATATTAAAATACTAAGATTTTTCTCAAAATTTTGTCTTTTCTGCTTATATATATACCAAACACTTTTAATATTAGAGTCATGGTTAACATGAATTTTGAATCTTCCATATATTAGAATTTTCTGATCCTTAGGTAACCATAACTTTTATTGTTCTCATTTATCAGAATAAATTCTGATAGTTTAAAAATTGTCTTTATTTTAGATAGTATGAATCTAAAGTATAGATGTTTAAGTATAGATGATTCATGTTATATCCTCCTGTCATTAAACTTTGTAAACTTTGTTAAAGTAAGCACATTTTTCTCTAGAAAGCTTAATGTATAGTAATATTGATATATTTTATAAATTATTGTAACTGATGCAATGATTTCTCTAAAAGAGGGAGAATGTAGTATAATGATTTTATAATCTCAGTATGGAGCCAGGCGACCTAAGGTTTACTCCTGATTGCCATTTACTTGTTATATGAAATTTGACTAGAAAATAAAAATGATGGGAGTAATAGATATTTTAATGTAGTAATGGTAATGATAGTGGTCGTTGTTAGCAGTGTGATAATAAAAGTAATAAAGCAACAACATTTATCTAAAAACATATAATTAAATGTCCTAGATACTGCATGGTGTAGATAAGTGCTAAATAAGTGTCAGTTTTTATGTTGAACTAGAATAAAGAAAGAAAAAATCAAATTTACTTAACAGGTTTGTGTTGGATGTTAGGGCAATTGGAAAGTGCTTCATGGAATTAAAGACCTTGATGTATTGTTTTTTATCAATTCAAGAATTATAAATTGTACATAATCTGTGATACATTTTCTTCTAAGCATAAGTGTTAAAGCAACACAGATTAACAGATGCGGTTAATCTAAGATTATAGTTAATTTCAGGAGGATACTTTTATAAAACATAATAGTTTAATTTCAGTAAGCATTAACTGCTGTTAAGAAAATGAAATAAGCCAAAAGGACATATTGTGTTGGCCACACTTTTAGAATCACTGAAAAGGACTCTATGGGAGAGAGAAACATAAATTATTATGATTTAGATTTGGTAAGTTTTGTGAGAGATCATTGAGAAAGGGGGATAGTATTTGGCAGGTTTTAAGAACAAGAGAATTTTAACAAGAGAAGAACAAGAGAAGGAAAGAAAGGGGTTGGATTACTGTTTAGTAAGCACTAATAAAAGCCATTGGGTTTCATTCAAAGTATTTGGATAATTTCCCAGTATGGTGGTTTTAAATACTGTAGGAAAGTAGAGGCTCTCTCTAGCTACTATGTGGAAAACAACAATGGCGCCAAAGGACAAGTAGAAATATCATGTAGGCAATATGACAATAGTCCAGGGAAAGATCAGAGTTTTCCCTAAAGAACAGAAACAAGGAGGATTGCTCAAAAACATAATTTCAAGTTAAGAAAAGAAAAGCTCTTCTAGAATAGAAACAGTGAGTTCCTATACTAGACACTAGAACTAAAAAAGTTATTTTGGACAATTATAATGTAAAATCCAATATACTTAAAAATTCTTTGCATTTAATATATAGTTAATAAGGAATTAAGGCTTGGTGTTTATATTGGATGTGATATTAATAAAATTGTTCTCATAGATTTCTGTACCATGATATATTACTATATCACAATATTTTAATTGATACAGTAACCAATAATAATATCTATGAGGATTTGATAATAGTCTTCAATTAAAAGTAACAAAATTGAAAGGGAATCCTCACATATTTAAGAAAGCAACTTTAGTCCCAGGAAGTTTCTTCTTTGCTTTGAAAAATCTGCATTTAAATAAGTATATCTTCCAAACTTTATACCCAACAATTTATTTCTAGTAAACGAAATTTAGGAAGTTGAAGCATCCAGGAATAAGAAATTTGTTATACTTGTGCATATGGACATATTTGACAAAGGTTTAGAACACATTAAGTGGAATTAATACATACTTTTCAACAAATGTTGAGACAATTGGATAATGATATATAAGAAAAAAAAGGAACCATATCTCACACCTTACACAATAGTCAATTCAATGCAGATCAAAGACCTTGAGATTGACCTAAATCCATAATGTACACTAAAGAAAACATAGGCTGAACACTTCAAGAACTAGACCTCAAAGGAATTTTCAATGGTATATGCCAATGGCATAGGCTAGAAAATAAAATCTGAATAAACTAAACTATATCAAAATAAAAAGTTTCTGTATTATTTTTTGTTTTATTTATTTTTAGGGCCACACCCGTTTGATGCTCAGGGGTTACTCCTAGCCAGGAGTAACCAGGTGCTCAGAAATTGCCCCTGGCTTGGGGGGACCATATGAGACGCTGGGGGATTGAACTGCAGTCGCGATCTTTCCTTGGCTAGCGCTTGCAAGGCAGATACCTTACCTCTAGTGCCACCTCGCCAGCCCCTAAAAGTTTCTGTATTATTAAAGAAACAAAGGAATTATTAAATAAACTAAAAGACAGCTGACTAAGTGAGAGAAAATACTTTCACTCAATACATCAGATAAAGGGTTGATATTTAGGGTATACAAAGTACCCTCAAAGGTTAATCCTGCAAAATCTAAAATCCCAGTAAAAATGCAAAAGAAAAAAAAGAATAGAGATCTTTCTGAGGAAGACTAACAGATAGCCAACAGGCACATAAAAATTCCTCTTGGGTAAGGTCTCCCTGATTGTAGACCAAAGGTTTTTACTTTTTGTTTTCTCTATTTTTTGCTGTGTCTATGGACAATCAACAGACAAATAAACAAACTGTTAAACACATTTAGTTTATTCCTTTCCTTTTTTTTTTTTTTTAGTTCTTATCTAAAGTGGCTGCTACCTTTTTCATAGAATCTTAGGACATAGATTACATTGTTTTAGCACATATTTTTGTATTTTTTTATAATACTAAGAAAAAAGGAAAAAAGAAAGTCACTCACCACTATTTGTTGCAGCATTCAGTAGAATAGCTAAGAGTTGAAAGCAACTTAGGTGTCCAAAGACAGACATCTTGATGATGAAGATGTGGTACATATACACAATGGAATACTACATAGATGTAAGGAATGATGCCATCATTTAATTCACTGCATGGATGGAAATGGAAGATACGTTAAATAAGTAAGCCAGAAGAAAAATGATATACAAAATGATATAACTTACACATGGTATTTAATATATCTGCATTAAAAAATGAAGAAAAGAAATAAAGAAATGCTTAAACAGGTTGTTGAGCACAATCTAGGCCCCAGAATATAGTGAGTAGAAGGAAAGAAATTGAGTGGGGGAAGGAAAGAAATTGAATGGAGGAAAGGAAAGATACAGATGGGAGACAGAGCTAAGGAGTCTCAGGTGCATTATTGGTGTCAAAAAAGGTCATAATTAAATATTCAAGTCAAGTCAGCAACAAAGAAATCATGAGACCCAAACTCTAATAACTAAACTTTAAAAGGTGTCCATTATGATGGAAGGTGGGGTAGGCGATGGATGAACTCTGGGAATATTGGTGGAAAGAGGTTGACAACAGTGGTGTATTGGTCCTGAAACATTGTATGTCTAAAACACAACTATTAATAACTTTGTAAATCACAATGGTTTAAATTTAAAAAATTTAAAAGATAACCATGAAAGTGCAAATGCACATTTATTATAGTACTATTTACTTTATTTCAGAGGTAAATATTTTTTTAATTTTACTTTTGGAGGATTTAAAATTTGTTTTAAGATAAAATAAATATTATTCAATGTAGGCAAAGTTCACAATAAAATTTATATAAATAAACTGAGCACTTACCCTGATATAAAATATAGAAATATTTAGCCAACATGATTAATCAACATTATTAACCAAATATTAACCAAAATTTATTAAATATAAATGACTTGATCTTTGACAAGAAACTTTATTAAACTTATAAAACTTTATTAAACTTTATAAAACTTTATTAAAACTTATAAAATAAGTTTAATTTTATAAAGTACTGTTCACATGTCTACTAAATCTTCTAGATCTCAACTATATCTCAACTTCTAGATCTCTACTAGAGTTGAGAAGAAAATAAACTGTTCACATCAGTTTAATTTTTACTACAAGGCAAGGGTACTGTAAGATAATTTGGACAGTGACATAAGTGGAATTTGAAAATAATCACATAGTAATTCCTTGAAGGTTTAGATTGTCAACTTTTTAAATAAGCAGAACTTCATTTTCTTGTTGTTTTCGTTGAATAATATCTACATTTTATATTAAATTAGTATATAAATCTATTTAATAATTTTTAAAAAAACCTATGAATTACATCTAAGGATTACTCAATCTAATAGTTCTATCTTCTAAATTTGCATCTACTGCTTACATAATGAGAACTGATTATTAAAATGATGACCTTAAGGCATCACAATACTAGAATCATCAGTTAATGATGATTAATAGTGTCCATTATCTTCATGGTTATTAAGGTAAGAAAGAATACTAAAACTTTTCAAAATATTCTAGGACCATAACAGAAGGAAGATATTTCTATTAAATGTGATATTTATTTTATTAAAATGATATATTGCCTGTGGATTATAATTAAACAGAATTTTATTAAGCCCTTTTCAAGTATTTAAGAGATGAAAATGAACATAAAATGATAGATCATTCATTGTCTTTCATTTACGACCTTGAAAGAAAATCCATCCCATTGAAATTATTGCTAACATAAAGTTTATTATCCGTTCCTATTTAACTTAAGATATTGGAATAGAATTCTACTTTTGACCTAACTATAAGGATTGTTTAGATTTACCTAATAAAATTTGAACAGTGCATGAGTAGAGGGAAACTTGATTAAGAAGAGAACAAGAATTTTCTCAGGAATAGTCATTGTATTTCAAAGAGCTCACAGTTTAAGGGAGCATGAACTATGAAGAAATAAAAAAAAAGAACAACTTCCTGTTTCAGAAAAAAAGAAGCAAAAGTGTAAACTTTTCTAGCCCTCCCACTCCTCTGTTTTTTTGTTTTTATCCTCCCCCTTCCTACAAAACAGAAATCACCTGACATATATATATATGTATATATATACATATATTCAATTGAAAAAGAAGTTAATATTTCACTGCTTTACTAAAAAAAGAAAATTGAAAACAAATTTAAAATAGTGGTTGTTCTACAGAGGGAACTAAGTTAGATAGGTAAAAGAATACTATAGAGATAAATATAGTTTGCTACTTTTATATTTTATCATCTAGTCTTGATTATTAGTAAAAGAATGATTAACTTATGAGCAATACAATGGTAGTAAAGAATTTTAAACAATAAGGTGTATGATTCTTTATGCATGGAACAATAATTTTGTTTTGTTTTATGGTTCTGGTGATGCTCAGGGCTTAATCTAAGGTGTGTGTTCAGACTGTGAGCTCAAGAAGGTTTCAGGGACCACAAAGAGAGCTGGGAATAAAAACCAAGGTTGAGGGGCTGGAGAGATAGCACAGTGGTAAGGCGTTTGCCTTGCATGCAGAAGGACAATGGTTCACATCCCGGCATCCCATATGGTCCCCTGAGCCTGCCAGGAGTGATTTATGAGCATAGAACCAGGAGTAACTCCTGAGCGTTGCTGGGTGTGACCCAAAAAAAAAAAAAAACAGAATTCAAAAAACAATGTTGACAGGGTGGAAAGTGTGTTATCCCTAAACGGATCTGATATCTCTCTAGCCCCTCGATTGATGTTTTATTCTATCTATTATTGGAAATTTGACCTGATACCTAAATCAGTGGTTCTCAGTCTTCACCGTACTTTGCTGTACATAAGCAATTGTTCGGGAGGTTTTTTGTTTTGTTTTATTTGTGTTTTTTTTTGGGGGGGTTGTTTTGTTTTTGGTTCACACTGCTCAGGGGTTACTCCTGGCTATGAGCTCAGAAATTGCTTCTGGCAGGCTCAGGGGACCATAAGGGATGCCGGGATTCAAAGGACCGTCCTTCTGCATGCAGGGCAAACGCCCTACCTCCATGCTATCTCTCTAGTCCCCTTCTTATTGAGACCCATGTAAATTACAAGTCTTTCACAGTTATATTTAAGGTACATAGTGACAGTGAATTAGGGCGATTCCCCACCACCAGTGTTGACCTCTCTTCGACCCTGTTCCTAGCACACATCTCCCCTTTACCCCCTGGACAGTTAGTATAACGGGTCTCCTTTGTATATAACTTGTTGGAGATCTTGATTCTGTTGTTGTTGACTTTGGATTTTGTATTTAGGCCTGATCATTATTTATTTCCACTCAATGATCATGTGACTGTTTGCTCCTGGTACCATCCATTTTCTCTTCTCCCCCCCCCTTAATTTATGAAGCATAACAAAATGATTCCAGTTCTGTGATCCTGTTGTAAAATAAATTAGGAAAATAAAAAGCTGGGAGGAAGTCCATCTAGGAACTATTAATATCTATTTAAGAGAAGAAAAAGGGGAAAAACAGAGAAAAAATGAAGAAGAAGAAGCAACAACAAAATACCCAACAGCCACAATAAACAAATACTAAACAACAACAAAATGGAGAAAGAAAAAAAGGAGTGCTGGTGTGGCTAGCTTTTGTGGTTTTTTGTTTTGTTTTGTTTTGTTTTGCATAGGCACAGTAAGTATTGGGGGAAATTTGAAATAGAATTCTCTTGGCCTAAAAGATACAGGGTTGGGGCCGGGAAGGTGGCGCTAGAGATAAGGTGTCTGCCTTGTAAGAGCTAGCCAAGGAACAGACCGCGGTTCGATCCCCCGGCGTCCCATATGGTCCCCCCAAGCCAGGGGCAATTTCTGAGCGCTTAGCCAGAGCATCAAACGGGTGTGGCCCAAAAACCAAAAAAAAAAAAAAAAAAAAAAAAGATACAGGGTTTCTCCACCCTTGATGCATACTGTCATGGGAACAACTACAGGCTCCAGATATGCTCATTATTGAACCCCAAATTCTTTTTATGGTGCCAGGAAACGTTCTGCTCAGTTGTGGCTGACAAAATCAGTCCTCTGTAATTTGAGATCTTGGTATTTGCACAGGTAATAGGATGAAGTCTAGGATAGAGTCTTTATTTATAGTTCTAGAAAATCTTCTCTATCATGGTTGTTATAGTCAGTTTTCTATAATTACTGATCTCGGTTTTTGCAAAGATTTTAGCATGAAGCCTAGGATATGGCCTTTCCTTATAGCTCCAGAAGTTCTACTCTGTTGTAGTTGTCGAAGTCAGACCTCTATCATTAAAGATACTGGTTTTTGTTCAAATCTTAGACTGATCCTAGACTCGGGTCTTTCTTATTGGACCTAGGAAAAGTTATGCCCAGTTGCTGTTGTCAAAGTTAGTCTTCTGTAATTAGTGATCTTGATTGTTTCGCATTCAAGGACTTAGTGTCTTTCTGATTTCATCTTACCATTATGTGGTGACATAGGGCAACCTGCTCTTAGATCTAGTTGTTGCTGTTTCCTCTTCTTCAACTTGGTGCAAGTTGGTGCCAGGGTGGTATTAGGTGCTCCCCAAAGGGTGTTTGATTCCTAGTACTGTTGCAGGGAACTGTATTGATTCTACGGTTGGGGGTCTGGGGTTGGAGGTTGGAGGGTCACTGTCCAATCACATGGAGCCTAAGTCAAGTCCCCATGACAAATGTTCAGAGTGGGAGGCACCCTTGTATTATAAAATTTATGAGGTCTTATCCCTAGTAGATAAGAGCTTGTTTCTATACATAAGATTTCCCCCTTTTTTATTATGCCTATGCAAAAGGGAACAATATCATATTATATTGCTGGTGCACATGGAGATAAATATGACTAACTATTTAGTCTCTGTGCTTTGGTATTGACATGAGCTTTTATCCTAAGCAAGACTTTTTCTTTTAAAGTTTCATACCAAGCAGAACTCAATTAAAATTATAATTATTATAATTATTATTATATTATATATAATATATATTATTAAAATATATAGAGATTAAAAATGAGAAAAAATAATAAAACTTAAATTAAGGGGAAAAAGGGGGTGGAAGAGGCTACTTTTACATTTGAAACACTGAAACATTTGAAACATTTTACACTAAGAAACATAACTTTTAAGGTATTAAACATATAAAGAAGATATAGATATCCCCCTTTAAGTCTTTTGAGATATTCTTGAAAGGATAAGATTCAAGGCCCATTTCCATCCACACTGTGGTCTTGTTCGGTTTGAGAAATGGTTTGCAGCAATAAGGGATCTGGTAGTGTCCTTGAGCTGGGGCTCCTTCTGGGGATGAATTCGATAGCATACAACAGTCCACATTTGTGGGGTGTGTGTGTGTGTGAGAAGAAGTGCCACAGAGAATGAGTCTGCAGGAGTGGCGGTGCAGGTTCTTGTCGGGGCCTGAGATGTGGTACTGAAAGGGTGTCCTTTCGCTCTGGGAGCTAGGTGGTGGCTTATTGGGGCTGAATTAAGAGAACTGAGGGTAAAGAGGGTTAAATAAGAAGGGATAATGGGTTAGGATTGGGGGACGAAAGGATATAAGGAGTTCTGAAGGGGGTGGGGGGATAATATATAGAAGAGGTTATGTACAGTATAGGCATGAGTTGTTTACAGTTAGGTTGGGCAGACAAAGAGGAATTCACTGTCTACAAACTCATGCCCACTAATAAACAGAGATTAGAGATCTCTTCACAAGTTGTTGGAGGCCTGATCCTCATAGGATGGGTCTGGGCACTTAAGAAATAATTATGTTAAGAAAAGATAGATAAATAGCTAAGATATAAATTATGAGGGAAAGAAGAGAAAAAGAGGAAAAAGGAAGAAAGAAAAAAGATAAGAGGAAAAACAAAGAAAAAAAAAGAAAAAAGAAAGAAAATTGGGCCAGCACCTCAGTGTGGGAAGGTTTTCCAATTTCTAGGCACTTCATCATTGACAGCAGTGAACGTTGCTAAATGAAGCTTTCAAAGTTAGATTATGGCTGAAGCATTTTAAGATAAGCAAAATTATCCCATCTAGTTTATTAAGCAATATGATAGTGAGCACTGTAAGAGTTGTCTACCCTATATAATGTCATCTGCATCGAGGTTCCTTTTCTAAAATTAAACTGACAGCCTGGGCTTTATGATATCATAATAACATAGTTTGAAATGAAGAAAGAGAAAGAATAGGATGTATGACCTGGAGGGTTTTTTTTTTTTTTAGTTTGTTTTTAATTGTTTGTCTTTAATAAAAGCCTGAGGTTTGAGAGATATCTCTCAAAAAATACTCTGTCAAGTATTCAACCTGAATTTGATTCCCTGATTCCTGACACTGTATTGACTAATACTCTGAGCCCCACTAATGTGTATCTGGTTTTCACACCACAGCCAAGAAGCACTGCCTTGACAGATCGGATCATAGCCACCAACCTTGCAGTATTAGCAGTTTAGCTGGAATCAGCCCAACCTTAATTTAAAAGAAAATAAAATCCTATCTTTTAGGACATGGCCCAATTACCCCCACCCTACACCCACACCCAGGCCCAGATACACTGATTTACATTGTCTATATTATGGCACAACACTTTTGATTTAAAGATGACGGAACTGGTATACACTAATCTCAGTGCTCACGAACTATTTCTTGCTGTGTTCAGGAATGACACCGGGTTCATGATCAGGGAAACAGGTGTGGTACCAGGAATTGAAACTAGAGTCAGCCACTTGTATGGGATGTACTGTACGTCCTGTTCTTTCTCTAGCACCCGATGATATGGATTTTTTTGTTTGTTTTGTTTTGGGGCCACACCTGGTGATGCTCAGGGGTTACTCCTGGTATGTGCTCAGAAGTCGCTCCTGGCTTGGGGGAAGCTGGGGGTTCGAACCATGGTCCATCCTATGCTAGCTTAGGCAAAGCTGACGCCTTACCCCTTGTGCCATTGCTTCAGCTCCATGATATGAATTTTTTAAAAAATAACTCCCAATAACTTTGTTAACCACACTGTTTTAATAAAAGTTTTTTGGAAATCCTCATAATACATAGTGGGAATTAAACAGTTAACCTTGTGCTATTTTTGTCATGATTTTTTTAAACTTACACTTCTACGGAGACTGTTCATTAATGAATTAATTTTCAATGGCATATTTTTGGTTTTCTTTTGTTTCTTGGAAATATTCTGTGCCTTGAAAATAAATGTGAGATATATTGCTGCAAAGCGACAATCATCCATACCAATTCTTTGAGAGAAGACATCAATTTGTTTTGTTTTGTTTGTTTAGTGTGGCAAAGGTTAAAGTTTGAAAACTAGTGTTACTTAGTTGAGTCTCAATGGAAGAGTTCCTAATTCTTTGCCATGGAATCACATCTGGCAGTCTTTGCGGACCATATGTGTGTTATAAGGGATTAAACTTGGGTAGGCTGAATGCATGGTAAGCACCTTGTTATATGTATTAACTCTTGCTCTGTAAAACAAATTTTAAGATGATAAATATTTAACTTAGATTATAGTTATTTTGCTTTTGTGTTCACTAGAGTTTATTATGTTACCATTTCTCATTTTCTTCTTTACAATGTATAATTCCTGTTCAGGTCTAGATAAAGAGATTAGATTTCAATATTGTGATCTATAATATTTAAGAGACTACATTAGAGTTCGTCCTGGGAAATTTTAAATTAAGCTGCAGTCATATAATCATATAATTTTAAATCCTTAATATGTTAAATATAGTTGAGTCTGAATTTTTGACCTAAGTAAATCAACTAATGAAAGTTGTAATATTTTGGCTATTTTATCCCAATGAAAATCTTGCAAGAGAAGAGTATGAAGACAAAACCAATTCAGTGATTGCTCTATTACAAGAAATATTTCTACTAACATTCTAATGGTATGTATTAATCATATGTCAATATCTTTTTTCAAGTAGGCAGAAAAGCAGTACTCTCTGTCTACTGAAAAATAAAAAAATACATAATTACTGGTAATACAGTTTATTATTTAGATTATTGTGATGATATCATTTGATTACAATGTAAACTCTAGAAATATATATTTTTGTATTTTGTTTGGTATTTTTTGGCCACACCCAGTGATGCTCAGGGATGACTCCTGGTTTTGGGCTCAGAAATTGCTCCTGAGTTGGAGAACCATATGGGGTGTTCAGGGAATAGAACCGAGGTCTGTCCTAAGCTAGTGCCGGCAGGGCAGACGCCTTTGCTCCATGCCACCGCTCTGGCCCATATTTTTGTATTTTGATAAGGATTTTTAAATTAAAAAATTCATATTTTTCTCTGTATAAATGTTACATTTTATAAACTTTTTCCACTTAGAATATTAACGTTTTTAGTACTTTCACTTCAGGTAAATTTTTAAACAAGAATATTAATATTCTTGTGTTACATTTGAGAACACTCCTCTTTTGAAAGACTAATGAATTTGATCAAGGACTTACAATCAGAAAGTAACAGATTTAGGCTCTGAATCAGACATTTAAATATTTAATTAGTAGACAATGTAGTTAGCTTAAATTATGACCAATACTCAAAGGTTTCTATTAAAATTTTATTTCTTCTATAAGTCTCCCTAACCCTTTAGCCTTCAACAATCAGTTTACTAAGTGCACATGTATACACATGTAACATTATATATATATATATATATATATATATATATATATATGTTTTCTATTTGTGCCAGATATTACTAAATTTAACTAAATCCATTAGTGGGGTAAATAAATTAAATTAAATATAAATTGAGGTAAATTATTAAAAGTTTATATCTCTTTACTTATTTTTTTTTTTTGATTTTTGGGCCACACCCGTTTGACGCTCAGGGGTTACTCCTGGCTATGCGCTCAGAAATCGCTCCTGGCTTGGGGGGACCATATGGGACACCGGGGGATCGAACCGCGGTCCGTCCTACGCTAGCGCTTGCAAGGCAGACACCTTAACTCTAGCGCCACCTTCCCGGCCCCATCTCTTTACTTATTTATTTTAGAAGGGTGATACCGATTTTCTTCAGTAAGAATTATTTCTTTAAGAATAGAGTGATAGCCACCTATATTTATTGCAGCACTATTCACAATAGCCAGGCTCTGGAAACAACCAAGATGCCCTTCAACAGACCAATGGCTAAAGAAACTGTGGTACATATACACAATGGAATATTATGCAGCTGTCAGGAGAGATGAAGTCATGAAATTTTCCTATACATGGATGTACATGGAATCTATCATGCTCAGTGAAATAAGTCAGAAGGAGAGAGAGAGAGAGAGACACAGAATAGTCATCTATGGGTTTTAAGAAAAATAAAAGTCATTTTTGTAACAATCCTCAGAGACAATGAGAGGAGGGCTGGAACACCAGCTCACTTCATGAAGCTCACCACAAAGAGTGGTGAGTACAGCTATAGAAATAACTACACAGAGAACTACCATAATCAAGTTAATGAATGAGGGACCTGGAAAGCCTGTCTGGAGTACAGGTGGGGGTGGGGTGGGATGGAGGGAGACTTGGGACATTGGTGGCGGGAATGTTGCACTGGTGAAGGGGGTGTTCTTTACATGACTGAAACCTAATCACAATCATTTATGTAATCAAGATATTCAAATAAAGAGAAAAAAAAAGAATAGAGTGATAGCAAAGTGGGTGATCTGCATCTATATAGTCCCTCAAGCCTACCAAGAGTAATTGCTGAGTGCAGAGTGAGGAGTAACCTTTGAGTAACACTGGGTGTAGCTCAAAAACAAACAAAATAGGAATTATTTTTAATATTTTTCATACTCTCCATAATAATTGGCAGCAAGTAACCCCAGTCCCAAGCCTAAAGACAGTGGTATGAATTAATTTCTTGTCTATAATACATCAACTATACTATACAAAATATTCCATATAATGTATATTATAATAACGATTTAGATTCATGTGAAATCTCAGCACAAATATTTTGAATATAGAAGCAAAACAATTGAAAGGCTAGATTCTCAACTCTATGCTACAAACACCTGGCACTTAATCATCACCAGAATATGTCTCCTTATGTATTTGTAACTTTATGCACCCCTTTCAGTAAAAACTTCTATTATCCCAGATCACCTACAGTTAATACTTACATGTTTGCTCATGTCGCTTACTGAGATTTCTATATTCCATCTATAACACAACTTCCTATATCCATTTCTTTCCCCTCTGATTTGTATTTCATTGCCTGCTATTTTTTAAGTTAAAATAAAGGCTTTATTTAAAGGTACCAGGAAGTGGAGGAATAGGATCAGAAAGGAAGACAGTAACAAGCTCAAGAGAGAATACAGGTTTTTTCAAAAGGAGAGAACCCTGGTACATAACCTAGCATGAAATTACATCAAAACACATCTTAGGAGGAAAGATGCGGGTGACATGTTCATGTAGAAAACATGTCCATGGGCCAAAGAAGCACATATGCTTTCATACAAAATTTTAACTTAGTAAGTTCACAACTGAAATCTTTGTTACTACCTAAACTTACTTTTCTTTCTCTGTTAAAACAGTAATACTTTCATTCTGTTGTTCTTGTCTAACTTCCAGAAGTCTAAATATCATCTCTAAATCATGCCATTCCTCTCTCCACATAGCCATTTAAACTATAATTTTATTAACCTAATCAATTTGACATCTATTTTCCCTTATTGATAATACCCACAATTGAGCCCTAGATTATAACTTACATGGATTTCCAAAAAAGACTTTATAAGTGTTTTCCCAATTTTCAGCCACAATTCTCCAGACTGTAGCAAGACTGTCCTTTAAAAAAATACAGATTTGGTCATACTGCATTCTCTACAAAACCTTACATGACTTTCCACTGGACTTCCAAAATTTTTAGTACTTTTAGCTTGGCTTTCTAATTTATTAAGTATCTTATACATCTTATTCTATTGACTACTGCCATTATAATTCAAATCAATTATTTTAATTCCCAGACTTAATTTCATATAAATTATAGGTTCTCAAGATTGCTATAATTTAAAAATTATTCATTTTTAATACTACTGAAAATAATACTTTTTCTTATTCTCGACTCTGGGCTCATTCCTGTAGCGTTTGCAGGAACATTATGTGGTACCAGGAATCAAACCCAGGTTGGCTATATATAAACCAAGGGACTTATCCATGTGCTATCTTTCTGGCTTAGACAATTATAATTTCATGGACCATATCACGTTTTTTTTTGTTTCCTAGAATGAGAAATTTTCTTTTATTACATTTTTATAAACCAAATATTTTTTCTTTTCAGTTTTGTTATGGGTTTGTCTCTTATTCAGATCCTTAACCTAATTTAAATAAGTCTTTTATATGTTTCAATATCACCAAGGACTTCAAACTGAATTGTATTTTCTGGTTTTCCTATTCCCCCTGCACAATTTATACTGGAAGTTATCCCACACCATCTTCATGCACCTATTCTAATAAATTTTCCATTAAATAATATTCATATTTTCTGTATTTTTAGAGAAATTATTTGAACTTCCTTAAAGCTCATTTTCTAAAGTAATATTTAAAAGATGTTTTAAACCAGGGGTCTCAAAGTCAATTTACCTGGGGACCGCAGGAGGCAAAGTCGGGGTGAGGCATGGCCGCATAAGGGATTTTGCTTACCGAATATTCGCAATAAAAAAATCGCATTAGTAAGAAAAGAAATTGCAAAAAAATTGCATTAAATATTTGCATACCCCAAACGGAACTGCTCGGGGTATGCGAATGTTTAATGCGATGTTTTCTTACTAATGCGATTTTTATTGCAATTATTCGGTAAGCGAATAATCGCAAATACTGCGATTTATATTTGCAGGCCGGTCACGGGCCACAAAATGTTGTACGGAGGGCCGCAAATGGCCTGCGGGTCGCGAGTTTGAGACCCCTGTTTTAAATAGTTTATACCCCAAAGGAAATATATGAACTGAGAAAGTATTCATAATACATATATATATATCTGTGTACATATATCTATCAATATATATATATATATATATATATATATCCTTGCGATAATACTTGAAAGAAAAAAAATCACAAAAACTAGGTGCAGTTCTCTATTCAATTAAAGGTATTCAATTATATGGTAAAATTGCATGTGTTATGAAGGCACTAAATATGTGTTTGATAAGAATATGCTGATAGACTTTTTATTCTGAGATATAAAGTTGTCTAGGTTGACAGTTTAAATTTTTAATTTTATTGCCAATGCCATCTATTTAAATTTGCTTAGTTTACAAATTGAAATAAAGAGGAAAGTGTTTTTGTTCTGTTTTGTTTTATTACTAATTGCTCAGATTGCAAAGTTTGGAATATAGTAAAAAAATCAAGCTGTGTTCTTTCTGCTTCAATATCACCTCAAGTAATAAAGTTTCTGCAATTAGTACTTTACTGACAATTCAGTTGATGATGCATGAGGCAGAATGGAAGCCAACTTACAGTTCCATGGCTATTCTTCTGTAGCATAGTTAAGAGTATTGTAAATTTTGAAAGAAAAGCAAGTGACTTTGTCTTGAAGTCATCACTGAACAAATATGATGAATAAGATGGTGACTTTTTTTTTTTTATCTTTTATTTATTTTATTTTTTTTTCTTCAGAGCAAACTAAAGTTGTTTTTTTTTGTTTGTTTGTTTTTTTAAAGTAAGAATTCATTTAAAGGACAAAATTGATTAACATAATGAGGTAAACTAATATAACATAATATAGTGACATAACATAACATATAATATAATTGATATAATAATAATACATGTAAGTCAAAGAAAATTTCTGATTAAAAACACAATTTTTTTTTTCATAATGGCTTACATATCTTTCACTGTAGTATTTTGGGTACATATTCACATTGAATCAGGGGAATACCCATCACCTAATATGTCCTCTTCTCAATCAAAAATCAAATATGCTGAAAATAGGCAGAGTCCTGTCTAGAGGCTTCCAACCTCAGTTTGAGAGAGGATGTGAAAAAAGTAATTAAAATACCACAATACAAAAAAAATATCGAATTAAATAACCGATAAGCACCACAGCAATAAAGACAGGCACCACACAATAATCTCGGTTCTGAAATCAAATCATACTCAAGTGCAAAAAAGAAAGAGAAAAACAAAACAAAATAAAATAAAATAATATTGGAGACATCAACCGTAATCTCCACACCAAAATAAAGACGTCAAAAAAATAGATCATTTATTCTCCTCTTGCTGCTTTCGTGGTATGTGGAAGACTTCTACTTTATCTTGGATGGTAAAATCAGACCTGTTTCTAAAGATCTTGGTGGCTGTGCAGATCAGGGAATGGAGTTTATGAAGTCTTTCTTTGTGGTTCAAGCAGTTATGCTTCTTCAATGTCATTTTTTTGTTTTTTATGTGTTCTAGGTGTTTCAGAATAGTGCTACCATTCTGTGTTTTTCTTTTGTCTTCTGACTTACTTCGTTTAACATAACATGATCTAGGTCCATCCACGTTGCTGCAAAGTCTGTGATTGTATCATTTCTAACTGCCATGTAATATTCCATTGTATATATGTACCACATCTTAATGATCCATTCATCTGTTGTTGGACATCGAGGTTGGTTCCAAGATTTGGCTATTATACTGAGTGCTGCGATAAATAGTGGGGTGCATATGTATTTTGGAATGAATGTCCTTCCATCTTGGGGGTATATGCCTAGGAGAGCAATTGCTGGGTCAAATGGCAGCTCAATTCTGAGTTCTTTGAGCACTCTCCAGACTTTTCTCCATAGATGTTGGACTAGGGGGCATTCCCACCAGCAGTGGATGAGAGTTCCTTTCATACCGCATCCTCGCCAACAAAGGTTGTTTCCATTATTTTTGATGTGAGCCAACCTCACTGGTGTGAGGTGGTATCTCATTGTTGTCTTGATTTGGATCTCCCTGATGATGAGCGAAGGTGAGCATGTTTTCATGTGTTTGTTGGCCATCCTTCTCTCTTCCTCAGAGAAATGTCTATTCATTTCGTCTCCCCATTTTTTTATGGCTTCGTTTGGTTTTGAAGGGCTCAGGTTTCTGAGCGCTTTGTATGTTCTAGATATCAGCCCTTTATCTGATATATCAAGTGAAAAGATTTTTTCCCATTCTGTTAGCTGTCTTCTTGCATTAAGTAGGGTTTCTTTTGCCATGCAGAAGCTTTTTAGTTTGATATAGTCCCATTTGTTTATAGTTGATGCTAACGTTTTTGCCATTGGTGCTCCATTGTCAAAGACCCTTTTGATATAAAGGTCTTTGAGTGTTCTGCCTATTTTATTCTCGATAAACTTTATAGATTCAGGTCTGATTTCCAGATCTTTGATCCATTTTGAGTTGACTTTTGTATAAGGAGTGAGATATGGGTCGATTTTCACTTTCGTGCATATGAGTTTCCAGTTGTACCAACACCATTTGTTGAATAGGCTTTCTTTGTTCCATTTCATATTCTTGCCTCTTTTATCAAATATTAGTTGGCTATATATCTGGGGGTTTATGTCTGGGAATTCTGTTCTAATCCACTGGTCTGAGGTCCTGTCTCTGTTCCAGTACCATGCTGTTTTTATTACTATGGCTTTATAGTATAGTTTCAAGTTAGGTAAGGAGATACCTCCCAACTTCTCATTTTTCAGAATGTGTTTAGCTATCCTGGGTCTTTTATGGTTCCAAATGAATTTTATAATTGATTGTTCTATTTCTTTAAAGAATTGTGTCTGGATTTGGATAGGGATTGCATTAAATCTATATAGCAGTTTGGGTAAAATAGTCATTTTGACTATGTTAATTCTACCTATCCATGAGGATGGGATGTTCTTCCATTTCTTTAGATCGTCTTCAATTTCTTTCTGAAGTGTTTTGAAGTTTCCCTGGTATAGATCTTTCACTTCTCTTGTAAGGTTGATTCCTAGGTATTTGATATTTTTTGATACTATCTTAAATGGAATTGTATTTTTAATCTCTCTCTCCTCAACTTCATTGTTTGTATATAAAAACGCTACTGTCTTTTGTGTATTGACTTTGTATCCAGCCACTTTACTGTATTGGTTGATTGTTTCTAGGAGTTTTTCTGTGGATTCTTTAGGGTTTTTGATGTATATCATCATATCATCAGCAAATAGAGCTAGCTTGTGTTCCTCTTTCCCTACTTGAATTCCTTTGATTCCCTTCTCTTGTCGGATTGCTATTGCTAGGACTTCTAAGGTTATATTGAATAAGAGTGGAGAGAGTGGACAGCCTTGCCTAGTTCCTGACCTTAGTGGGAATGCTTCTAGCTTCTCGCCATTAAGTATAATGTTGGCTGTAGGCTTTTCATAAATAGCTGTAACTATCTTAAGGAAGGTGCCTTCTAACCCTATTTTGCTGAGTGTCTTTAACATGAACGGATGTTGGATTTTGTCAAACGCCTTCTCTGCATCGATTGATATGATCATGTGGTTTTTGTCCTTCATGTTGTTGATGTGGTGTATAATGTTTATTGATTTGCGTATGTTGAACCAACCTTGCATTCCTGGTATGAATCCCACTTGATCGTGATGTATGATCTTTTTGATGAGGTGTTGGATTCGGTTTGCTAAGATTTTGTTAAGTATCTTTGCATCAATGTTCATTAGTGAGATTGGTCTGTAGTTTTCTTTTTTGGTGGTGTCTTTGCCTTCTTTAGGAATGAGTGTGATATTAGCCTCATAAAAGGAGAAAAAAACCGGACTTCTGCTGTCTGCAAGAAACACACCTACAGTTACAGGATAAGCACAGGCTTAGAATTAAAGGATGGAAAGTAATTATTCAGGCCAATGGAAAACAAAAAAGAGCAGGGACAGCCATTCTTATATCAGACCAAATTGTATTCAACCTCAAGAAAGTGATCAGAGACAAAGAGGGGCACTACTTACTGATCAGGGGAACATTAGATCAAGAAGTGCTAACCCTGGTCAATATCTATGCACCTAATGTAAAATCACCAAAATATGTGAGGCAACTACTGACAAACCTGGAGAAACACATGAAGGGAATTGTGATAATAGTAGGGGACCTCAATACTCCACTATCACCACTGGACAGATCCTCCAAACAGAAAAATAGTAAAGAAATAAGAGCTCTAAATGAAAAATTAGAAGAATTAGGGCTAATAGACTTATATAGAGCCCTCCATCCCCAGAAAGTAGAATACACATTCTTCTCAAACCCACATGGAACCTTCTCCAGAATAGATCATGTCTTAGGATACAAAGCCAACCTATATAAGACCACAAAGGTAAGGATCATTAGAAGTACCCTTTCAGATCACTATGCAACAGAGCTTATAATTGATGTCAAGAAGAAGCAATGGAGGAAAACTAATACCTGGAGATTGAATAACATACTGCTTAACAACAGCTGGATCAAAGAACAACTCAAGGAGGAAATAAAAAGATTCCTTGAGACGAATGACAATGAAGAGACAACATGTCAGAATTTATGGGATACAGCAAAAGCAGTACTTAGGGGGAAACTCATAGCATTACAGGCCTATGTTAAGAAACAGGAAAATAACAAAACCAACAGTTTAAAAGATCACCTCAAAGAATTGGAACAACAGCAACAGAGAAATCCAACCACAACCAGAAGGCAAGAAATCATAAAAACCAGAGCAGAAATAAACAACATAGAGACTAAGAAAACAATACAAAAAATCAATGAGACCAGGAGTTGGTTTTTCGAAAAAATAAATAAGATAGACAAACCATTGGCAAAACTTACCAAAAAAAAGAGGGAAAACACCCAAATCACTAGGATCACGAATGAAAGGGGAGAGATTACAACAGAACCCCAAGAAATACAACATATCATGAGATCATATTATGAACAACTATATTCAACTAGGCTAGAGAACCCACCAGAAATTGACAGATTCTTGGACAAACACCCTCTTCCAAGACTGGAAAAGGAAGACCTAGAAACTCTAAACAGTCCAATCACTTCAGAGGAAATTGAAGACGTAATTAAAAGACTCCCTAAGAACAAATGCCCAGGCCCAGATGGATTTACAGGTGAATTCTATCAAACATTTCAAGAAGACTTATTACCACTGTTCCATAGGCTTTTCAAAACCATAGAAAAAACAGGAATCCTCCCCAAGATGGTGACTTTTTAACATATTAACTCTTCTCAATACTTTGAAACCACTCGTGGTTATGAGCATTTTATTTGTGGGAAATGTAGCTTGATTCTTTTGAATATGTTAATAATATACATTTTATGATTTATTTACTACATATTTATGATTGTTTCCAAGTGAACTTGGATAATCTAAGTAAAATTATTTCTCAATGCCTTTTAAACTGAAACATTACAAAATACAGTTTCTTTCTCCTATTTCCCACTTCACAGACACAAAGAAAATATTCATTGATTACAGAATCAATGGAGCAGAATATATGCTTAAATTACAGCTTAATTGTAGAGATTTCTAGTTCTCTAAAAAATATTTTTTTAAATTGCCAAATTTTACTTATGCTTTCCTTAATTTTAATCTGCAAATTATTATCAGAAAATTGTGCATGACCTTTGTTTCCCCAGCAGAACCACAGAATTTGAATCATCTTGTTCTGCCTCATAAATTGAGGTGGGGTGGTGGTGGAGGGGGTGGATGGTACCAGAAGCAGACAGTCACATGACCATTAAGTGGAAATAAATAACAAACATAAATAACAAACCAAAAGTCAAAGACAACAGAAGATCAACAACAAGTTATATACAATGAGGTACTGTTACACTAGCAATCCAGGGAGCATAAAAGGGGGGGGCGGATATATGAAATGCATGCTGGGAACTGGGGTGTAGGGAGACCAACACTTGTGGTGGGAATTGTCCTAATTCACTGTCAGTATGTACCTTGATATAACTCTCAAAGACTTTTACTGCGCCTATGCAAAAAAAAAAAGAAAAAGCACAAATTAAATTTTTTTGATTTTTTTTGGTAATTGTTGTTGCTTGTTTTTTTTTTTTTTTCTTTTCTTTGCATTTTGTTTTTTTCTTTCCCTGTGCTTTGATTCATCTTTATTTCAGGACTGTGGTTAGTGTTTGGTTGTTGTCTTTATTGCTGTGGTGCTTTTCAGGTTTTTTATTTGTTTGTTTGCTTGTTTTTGTTTTGTTTTGGGGGGTTGATTTTTTTGTATTATTTTTATGTTTTTCTTCTTTTTTCCCTTTCTTTTCTTAAACTGATTTTTATAGTCTCTAGAAGAACTCTTCCTTGTTTGAATTTTTGCCCTTCCCTTTTTCTTTTCTTTTTTTCTTACCTTCAAACAGAACCACATAACTTGAACCATCTTGTTCTGCCTCACAAATTGAGGGGGGCGAAATAATGGAGGGCACCAAGACCAAATAGTTGTATGAACATTGAGTAGAAATAAAAAATGATCAAACTTAAACACCAAAACCAAAGCCAACTACAACAGAATCGATACCCAATCTACAACAGACTAGACACAGAAGGGACCACTTAAACTAGCAGCCCAGGAGGCAAAGGGGGGGCGATATAGGATGCACACTGGGAACAGGGTTAAAGGGAGGAAAACATTGGTGGTGGGAATGCCCCTGATTCAATGTCACTATGCACCTAAAATACTACTGTGAAAGTTTGTAATCCACTTTGGTCAAAATAAAACTTATTAATAAAATTTTTTCACATTGGTCTCAATAAAACTTTTTTTAAAAAAAGAAAATTGTGCATGAAAAAGTGGCTTTAAAAAAGGGCACTTTTAGCCTTCTCTCAATCTAATTCTTACTCTAGATTACTTATCCATTATCAGTCTATTCATAATGCCTTACAGTGAATGTACTATTTGATAGAAAGATAACATTAAGTTCTTAATTTACTTTCAATCTGTCCTTGCCTTTTTTTTTTTTTTTACTAGATGGCAGCTGCAAAATGGTTTTATATCCCAAAGAAGACCTTTGTATAATGCATGAGGAGTTTCAAATGTCACCTGAAAGCTCTCTACTACTGGTCAACATTTCAGTTCGGTTTATTTATATAATAATGCAACTTTTAATGTTTCTTAGTATTTCATATATCACAGGTAATTTTAATCTACATAAATGTATTCATTAATTTTGTACTCTTTTTTACTGCCTTTAAAATTAAAAATTACACAATGATTAGATAAAACTTTTCCAAAATTAAGTAGCTTATGGAAAAGTTGGAAATTTGTTTTCTAGCCTAAAGAACAGCATCGAGCAAACCCTAGTTTTCAGAAAGCCACATTTAGTTGTTTTGGCAGGAGGCAGTGCTTAGCTGTTCCCAGGTCATTCCAACACAAATCTTGATATGCTTTCTTTAGTTTACCAAGACAAATATCAGGGCCATGTAATTATGAAAAAAATTTTAGAATGGATTGATTATGTCTATTGTTTACTGACCAATTTTAATGTATAAATTTTTATAATAACTCCTTATTTTTGAAATTTCGCAAAACTACTAATTTTAAGACTATACAATATTTTGTCATGCTATGTTCAGTAGTTATTTGAGAGAAATTGATAGTAAGTAAATTTTCTTGTTATGAAATACTGTCTGCCACATATACCATAGAAACATATTGAAGCTTAATTTTTTTATATATATGTATTGCATATCTACATTATTTTTTCTTTCTTTTTTCCTTTCTATTTTGGGGTTGTATAGACAGCAGTTCTCAGTGCTTACATCTTACATCTGTCCTTAGGGAACATTCCTGGTAGTGATCAGGGGCCATACATTGTGCTGGGGATTGAACCAGGTTAACTGATACAAGTCAATTGCCCTGCCATCTGTTCTTTGGTCCTGATGGTAATGATATTATCTTTCATCTGATACCTAGTAATGTTTCATATAGTTATATTTTGAAAATGGTTTGCCTTTTATTTCAACAAGTTTTTAGGTACTATTTTTACAATAATATTAGTGACAGGGATTCATGTATAGAACATTGTGACATCAAACCCTTCACCAGAGTATCTGCTTCCCTCTACCACTTTCTCAGTGTCTCTACCCTCCTCAATTCCTATATCTACCTGCCATAATAGCTCAACTCTGTATATAAAATATCCCATTGTATTGCCTTTGATGTTTATTATCACTGTGTTAAGTTTCTTTATGTCCCACTGGAGAGATAATACTACCCAAGTAGTATTTCATTGCATATATTTAAATTATAGTTTCTTTATCTAGTCATCTCTTCATAGATACTTGTTTTTTCCTCCCAGATTTCTGTAATTGTGAACAATGTGGTAATGAATATAAGGGTGCAGATGTTTTTTGAAATAACTTTAGTGTATTTGGGAATGATATTTTTGTGTGTTTGTGAAGTGGAATTGCTAGGTCATATGGAAAGCTCAGTTCTCAAGAAAAACTCATGTTGGTGTTCCCCAAAAAGTGAAATAATCAACATCCCCACCAGTAGTGGTTGAAAGTTTCTTATTTCTATATTCGCTAGAACATTTTTCATTCACATGTTGAATATCTGTAGTGTTGATTTTTTTTGGCATCACACCTTATGGTATTCAGCATCTTATATTGTCCTGTGTTTTCTACTTTGAAGAAGTATCTGTTCATCTATTATCCATATTTTGGAAGTTGTTGTCATTGCTGTTTTTATAAGTATTACATGTATTTTATATATCTTGTAAATTTACACATATGTGACATAAATAATGGGAACCTTATCCCAGTTATGAGTGTCTTTCTGTTCTGGTAATGACTTTTTTGTGTGATGCAAAGGCTTCTTAATGTGAAATACACTATTTTTTATGTAACTTTGCTCTGTTTGGTTGATTGTTGATTCATTTAAGATACTTCAGATTCAATACCAAAAAAAGTTCTGTTTATGTTTCTCTAAATAGATATTCAGGTGTGATATCCAAGTCTTTAATACTCTTCTAGCTGACTTTTGGTTTTGGTAGTGGTCTGGCTACTTCTGTTTTTTTTTTAAATATGCAACTGATTGATAAGTTTCCTAACATCATATATTTAAGTGGTCTTTTTTTTCTGCACCTATGTCAAAGATATCTGTCCAAATAACTCTGTATTTTCAATTTTATTTTATTGGTCTGAGAGTCTTTCTAGTACCAAATTATCTCAATTACTATTGCTTTATATTATAATTTAAAGTTGGAAAAAGACTAGCCTCTGATCTTCTTTAGTCCTTGGATTGCTTTGACTATTTGGGAAATTTTATTAGCATTTAGATTTTATCTTTAAAATGTAACATGAATTTTTTTAGAGGGATTACATTGCATCTGCATAGAACATTTTTTGGGGTTTTCATACTGACAATGTTAATCTTTTTTATCCAGAGATAGTGGATACTTCTATCTTATGTGTATTATTTATTTAGAAGTGATTTATCATTTTCATTGTATAAGATTTATAATCTCTTTCATTAAACTTATTACCAGGTATTGATTTTTCTTTGAGACACAATTGTGAATGGGTTAGTTTTAATTTTTACATATTTCTCTTTTGCTTCTCTTTTTGGATATGGAAAAGCTATGAACTCTTTACATATGTTGATTTTATAGCCAGCCACTTACTATAATTTTGTTGTTTCTAAGAATTTTGTGTAGAGTCTTTAGCTTTTGCTAAGTATGGAATTATGTCTTTTCCAAAAAGTAATAGTTTGTAGATATTTATTTTATTTTTTGGTTTTTGGGCCATTCCCAGTGACAGATGTTACTCAAAAAATTACTCCTGGCTCAGGGGACCATATGAGATGCCGGGATCAAACCCGACTCTTTAATAGATCAGCCATGTGCAAGGCATATACCCTACTGCTGTGCTATCGCTCTGGCCCTTGTAGATATTTTAAAAGGAATTTTAAATAGAAGTTTAAATTTGACAAAATTTTATAAGGCTTCTCTTTTGAAATACTTTTAAAGTATTTTAATATAACTTATAAAAATTTAATATAAAAAGTTCTTTGCAAATTTTAATATAGATGGACAATTTATTTTAATATTCCCAATATCTTGCATAATACTTAAGCAAATATATCTAGAAATAAAAGTCTTCTATTATTTCTTAAGTTACCAAAGTATTCTCCTAGTACATTATGTTCTAAGTCAATTAAAAAATTACTTCAGAGGATGGAGCCATAGTACAGCAGGTAGGGTTTTTGCCTTGCATGCTACTGATCTGAATTCAGTCTTGGCTGATTCCCCAACACTGTCAGAAATTATTTCTGAACACAGAAGTAACCCCTGAGTGCCTCTGAAGTCTGGCCTCACCCCAAAACATATCATTCTATAATAGTGTTGTATGCTATCAGGTTTTCACAACTTACAGATATCTTTTGCAATACTTAATCATATTATGAAGACTAATTTATGACCAGATACCACTAATGGTTTTATATAAAGCACTAGCAACCTTTATTATTTTATAACAGGCAATGCTGAGATGAATAATGAATTGGACTCATCTTTCTTTTGTAACTCTAAAGGTCAAACCACACC